>NC_135594.1:16062666-16422418 GCF_965152235.1 Eretmochelys imbricata | reverse complement strand
TGGGATCAAATCATCTGGCACGTAGTTCCGTAGGGCCCCCCCCCCACAGCTAAACTATCTGGTCCTCTGTAACAAATCATGTGGCAGGTAGTTCCACAGGTTAGCCATAGCTGATCCCCTCCCCTACTCCAACTTCAAGACCCTGGCTCGACTCAGAGGGACGCTGCAGCTTCATGGTAGTGAGCGTGCGCGTGTAGGAGAGTAGTGAAGCGCAGGCCCGAGGCAACGGTGAGGGGCTGGTGGGAAGGACGGGGGGGGGCGGGTCCGTCTCGCTCCTTAAGAGCCAGCTTCTTGTTCCTGGCCCATCGCCTCCAACAGTAGCCCCATGGGCGTCCTCTTCAGCCCAATGCTCTCGATCTTGTTCTCGATTTTATTCTTGAGGTTCCGGAGGCGAAAGGAGGCGTGGATCAGAATCACTGCAAGTGGCGGTGGGGGGGGGGGGGGGAAAGCGAGAAAGTGGGGGGGCTGAAAGCGTCCCCCGTCACTTGCTGAGAGCAGCCCCCGGCCCCCACAACCCAAGTCCTGCGACACAGCAAGGCGGCAAGTCGCTCCCCCCTGCCGCAGCGCGGATGCCTCTGCCGTGCAGGGAGCGTTTGCATGCAACCTCCCCCAGCGAAAGCTGCCCCGGGGCGGGGACTGCAGGCAGGGATGCTGCGGCGAGAATACGTGGGCCGTGCCCCCGCCCGCTGGCAAAAGGAGGCAGCAGCATGGGGTCTGCCTAGGTGGATGCGCCTCTAACATGCAACCGAGCAGCGACGGCCCCCCAGGCTCTTGCAGCTAAACCGCAGGGGCCTGCTGCACGCAGGGATGCTCCCGCCGGCCTGGAGCGGCCCCCCCGGGCACAGCCGCCGCAGGGGGAATGCAGCCAATGCCGCTGCCCCCCGCAAGAGGCTGGCGCACCGGGCAGCGCCTGCAGGCAGGGGGGCGTGCAGCAGGGCCCCCGAGCACAGCGCTGCAGGAGCCGTTCCTCGAAGATGCAACCGCCCGCAGCAGGAAGGCTGCGGGAACGGCCCTGCCGAGGCGGCCTTGGAAATGCAACTGCCCTCCAGGGTGGGGGCTGCATGCATGGATCTGGCAGCAAGGAAGTGGCAGCTGTGCCCCCCCCCTTGCCCTCCCAGCGCCAGTACGCAGCCTGTGACCCATTGATCTGACCCCCCCCAGTCCATGCACTGTGTTACCCCCGGCCTGCCCAACCTCCCCCACTTTACTCACCCCCCATCAATCCCACTTCCCCCAATCAACCCCACTGCATGCCCCCACCTCCCTGATCTCTGCTACCCCATGTGTCCCCACCCCCAAATTCTACCCCAGCAAACCTGGCCCTCTTCCTCGGTGCTACCCTGCCCCACAGCATTCCCCCGGCCCTACTTAACCTGACCCCGTAGATTCCACACCCCATCAGGCCCCCACCTGCCGCCCATCCCTCCCCCCGACTCACTGGAGATGGGCAGGGTGACTGTCAGCAGGAAGACCCTCGAGGCCCCCAACAGGGACACCAGGCCGTAGGTGCTCCCCAGCACGGCCAGGAGGCTGGCGCCGGGATAGCTGCTCCGGAAGCGCCGAATTGGAGCCTTGTTCTCGGCCGCCCAGACGAAGGCGACGAAGACGAGGGTCACGGCGGAGCCAGAAAGCAGGGTGTGCAGGGGCCGGAAGTACCTGTGGGGACAGGGCAGAGTGAGAACCCAGGAGTCTGGACGCCCACATTCTGCATTGATCCTACCCTCACACCTTGCACACACCCCCGGAGCATGCCCAGCCCCCAACCACTTGCATTGACCCCATGGGGAGCAGGCACGCCCCCCCCTTGCAATGACCCCCCTGAGAGCATTGCACAGCCCCCCCACCCCTTGCACTGACTCCCCCGGAGCATGCATAGCCCCCTCCCCCCTTGCACTGACCTCCCCCGAGCACACACGGCCCCCCTTGCATAGAGCATCCCCAGCCCCCAACCGCTTGTACCAACCCCCTGGGGAGCATGCATAGCCCCCTCCCCCCTTGCACTGACCCCCCCCCCCCGAGCACACGGCCCCCCTTGCATAGAGCATCCCCAGCCCCCAACCGCTTGTACCAACCCCCTGGGGAGCATGCATGGCCCCCCACCCCTTGCACTGACACCCCCCACCAAGCATTACACGGCCACCTCATCCCTTGCATTGACCCCCCTGGAGCATGCACGGACCCTCCCCCTTGCACTGACCCCCCACGGAGCATGCACGGACCCTTCAGAACATGCACTGACCTCCACCCTTTGCACTGACCCCCCCCCCCCTCCCCGTAGCATGCAAAGCACCACACTCCTTGCATTGACCCCCCCCCGGTGCATACAAGACCCCCAACCCCATGCACGGACCCCCCCCCAGAGCATGCACGGACCCCCCCTTGCACTGACCCCCCCCGGAGCATGCACGGACCCCCCCTTTCACTGACCCCCCCCCCCGTAGCATGCAAAGCCCCACACTCCTTGCGCTAACCCCCCCCCGGAGCATGCACGGACCCCCCCTTGCACTGACCCCCCCCCCCCCGTAGCATGCAAAGCCCCACACTCCTTGCGCTAACCCCCCCCCCGGAGCATGCACGGACCCCCCCTTGCACTGACCCCCCCCCCCGGAGCATGCAAAGCCCCACACTCCTTGCGCTAACCCCCCCCCCGGAGCATGCACGGACCCCCCCCTTGCACTGACCCCCCCGGAGCATGCACGGACCCCCCCCTTGCACTGACCCCCCCGGAGCATGCACGGACCCCCCCCCTTGCACTGACCCCCCCGGAGCATGCACGGACCCCCCCCCCTTGCCCTGCCCCCCCCGCCGGCGCTCACCCCCCCAGCAGCAGCGCCAGCCCCAGGCCCAGCCCGTAGTTGCTCTGATAATACAGCAGGTTGTTGAGGACCCGGTTCCTCCAGCGCTGCGGGTCGCGCGGGTCCGGGGCCGCCAGGCGCGCGGGGCCCAGCAGGAAATCGCCCAGCGCCCGCAGCGGGGGCGGCCGCACCTCGGACATCTTCAGCGCCGGCGGGAGGGGGGACTACAGCCCCCGGCATGCACCGCGCCGCCCCCGCCCGCCCGCCGGCCGGGGCCTCCCGCCGCGGCGCCGCCTGGGAAATGGAGTCCTGGAGGCTGCAGCGGGGAGAACGGAACAAAAGTGGGGTGGGGCTGGGAGCCCGGACTCCTGGGTTCACTCCCCGGCGCTGGGAGGGGAGCCGGGTCTAGTGATTAGAGGGGGGGGTCGGCTGGGAGCCCGGACTCCTGGGTTCTCTCCCCGGCGCTGGGAGGGGAGCCGGGTCTAGTGATTGGGGGGGGGGGGCTGGGAGCCCGGACTCCTGGGTTCTCTCCCAGGCGCTGGGAGGGGAGCCGGGTCTAGTGATTAGAGTGGGGTGGGCTGGGAGCCCGGACTCCTGGGTTCTCTCCCCGGCGCTGGGAGGGGAGCCGGGTCTAGTGATTAGAGTGGGGTGGGCTGGGAGCCCGGACTCCTGGGTTCTCTCCCCGGCGCTGGGAGGGGAGCGGGGTCTAGTGATTAGAGCAGGGGGGGCTGGGAGCCCGGACTCCTGGGTTCTCTCCCCAGTGCTGGGAGGGGAGCGGGGTCTAGTGATTAGAGCAGGGGGGGCTGGGAGCCCGGACTCCTGGGTTCTCTCCCCAGTGCTGGGACGGGAGTGGGGTCTAGTGGGGGGGGGGGTTGGGGGCCCGGACTCCTGGGTTCTCTCCCCAGCTCCTGGTACGATCTCAAGCAGGATCCCAACCCCCACTCGGCCCAGTTCTCACCTAATTGTTCTGCAACCGGCTACCGCTGCCCCCACCCCAGCCCCAGCAGTGGTCGCATCTGTTGCTGCTGCGCTGCCCCATACGTATGTGGGTCCCTGCTGCCCCCTGGGGGTGGGGAGCCCTGATCTGTCTGTGGGGGTGTTGACTAAGAGGCGGTCGAGTGGGTTTGCAGGGGGGGGTCGGTTGTGGGTGTGGGGGGCAGGGCATAGGGGTGCTGTAGGGTGGGGGTTGGTGGGTGTGGGGGGCAGGGCACAGGGGTGCTGTAGGGTGGGAGTTGGTGGGTGTGGGGGGCAGGGCACAGGGGTGCTGTAGCGGGGGTTGGTGGGTGTGGGGGGCAGGTCACAGGGGTGCTGTAGGGTGAGGGTTGGTGGGTGTGGGGGCAGGGTGCAGGGGTGCTGTAGGGTGGGAGTTGGTGGGTGTGGGAGCAGGGCATAGGGGTGCTGTAGGGTAGGGGTTGGTGGGTGTGGGGGGCAGGGCACAGGGGTGCTGTAGGGTGGGGGTTGGTGGGTGTGGGGGGCAGGGCACAGGGGTGCTGTAGGGTAGGGGTTGGTGGGTGTGGGGGGCAGGGCACAGGGGTGCTGTAGGGTGAGGGTTGGTGGGTGTGGGGGCAGGGTGCAGGGGTGCTGTAGGGTGGGGGTTGGTGGGTGTGGGAGCAGGGCATAGGGGTGCTGTAGGGTGGGGGTTGGTGGGTGTGGGGGGCAGGGCACAGGGGTGCTGTAGGGTAGGGGTTGGTGCGTGTGGGGGGCAGGGCACAGGGGTGCTGTAGGGTAGGGGTTGGTGGGTGTGGGGGGCAGGGCACAGGGGTGCTGTAGGGTGGGGGTTGGTGGGTGTGGGGGGCAGGGCACAGGGGTGCTGTAGCGGGGGTTGGTGGGTGTGGGGGGCAGGGCGCAGGGGTGCTGTAGGGTGGGAGTTGGTGGGTGTGGGAGCAGGGCATAGGGGTGCTGTAGGGTGGGGGTTGGTGGGTGTGGGAGCAGGGCATAGGGGTGCTGTAGGGTGGGGGTTGGTGGGTGTGGGAGCAGGGCATAGGGGTGCTGTAGGGTGGGGGTTGGTGGGTGTGGGGGGCAGGGCACAGGGGTGCTGTAGGGTGGTGGTTGGTGGGTGTGAGGGGCAGGGCACAGGGGTGCTGTAGGGCAGGGATTGGGGGGCAGTGCCGGGCATGGGGGAAGTCTTGCAGGGGATGTTGTGAAGTGTTGAGGGGCCGTGGCCAGGAGCAAGGGAGAGAAACGGGCCGCGGAGAGGAGGACGGGAGCCTGGTTCGCTGCCCCCCACCACCACCTACCCCGAGCGATAGAAGGACACAGGTCACTGAGCGGACGAGTGCGGCAGAGTCCAGGAGCGAAGGAACGAGGCAGCCTCTTGGGCAAACGAGTGCGGCCGGTCTCCGGAGCGAGGGAACGAGACAGCCCTAGCAGAGGAGTACAGGAGTGAATCACCCCAGCAGAGCACAGGAGCGAGGGAACAGGACAGGCCCAGCGGAGGAGGAGTGTAGGAGCGAGGGAAGAAGACGGGCCTGGCAGAGGAGGAGAACTGGAATGAGAGAACGATTCATGCCCTGTGGAGGAGTGTGGGAGCGAAGGAACAAGACAGGCCCGGCGGAGGGGGAGAACCGGAATGAGAGAATGATTCAGGCCCTGTGGAGGAGTCTGGGAGTGAGGGAATGAGATGGGCCCGGCGGAGGAGGAGAGTGGGAGCGAGGGAAGAAGACGGGCCCGGCAGAGGCGGAGAACCGGAATGAGAGAACAATTCAGGCCCTGTGGAGAAGTGTGGGAGCGAGGGAATGAGACAGGCCTGGTGGAGAAGGAGTGTGGGAGCGAGGGAATGAGATGGGCCTGGCGGAGAAGGAGTGTGGGAGCGAGGGAAGAAGATGGGCCCAGCGGTGGAGGAGTGTGGGAGTGAGGGAAAAAGACGGGCCCGGTGGAGGAGGAGTACCGGAATGAGAGAACGATTCAGGCCCTGTGGAGGAGTGCGGGAGCGAGTGAACAAGACGGGCCTAGCAGAGGAGGAGTGCGGAAGTGAGGGAACGAGACAGGCCCGGCAGAGGAGGAGTGTGGGAGTAAGAGAACGAGGCGGGCCCAGTGGAGGAGTGCGGGAGCGAGGGAACGAGATGGGACCAGTGGAGGAGGACTACCGGAATGAGAGAATGATTCAGGCCCTGTGGAGGAGTGCGGGAGCGAGTGAACAAGACGGGCCTGGCAGAGGAGGAGTGCGGAAGTGAGGGAACGAGACAGGCCCGGCAGAGGAGGAGTGTGGGAGTAAGGGAACGAGGCGGGCCCAGTGGAGGAGGAGTGCGGGAGCGAGGGAACGAGACGTGCCCGGTGGAGGAGGAGTGTGGGAGTAAGGGAACGAGGCGGGCCCAGTGGAGGAGGAGTACCGGAATGAGAGAATGATTCAGGCCCTGTGGAGGAGTGCAGGAGCGAGTGAACAAGACGGGCCTGGCAGAGGAGGAGTGCGGAAGTGAGGGAACGAGACAGGCCCAGCAGAGGAGGAGTGTGGGAGTAAGGGAACGAGGCGGGCCCAGTGGAGGAGGAGTGCGGGAGCGAGGGAACGAGACGGGACCAGTGGAGGAGGAGTACCGGAATGAAAGAACGATTCAGGCCCTGTGGAGGAGTGCGGGAGCGAGGGAACGAGACGTGCCCGGTGGAGGAGGAGTGTGGGAGTAAGGGAACGAGGCGGGCCCAGTGGAGGAGGAGTACCGGAATGAGAGAATGATTCAGGCCCTGTGGAGGAGTGCAGGAGCGAGTGAACAAGACGGGCCTGGCAGAGGAGGAGTGCGGAAGTGAGGGAACGAGACAGGCCCTGCAGAGGAGGAGTGCGGGAGCGAGGGAACGAGACGGGCCCGGTGGAGGAGGAGTACCGGAATGAAAGAACGATTCAGGCCCTGTGGAGGAGTGCAGAAGCGAGGGAACGAGATGGGCCCAGCGGAGGAGTACGGGAGGGAGGGAGCGGGAACGAGGCCATACAGATCCACGGGCCTGGTGCTCTCACCCGGCTCTGGCACTGCCCCTGTTGGGGGTGGGGGTCTTCAGTGCACCAGCCCCCCTTCGGCTCACACTCTCCCTGGGGGGGAGTCCCTTGCCCTCTCTGCCCCCTGGGACCAACCCTCAGTGCCCCCGAGAGGTGAGGGGTTCCCCCGGGAGGGAGACACCCACCCAAAGGGAGCCTCCCCCCAGCTGCCTGAATCTGGAGTGACTCTCGGCCTGTGTGAACGCAGGACGGTTTTAATTTGGTGTCTGGAATACAGCATAGACTGGAAAGTTACCCCCCCCTTGGCCCCTTTGTCCTCCAGCTGGCTGCCTGCCGAGGTGGGGGGTATCCCTGGTCGTTTATTGCTAGGTGGGAGGTTTGGGGGGCTGTGGGGGGTTAGGACCCCCCACTGGGCCCCTGAACCCCCTCACTGCCCCCAAACCTCCCACTGTGCCTGACAGAGCCCCCCAAACCCTCCAGGGCTCCCCACAGGGCCCCAAATTCCCCACAGCCCCTCTCTGTGTCCCCCCCACCCAGCATCAGGGCTCTGGAGCAGCAGGGAGGTGGTCTCCTAGCAACAGCCAATGAGAGGAGAGGATGCAGCTGGATGTGGGGGGGCAGAGTGGGGAAGGCGGCTGCTGGGCCCTCACTGAGCCACAATTGGTGGAGGCGGTTTCCCTTCCCCCCACAGCCCTGATCCCCCCCCGGCTCAGAAGGGGGGGCTGGCTGAACAGAGGGGACCCCAATGCCTGACCCCCCCCCGGCTGAGAAAGGGGGGCTGGTTGAACAGCAGGGACCCCAATACCTGACTCCCCCTTTCACTCACACACTCCTCCCTCCGTCTCTCAGGCTCACCCCTTCCTGGGCCCTCTTCGGGGCTGATGGCAGACGGATCGGACCCCCCCTCCCCAGGGGCTCCCCCTGAGATGTCCCTTTGCCATCCAGCCGCGGCCACCAGGGACCCTCTGGCTTCGGCCTCTGGTCTTCCTCGGGCAGGCCCCGAACCTGGGAATAAAACGTTTGGGGTTCTGTCCTAAGTCTCCCGCCTCCGGGGCTCTGTCCAGAGAGGAGCACCCCCCACTAAACCCCCCCGACCCCGACCCACAGCACGGCGCCCCTCCCCCCCCCAGCATCCGGCCCCGATTGCCAGGGAGAGCGCCCCCTGCCCAGCCCCCCACCCTGCTCTCTGCCCTATGGTGCCCCCCTAGCGCCCAGCCCTGACTGCCAGGGGAGAGAGCCCCCTGCCCAGCCCCCCAACCTGCTCCCCACAGCACAGTGCCCCCTAGCCGGGGGGCAGGGGCACACACAAGGAGACCACCACTTGGGCTTTACATCAAAATACCTGACGAGCCTTTATTTCATTAGTTAATTAATCAACACCAGACGGACAGACAAGGGCTGTTACTGAATGGACTGCTAGAAGCTGGGGGAACCAAGGGAGTAGGGGGGGCAGAACTAGGGCAGGGGGTGAATGGGGAGGTTCAGAGCTGGGGGGGCAGAGCCCTGGGGACACTAGGGGGCTCAGAGCTGGGATATTGGGGGGCAAAGCCGGGGGGGAATAGGGGTCTTGAAGCGTGTCGGGGGCGAGCCGTGACCCCAATGGGGGGGGGGGCAGTTGGCTTGTGTGGGAAAGACGTGGGGCCCAGAGATAAGCTGGCCTGTGGAGGGAGGGGTCATTGGGGGGGGCAGAGATTGGGGGGCTAGGAGCAAGGCAGCCCCTCCCCCGCACCCACAGGCTGGCTACATTCAGAGACGGGCGGGGGGGGACATAAGCCCCCCCTCCCCCGCCGCATTAGCGCTCACTGGGCCCTGGGAGAGGTCCCCATTACTCAGGCAGATACCTCAGCAGAGGTTCCCCCCCATACACCCCTCTCCGCCCCCCACCAGCCTCCTCTTCCTCCTCCTCCGTCCTCTTGGCCCGCTGCAGCTGGGGTGCCCCCGCCTCAGGCCCCTCCCCATCATCCCCGAGCCGCTTCACACGCAGCAGGGTGGGGGGTTCTTCCTCCAGCCCCCGGCGCAGGCGTCTGGGGTGGCGGGGGGGTCGCGTCTCGCCGCCCCCCGCGAGGATCCGGCCCACCAGGTACCTGCGAGCCAGAGGAAAAACGGAGCTAGAACCCAGGTGTCTGGGATCCCAGCCCCCGCCCCCCACTCTGATCCACTAGACCCTGCTCCCCTCCCAGAGACAGGGAGAGAACCCAGGAGTCCTGACTCCCAGCCTCCCCTGCTCTAACCACTAGACCCCATGCCCCTCCTAGAGCCAGGGATAGAACCCAGGAGTCCTGAATCCCGGACCCTGGCTGAGGCCCATCGCCTTTTCCTTCTAGGGGGCGCTGGCTCCCATCTGGCCCCGGGACTGGCCGGCTCAGGGGGCAGGGCATGGGGCCCTGGGCCCGGCCCTTCTCCAGGCACCTCAGCATCTCCGCATCCATCTCTCCAGGCTCCTCATCCCCCGGCTCGTCCTGGTGGCTCTCGTAGGCCCCGTCCGTCCGGTAGCGGCTCAGCTGGGGTGGGGCCGGGGGCCGGGTCCTGGGGGGGGCGCCCGCCCCGGTCTCATCGTAATCAGGGTATGGGGCCCCCCCTGGCCTGGTCCCATAGCTGCAGGAGGGAGGCCAGGGGGACCGATTCCTGGAGGAGGCGCTGGAGAGCCAGGGCGGCCTGGGCCCCGTCCTGCCTCCAGCGGCCACCGGCGGGCACCTCCTGGAGCCACGGGGTGCCCCCCGGCTCATCCTCCCGCCACCGGCCCGCAGGGGGGTACCCCCAGCCTCTCCAGCGCCTGGGCCAGCAGCTCATCCTGGGCCAGCGGCCCCAGCCGGGGGGTAGTAGATCTCGTTGGCCAGCCCCATCTCCCCCTCATAGGGAGCCCCCCGCAGGTCCCGTCGGAAACGTCGGGGGCCCCCGGCCGAGTCGTGGGGCAGTGCCCCCCTGGGGCCGGCAGGAAGAGCCTGTGGGGAAAACACAGAGAGAAAGAGGCGGAGAGGTGAATGGACGGTACCCAAGATTCCCAGCGAACCCAGGAGTCCTGGATCCCCCTCCCCCGGCCCGCTCTAACCACCAGACCCCAATGCCCTCCCGGAGCTGGGAGTCCTGCTCTTTTCAGTACAGGACAGCTCCCCACTTTTTCCAGTTAATGGGGGGGGGTTCAGTAAATGGGGGGGCAGGTCTGGGAGATGGTGGGGGAGGGGCATCTCTGTAGTGATCCCCCCCGCCCTTGTGTCTGTGGCAGCCAGGATCCGCAGGCTGAGTCACCAGGAGTGCTGGGGGGGCGGGGAGGGGGGGTTGGCAGCTGGCTCTGGGGGAGATGAGGAGGGGTTGGGGGGGGGGCGCTGCCAGCCCCGGCCCCCAGGCATCACAGACTGTGCGTTGTCTGTGGCCAGCAGGGCCCCTTCTCGTTCTTTCTCTCTCCCCCCCCACTTCCTCCCCCCTCCCGGTGCACAGCTCAAATGCGGCTGCTTCTGGGGCGGAGTGCGACAGTGACACAGAACCCCCCAACCCTCTCCATCCTCCAGACCCCCCCTCCTCAAACACCCCGTCCCCCTAGACCCCCAAACACCCCCCATCCTCCAGACCCCCCATCCCCTCAAACACTCCATCCCCCTAGACCCCCCAAACACCCCCCATCCCCCAGACTTCCCATCCCCCCAAACACCCCATCTTCCTAGACCCCCAAACACCCCCCATCCTCCAGACCCCCATCCCCTCAAACATCCCATCCCCCTAGACCCCCCAAACACCCCCCATCCCCAGACTTCCCATTCCCCCAAACACCCCATCCCCCTAGACCCCCAAACACGCCCATCCCCCAGACTTCACATCTCCCCAAACAGTCCATCCCCCTAGACCACCCCCCCAAACACCCCCCATCCTCCAAGACCCCCACACCCCAAACACCCCCATCCCCCCAAACACTTCCATCCCCCTAGACTAAAACCCCTGCAAACACTCCCCATCCCCCTCAAACACCTCCATCTTCCAGACCCCCATCCCCCTCAAGCACCCCATCCCCATAGACCTTCACCCCCTCAAACACCCCCTTAAAACCCCAAACACCCTCAACTCCCCATCCTCCAGACCCCCATCCCCCTCAAACACCCCATCCTCCTAGACCGCCACCCTCCCAAACACCACCCATCCCCTGAGACCCCCACGCCCCAAACACCCCCCATCCCGCGACACCTCCCACCCCCAAACACTGCCCACTCCGTTTATACACCCCACCCCCAACTCGATCCCCCCAGCACCCCCCTCGATCCGCCCCAACTCTACCGTCTCCACTGAGGGGGGAACTCACAGCCCCCCCTCCGATCTCGTGCGCTGTGGGGGGGGGCGGGGTCTGGGCTTCGGAGCCCCGGAGATGGGACCATCAGCCCCCCCGACTCCCCTGGCTCCGGGTACATCCCCGACCCCGGGAGACCATAATAAGGAAGGGGGGGGGAAGGGGACGAGGGGTTCGCGGAGGGGGATAAAAGGAGAGAAGACGAGGGGTGCAGGGAGGCGAAGGAGAAGAGAGGGCGCAGGGGGAAGATGGGGAGAGACGGGGCGCAGGGGGGGAGAAGGGGGTGCAGGGGGCTATGGCGAGAGATGGGGCGCCGGGGGAAGCGATGGAGAAGATGGGGGCGCCGGGGGAGCCGATGGGGAGAGACGGGGCGCAGGGGGGGAGAAGGGTAAGCAGGGGGCTATGGCGAGAGATTGGGCGCCGGGGGAGGCGATGGAGAAGATGGGGGCGCCGGGGGAGGCGATGGAAAAGATGGGGGTGCCGGGAGTGCGGTGGGGGGAGATGGGGGCGCAGGGGGCTATGGGGAGACATGGAGAGGCGGAGGCGACGGAGAAGATGGGGGTGCCGGGGGTCCCATGGGGAGAGATGGGGGTGCTGGGGGGCGATGGGGAACAGGGCGGCGCAGGGGGAGAGATGGGGAGCCGGGGGGCGATGGGGCGCAGGACTCGGGGGGCCCAGGTCCCCTCCCTACCTTCCCGGCGGCGGGGCCCACCGCGCAGAGCAGGGTCGCCAGCATCAGGCTCGTAGCCATCGCGCAGGGACCGGACGGGACCGAACCGCCGGGAGCCGGAGACACCGACCGGCGCAGGGAGCAGCCGCTGCAGCGAAACCTGCCCCGCCCCAAGCCCCGCCCTCCCCGGATCCTCCCCCCTGCATCCAGCCCCCCCCAGCCCCCCAGCATCCCTCGGGATCCTCCCCTCTGCAGGAGCTGCGGGTCGGCAGTGCGGGGCACCTGCAGGGCTGGGGGGGCATCTTGGTGCCTCCCTGCTAATTAATTTCTGCTTCCCGCAGCATCCATTGCCATGGAGACACAATTACTCATTTATGGGGGGGGGGGGGGAGAAAGTGCATGATGGGAAAGACCCAAGGTGGCCTGGAACTCACTCACCCCCCCAGCCCTGCCTGTGCCCCTCACTCCCGACCCACAGCCCCTGCCCCCCACAGCCCTGCCCCCCTGCTCTGCCGGTGCCCCTCACTCCTGATCTGCAGCCCCCTGCCAGCCCTGCCCTGGGCCCCCACGCAGCCCTGCCGGTGCCCCTCACTCCAGACCCATAGCCCCTGCCCCCCACAGCCCTGGGCTCCCCCCAGGTCTGCCGGTGCCCCTCACTCCCGATCCGCAGCCTCTGCCCCCCGCAGCCCTGCCCCCTGCTCTGCTGGTATCCCTCACTCACTCCCGAGCCGCAGCCCCCTGCCAGCCCTGCCCTGGCCCCCCTGCAGCCCTGCCGGTGCCCCTCACTCCCGACCTGCAGACCCCTGTTGCATTTGGCAAGCCTCCAACCCGACTCCCCCACCCCGTCACTGGCGGGCATTTTGAGAGCTGTAAATACAGGGAGCTGCCGCGCCAGTAGCCGGGCGATGAGCCCTGCGGGAGGCTGCATCTCACTGTCTGCTCAGGGGGATGAATTAGTTATGGCAGGATCCATTAGTGCTCATTTCTTCTCTGATGCCTTTCCTGGTTCCCGGCCCAGCCCCCACCGATCAGCGGGCCCAGCTGCCGAGCTGCGAGAGTCCAGGGCAGCGCTGAGATGCAGCCACCTCTGGGGCGGGGCAGCTGGGGAACAGCCACACGTAACACCACACGAGGATAGCTTGCCCAGCACTGAGATGCGGCCACCTCTGGGGTGGAGCAGCTGAGAAACAAAACTGGGGAATGGTGGAGAAGTAGAAAAGGGTTGGATTGTCACCCCCTGGCCACGGTCTCTCTCAGCTATTGTGCTGGGATGGGAGAGATTTGAATTTCAGTGTCACACCCAAGCGGGACAGAGCAAGTGTGTGAGATGGATGGATAGATGTGGTGTCTGGGGAGGGATGGATGGATGGATGGATGGATGGGGTGTGTCGGGATGAATGGAAGGATGGATGGATGGAAGAATGGATAGACGGGGTGTTGGGATGGATGGGGTGTCGGGAAGAATGGAAGGATGGATGGGGATGGATGGATGGATGCATGGATGGGGTGTGTCGGGACGAATGGAAGGATGGATGGAAGGATGGATGGATGGATGGGTGTGGGGATGGATGAATGGAGTGTCGGGATGGAATGGATGTGGTGTTGGGATGGATGGAAGGATGGACGGATGAGGTGTGGGGATGGATGGATGGATGGATGGATGGATGGGTGTGGGGATGGATGAATGGGGTGTCGGGATGGATGGATGTGGTGTTGGGATGGATGGAAGGATGGATGGATGGGGTGTCGGGATGGATGGATGGATGGGGTGTCAGGATGGATGGGGTGTCTGGGGATGGATGTATGGAAGGAAGGAGTGTTGGGTTGTATGGATGGAAGGATGGATGGATGGATGGATGGGGTGTTGGGATGGAAAGATGGATGGGGTTTGGAGATGGATGGGATGGTTGGATTGGATGTCTGGATGGATGCATGGAAGGATCGATGGATGGGGTGTCAGGATAGATGGATGGAAAGATGGATGTCTGGGGATGGATGGGTGGGGTGTTGGGATGAATGGATTGATTGATGGCGTGTTGGGATGGGTGCATGGAAGGATGGATGGATGGGTGTCTGGGGATGGATGGATGGATGGAGTGTTGGGATGGAAGGATGGATGTGATGGTTGGATTGGGTGTCTGGATGGATGGATGGATGCATGGAAGGATCGATGGATGGGGTGTCGGGATGAAAGGATGGATGTCTGGGGATGGATGGATGGGTGGGGTGTTGGGATGAATGGATGGATGGGGTGTTGGGATGGGTGGATGGAAGGATGGATGGATGGGTGCTGGGGATGGAGGGATGGATGGGGTGTTGGGATGGATCAATGGGGTGTTGGGATGGATGGACGGAAGGATGGATGGATGGGGTGTCGGGATAGATGGATGGAAGGATGGATGTCTGGGGATGGAAGGATGGATGGATGGGGTGTTGGGATGGATGGATGGAAGGATGGATGGATGGGTGTCTGGGGATGGATGGAGGGATGGATGGGGTGTTGGGATGGATCGATGGGGTGTTGGGATGGGTGGATAGATGGATGGAAGGATGGATGTCTGGGGATGGATGGATGGATGGGTGGGGTGTTGGGATGGATGGATGGGGTGTTGGGATGGGTGGATGGAAGGATGGATGGATGGGTGTCTGGGGATGGATGGAGGGATGGATGGGGTGTTGGGATGGATCGATGGGGTGTTGGGATGGGTGGATGGAAGGATGGATGGATGGGTGTCTGGGGATGGATGGATGGATGGTTGCGGTGTCGGGATGGATAGGGTGCATGGGGATCAAAGGGGTGTCTGGGGATGCTGCGAGGGCGATAGAAGGGGGTAGATGAGATAAGAGGAGGCCGATGTGGCTGTTTCTGACCCATACCGGAGACAGGGACTGTAACGGTGCTGCAGAGCGGTGAAAAGCAGCCCCCAGCTCCCCCACCTGCGCTGACGTAAGGTGTGGACCCAGGGGCGGGGCAGGTTGTGTGACCTGGGGTGGGGGGGGGCCTGAGGCTGTCTGTGTGTATCGCAGTGTGGGTTTTGTCCATGCTGTTGCATGTACGTAGGACATCTGTGTCTATGTGTATCTTTTTTGCTGGGTGCGGATTTGTGGGTGCGTATCTCATTTGTGAGAAACGAATGGGACACGGGGTCTTTCCCCACAAAGCCAGGGATAAAAACCCAGGCATCCTGGCTTCCCCTCCTCCGCCCACCCCTGTTGTTTATCTTTCCGTCCCTGAGAGCTGATTATGTTCCCCCGAGAGTTGCAGATTTATGGGACTGTTATTTCCACCTCTGCTGCCCTCTGCTTTGAACCCAGGCGTCCGGGCGGAGAAATCAGGAAGCCAAGGCCCAGTGGCTGCCTCACCTCTGATGCCCCCACTTTCATCTCCTGCCAGCCTCAGTACCTGCTGCGCTGGGACCTCCCCCTCCCCCCAGCCACACAGAGCAGGACTCCTGGGTTCTTTCCCAAGCTCTAGGAGGGGAGTGGGGTTTGGTGGTTAGCGCAGTAGGGGGCTGAGAGCCAGGACTCCTGGGTTCTCTCCCTGCTTCTGGGAGGGGGAGTGGGGACTGATGGTTAGAGCAGGGGGGGCTGAGAGCCAGGACTCCTGGGTTCTCTCCCTGCTTCTGGGAGGGGAGTGGGGTCTGGTGGTTAGAGCAGGGGGGCTGGGAGCCAGGACTCCTGGGTTCTCTCCCTGGCTCTGGGAGGAGGGTGGCATCTAGCGAAGTGGAAAAGTGCCTTGAAGAAGGGACTAAGGTAATTCAGTGTCAAAGAGCCTGAAATGAAGCCCAGGAGTCTGGGCTCCCAGCAACAGCCCCCCCCCCCCAGTCTAACAACTAGCTCCCCCTCCCCACTTGTCTGCAGGGAGGGGTCACTCTGATGCGTCCGGTCATTCGCTGGCTCCCTTCCCACTTTCCACTCACCCAGCCAGAAGCCAAAGCCCAGAAAGTCCCAAGGCTGGGCGAGCAGGGGGCGCAGGTCGGGATTGAGGGGCACTGGCAGAACTGTGGTGGGGGGACAGGGCTGGGGGCGCAGAGGGCTGCGGGTCAGGGTTGAAAGGCACCAGCAGAGCTGTGTGGGGTGAGTTCTCTAACCATTACACCTGCTGTTCCTACCCTCGGGGCCCTGATGTCTGGCTGCAGCCCAATCCCCCCTGACGGTTGTGGGGCGGAAGCACGAGCGAAGGGAGTCTCTGGAGACCCACGCAGATTCTCCAAGTCTGAGAGTAAGTGCCCTGCCTCATTGCAGCTCCTGAACTCCTAATGAGAATTCATCTGGCGCGTAGATGCAGCCACCTCTGGGGCGGGGAAGCTGGGGAACATATAACACTGCACAGGGATGGCTCGTGCGGCGTGGAGATGCAGCCACCTCTGGGGCAGGGCAGCTGGGGAAGAGTCGCACAGCGGATGGGGTCGCTGCTGACAGTGTCTGGTTGCTCCCAGGGGATGTGGATTGTCCCAGCCGGAGATCTCTGCCTGGGGAAGAGGTTCATCCCAGCAAGGAGACATCGCTAATTCTCCTGCCCCTGACCACTGAGAAAGCAGGGAGAGGTATGAGGGGGGGGGGTCTAGTGGTTAGAGCAGGGGGGCTGGGAGCCAGGATTCCTGGGTTCTCTCTCCAGCTCTGGGAGGAGGTTGGAAAGATCGGGGGGTGGGGGTCTTGGGAGCCAGGACTCCTGGTTTCTCTCCCCAGCTCTGGGAAGGGTGGGGGTCTGGTGGGGCAGATCGGGGGGGCGGGGCTGGAAGCCAGGACTCCTGGGTTCTCTCCCCAGCTCTGGGAATTGTGGGGGTCTGGTGGGGCAGATCGGGGGGGCGGCGCTGGGAGCCAGGACTCCTGGGTTCTCTCCCCAGCCCTGGGAGGGGAGGCAATGTGGTGGGGTAAAGCGGCGGGGGCTGGGAGCCAGGACTCCTGGGTTCCATCTCCGCTGTCCCCTCTGCTTTCAGACTCCACACCCCAGCCCTCGGGGGGCCCTGTGGTCACCCGCTGCCCCGAGCGCTGGAGGGACAAGGCTCCGCTCCCCGCGCACCCGCAGCCTCCGGTGGCTCCGGCCCAGCTGGGGAAGCAGCGTCTGGGCTCCACCGCATCTGTCTGCAGCCGCCAGAGCTGTAAATCCACCGCCTCGCACATCCAGGAGGTGGCTGGGGATGGTGAGTGAGGGGCTGGGCTGGTGGGGGTGAGGGGCACTGGCAGAGCTGGGGGGAGCCCTGGGCTGGGGTGGCAGGAGCTGTGGGGTGGGAGTGAGGGGCACTGGCAGAGCTGAGGGTGGGGGGGAGGGGAACCCAGGGTTGGGTTCTGGTTGCCAGTTTCACCCAGAGTTGGGCATCGACTCAGCATCTGCCCGGGGTACCCCTGGGAACTTGTTAACTCAATAATTATTACGGCCATCTCCGCCCAGATAGAAAAGCAAACAGCCCCAGCAAGGGGGCTGGGCTGGGAGCCAGGACTCCTGGGTTCTCTCCCTGACTCTGGGAGGGGAGTTGGTTCTGGTGGCTAGAGCGGGGGGACTGGGAGCCAGGACTCCTGGGTTCTCTCCCCGACTCTGGGAGGGGTGTGGGGTGTTGGGGGTGGCCTGGGATCCCAGACTCTTGGGTTCTCTCATCAGCTTAGCTAACCCTCTGCTCCCTCTTTCTCTCCCCCAGACCGCTGCGCTCACTGTGCCCTGGCCTGTCTGTTCTGCGAGTTCCTGGCGCTGTGCTCCCTGGCGCTGGACGGCCTGGACTGCGGGGCGCTGTGCCTGGCGGGGGGGTGCTGTGCTGGGGGGGGACCCCCCGGGGCAGGGCTGCGGGGGAGGTGGCTGCCCCTGCGGAGGGGGGTGCGGGCTCCTCCAGGACTGCTGCGACCCTGCCGACTGCCTGGAAATCTGTCTGGAGTGCTGCTCCATCTGCTTCCCCGTCTGACCCAGGGGCAGGGGCTGAGCCCCCCACCCCAAGAACCCCACCCTACTCGGTAAGGGCCCCCAGCTCCTCACGATCCCACCCCGTTCCTGTCTGGTCGAATCCTGGCTCTCTATGGGGTGATGTCATTGGATGGGCCGAGCCACGCCCCCATGGAGGGTGATGTCACCCAGTGGCCCAAGCCACATTTCGCTTATGTCATTCAATGGACAAAGCCTATTGGCTACTCACCTGGGAGGTCCTCCCAATGCAACAAGCCCCACCCAACTTACTGGGGCCTCACCAGAGGTGGTACGCCACGCCCCATTGGTGGTGATGTCACTGAGTGGAATAAGCCACACCCTATCTACTGTGATGTCATCAAAGGGTCTGCCCAGCTGTCTGGGCAGAGGCACAGCATCAAATAGCCCGGCAGGGCCTGCAGCAAGCCAGGCCTCATTCCCTGTGGCATCAGGTGCACCAAGCCACGCCTCGATGCGGTGATGTCACTGAATGCGTGGGTGTGGCTGCCAGAGCTCCTCCCCCCCTGCTGTGATATCATCAAATGGACTCGGCTGTCACAAGGGGGAGGGGTATTAACTCTGTGGGTGCTGTCCCCAGCTCTGCCGGTGCCCCTCACTCCCGACCCGCAGCCCCTGCTAGCCCAGCCCTGGGCTCCCCTGCCCCACCTCACTTATGAGCTGGCTAAAGGTGGGTGCCATGTCTCCCAGGAGGAAGGATGATGGGGGCTGGGTTCCCTCGGGAGAACTGGAGACTCTGCTGGGATCCCCTTCTCACCCCCACAGAGACGGGAGGACACTGTGGCCCCCGAAGCCGCCCCTCCGGCCTCAAAAAGCAGCAGGCAAAGGGGGAGCCCCCCCACGTTCGTTTGCTTTTAAATAAATTGCATGAATGAGCTCTTTTAAGTCGACCTCATTTT
Source organism: Eretmochelys imbricata (assembly GCF_965152235.1). NCBI lineage: Eukaryota > Metazoa > Chordata > Testudines > Cheloniidae > Eretmochelys > Eretmochelys imbricata. Next base: position 16,403,948 of record NC_135594.1, on the reverse strand, counting down.
TTGCGGGGGGGAGAGGGGTGTTGGGCTAGAACTCCCAGCATGCACTGCTCCTGATTGCCCCCCCAGCTAGAAATTCCTGCCATTGCCTCCCCAAGGAACTGCAAATCCCAGCATGCACTGCACCTGATCCTCCCCAGAGAACCATAAATCCCAGCAGGTTTCAGAGTAGCAGCCGTGTTAGTCTGTATTCGCAAAAAGAAAAGGAGTACTTAGAGACTAACCAATTTATTTGAGCATGAGCTTTCGTGAGCTACAGCTCACTTCATCGGATGCATACTGTGGAAAGTGTAGAAGATCTTTTTATATACACACAAAGCATGAAAAAATACCTCCTCCCACCCCACTCTCCTGCTGGTAATAGCTTATCTAAAGTGATCATCAAGTTGGGCCATTTCCAGCACAAATCCAGGTTTTCTCACCCTCCGCCCCCCCCCCCCCACACACACACAAACTCACTCTCCTGCTGGTAATAGCCCATCCAAAGTGACCACTCTCTTTAAAATATGTATGATAATCAAGGTGGGCCATTTCCAGCACAAATCCAGATTTTTCTCACCCCCCCACCCCCCTCCAAAAACCACACACACAAACTCACTCTCCTGCTGGTAATAGCTCATTCAAAGCGACCACTCTCCCTACAATGTGCATGATAATCAAGGTGGGCCATTTCCAGCACAAATCCAGGTTTTCTCACACCCCCCCCGCCCCCCAACACACACACACAAACTCACTCTACTGCTGGCAATAGCTCATCCAAACTGACCACTCTCCTTACAATGTGCATGATAATCAAGGTGGGCCATTTCCAGCATAAATCCGAGTTTAACCAGAACGTCGAGGGTGGGGGGGTAGAAAAAAACAAGGGGAAATAGGCTACCTTGCATAATGACTTAGCACTCCCAGTCTCTATTTAAGCCTAAATTAATAGTATCCAATTTGCAAATTAATTCCAATTCAGCAGTTTCTCGCTGGAGTCTGGATTTGAAGTTTTTTTGTTGTAAGATAGCGACCTTCATGTCTGTGATTGCGTGATCAGAGAGATTGAAGTGTTCTCCGACTGGTTTATGAATGTTATAATTCTTGACATCTGATTTGTGCCCATTTATTCTTTTACGTAGAGACTGTCCAGTTTGACCAATGTACATGGCAGAGGGGCATTGCTGGCACATGATGGCATATATCACATTGGTGGATGTGCAGGTGAACGAGCCTCAGAGCCTATCAGTTTGGATGAGCTATTGCCAGCAGGAGAGTGAGTTTGTGTGTGTGTTGGGGGGGGGGGTGAGAAAACCTGGATTTGTGCTGGAAATGGCCCACCTTGATTATCATACACATTTTAAAGAGAGTGGTCACTTTGGATGGGCTATTACCAGCAGGAGAGTGAGTTTGTGGGGGGGACGACGGAGGGTGAGAAAACCTGGATTTGTGCTGGAAATGGCCCAACTTGATGAGCACTTTAGATAAGCTATTACCAGCAGGAGAGTGAGGTGGGGGGAGGTATTTTTTCATGCTTTGTGTGTATATAAAAAGATCTTCTACACTTTCCACAGTATGCATCCGATGAAGTGAGCTATAGCTCACGAAAGCTCATGCTCAAATAAATTGGTTAGTCTCTAAGGTGCCACAAGTCCTCCTTTTCTTTTTATAAATCCCAGCATGCACTGCTCCTGATTTCCCCCCCCCCCCAGGGAACTACATATCCTAGCATGCATTGCTCTTGCTGGGTGGGGTCCCCGAAACACTACGGTCTCTATCCCAGCATGCACTGCTGCTACAGGGTCCCAGATCACATGACCCACGGAGACTACAATTCCCACGATGCAGTGCTGCAGAGAGGCAGTCCCTCGCTGCTGTCCTACACTGCGCATGCGCTCATATAAGCCTCTTTTTTGCGCCTGCGCAATAGGGGAAAACCTCACGGGGGCTAGGCCTCCTGCGCAGGCGCAGCGAAAGCGAACCGGTCTCTGCGCAGGCGCACTAAGGAAAACCCGCCGCCGTCAGCCCAGCTCTGTTGTCCAGTTCAGCCCAGCCCCGAAGGCTGCCCTCCCCGCCCGACTCCATCCCCCCCAGCGCCGCCGGCGCCCTAGCTTCCGCTTCCGGCTTGGGAAATAACCACTTCCGGTTCGGCGCCGTCTCTCCGCGGGGTCGGTCGCGTGCGGCGCGGTAAGCAGTTGTCGGGCAAGGGAGGTTGTGCGCCTGCGCCGCCGCTGTGCTGGCGGGTGCTCGTGCGCATGCGCTCAGCGGGGACGGGGGGGGAAGCGCGTTCCAACCGCTGCAGGCACGTGCCCGTACTGCGCATGCGCGTGCCCGTACTGCGCATGCGCTGTGGCTTCACCTTGTGCAACGCCCGAACGTTGGGCCTCAGGGCGCATGCGCAGAGTCGATAGCCACGAAGGTGGGTCCTACAAGAACATACCAGGTGGGGGGGTGGGGGAAGGTGTTTGCTGAAGGAGGTTACCAGTGATGTATTACTGTAGGCCCTACAATAATATATGTGTATTCATTTGAGGGCTGCAATAATAGGTGGCTATTTATGTAGGTCCTACAGTAACGTTTGGTTTATTCCTGGTGGTGGGGATGGATTTGGCACCTTGCGACAACATGACTGACTTATTGTAGGGCCTACAATAACCTGCTCATCATTTACCAGGACTCTGGGTCAATCTACCAACTAGCGCAGGGCCTACAATCCCACATATGTAATTAATTTCGCTCCAGTCACAATTTACGTATTCATGGAGGGCCGACAATCTTGTATCCACATTAATGCAGAACCTGTGTCGACATACTTCATTAGCGCAGGGCCCTAGAATAATATGCCTCTACTTAATTTGGATCCGGAAAATAAAAGATATGAAAGAAATTGAAAGATGATTGCTGGAGAGAGGGTTACCAGTCAACAGAGACTCCTCACCTTGGATATGTTTCTTAGAACAAAGGTATGGAGAAAAGCAAAGCACAGATAAGGTGGCAAAAACTACAGGGCAAAGCTGAAAAGGACTTTAGGGAGCAGTTGTGGAGAAGGTAAGGTCGGCACCACGTGCTGTAGAAGAGGCTAAATCTGGGGATTTTATAGTGACAGGTGATGGGTGAATCAAAGGGGAAGGCTTCATTCACTCCCAAAGAAATTTGGTGGTGAGGCGAGGAAGTACAAGAAGGGTTAAAAGATAATGGGGAAAAGTTTAAACTCTGTCAAAAGAGTAGGAGGAGGCATAGAAGAATGTAGTTGTAAAAGCGAAAGCAAAGGACGTTGAGGAACTTTATGCACGACTTGGAACACAGGAAGGGGAAAAAGAAGCGTATAGCCTGGCAGAAGGACAGGAGAGAAGCACCAAATATATGTAGAAAGGGAGGTTCATGAAAGATGAAACTGGTAGGCAGTTGACTGATGATAGTCCCATAACGGATCCATGGAACGGGGTTTTGAACAAATGAAGAAAGCCCAGGAGAGCCCTCCCACTTCAAAAAGCACTGAAGCCCTTTCTTGTTCAATTTCATCCTGAATGCCTCACAAGGAACAACTCTAGTGGCTAGAAGCTGAAGCTGGACAAATTAACCCTGGAAATAAGGTGTCAATTTTTAATGAGCAGAATTAATCATGGGAACAGTGTACTAAGGGTCATGGTGCATTCTCCATCACTAGCAATTTTTCCAATCAAGATTGGATGTTTTTCTAAAATATCAACTCTAGGAATTATTTTGGGGAAGTTTCGTGGCCTGGGTTGTACAATAAATTTACAATTATTTAAGGACAGTCTCTACTACGTTCTCAAACAGCATTTTTCTTACTTTGCCTATCTGTAAATTTTGCTTATTATCGATGGAAATATTTTTTTTGTCTGTTGGTGGGCATCTGCTAAAATCGACGTTTACTAAGATTTACTATTTAAAGAAAACTCTATTCCTTCCAAGCCTAAAGATACTCTAGAAGAGGATCTGGATAATTGGAGAGACGTATTGGAGAATCATGGGCTCAAAATAAGCCTGTGATTTCAATAGCGTGAACACTCAAGAATAGCCTTGAAGCTAGATGGGTGGGCAGTACCGAAAATGTAAAGTTTCAAGTATCGTGAGTTCTAGAATCCGGGAAAATGAGGAAATAGAGGACACAATTAAACCTGGAACAATAAATACCTGGCTCAAGATGGAGAGAAGTGGCGCGGTACGTATCAGGAAGATACTGAGAAAATTAAAAGGGCAAGTGTCGAAAATCGTGCTCCATCCTCTCTTAATGCAAAGAAGAAACGTGAGGAAATTATCTGTTCTGCAGAAACGCACACACTGAGGGGGATGAGTGGTGAGAACAAGAAGGACCATGCGAGGGATGAGTATGTCACAGACATACTCAAAGTAACCCCTATAAAGGAAAAAAAAGGCCCAGATTGTTTGGTCACAAAAGCGCGGGCCGGACAGTTATGTGGGTGAGAGAGTCCAGAAGGTCAAGAGTGATGTAAAAAGACAGAGAGGCCAACCCAAGAAGAAGTAGGGTGATAGAAGATATGAAATGGAACAGAGCACTTTGGAGGGAGAGGATTCGTACAGCAGAGTCTGTTTGATTAGATAAGGAGGACGACTTAATTTGAGGCTTGTATCAATAAATCATTTAGGGTAGGGCCTACTATAACAGATCCACATCAACCTGGCTTCTTTGTCAGTACGCCTGTTATTTAGGATCGCAGGGTTTGATTTTTGTCAGTCAATGTTCACTGCCCACATCGACGGAAGAATATTTCTAGCGATAAGAGTCTAAATTCCCGGCTAGGCAAAGTAAGAGAAATCCTGCTTGAGACCTGATTGAGGATACTGACTGTATATGCTGGATAGCCGAGGAAGAATTGCTCCTCCCTGATTTCGACAAAATATACATGGGCCAGAAGTATGTTAATAAACTTATTGCAAACGAGTTGCTCACTAACTCTGCAAACAGACTGGTGATAATGCTGCTGGCATTTGTATATTTTAACCTGTGGTGTTGACAACTTGTAACGAGTATAAAGCTTTAACTTCTGGAATCTTGGCATCTCCCGTCATTAAGCAATTGTCTCACCCAGCCCATAATTTCCTGCAACTGCAAAAATCTAAATTGATAAAAATAAAGATGCGTGAAGCCCATAATTTTGTCAACCCGTGAATATTTAAATGGATGAAACCAGAAAAAAGCACTTAAAAATAAATGTCGACATTATCCATTTAATTATACTAAGAAACCTATTTCTGCCAAGCCTCCCATTTATTGTAGGTCCTACAGAAACATATCCACATTAAATTTGGTCCATTGCCACTGTACCTATTAATGTAGATGCCTTAGGATCACGCTACAAGCAGCCTACCTCAGTTTCCCTTTTTCAACTAGTCAAAACTTCAGCCAGGTTTTTTCTTGCTTAGAAATACTTCTCCTTGGGGATTGGTTCCGTGACGGGTTGGACCTCCCTGGGATGTCACCTGGTGTGCTGTGACACCCCTGAGTCTGCCTGTTCTGCCAGCATGGGCCTCCTTTAGCCAGTCTTGCTAAACCTCCTCTCACACACACACAGGCAGGGCCACACCCAGCTGCAGATCAGCTCTGGGAAGACTCATCTTGAGGGACATGCTCCAGCACTCAGATGTGCACCTCCCTTGGAGTGCAGACCCAAAGATGTATTCTATTCGCCTCTTCCCTCAAGGTGGAAGAGGGTATGCACAATTTCTCGCCCCCCCAGTTAGAAATCACATAGACTGGGTTGTATTATAAACCAGAAATCAACATATTCACTATAACAGGTGTATTTTAAGTAGTTAAGGAGGTAACAGACAGAACAAGGCAGATTACGAAGAAAATAGAGCACGCAAACGAAGCTTAATACGCTACAGAAACTGGTTACATGTGAGTTCTCACCCGAAATGTGGTTCTAATAATCTTCCCGGGCCAGATGCCCTTCCAACCTGGGCCCAGTTCTCTCCCCCTGTAGTCATCTTGGGTGGGGTAGCAGGGGAGAATGACGACCAGGATTACCTCACTCCCCACCCTGAAATAGGATTTGCATGAGGCAGGAGCCCTTTGTTTTCCTAGTCTGACCCCCCCGCCCCTTCTGGTGGAAAGTTACAAGAAGTCCCAGGTAATGTTTTAATATTAGGTGACAAGCCCGCCTGACTCTGTAGGATCACAGTGTCCCTGAGGCAGGGGCAGTACGGAGGGTCCGCAGGAAGGCCAAGCTTTTCACAGACCCTTGTGCTCGCTGATGGGCCATCCGCCCTGTCTGGCTTTTCCGTTCTTGTACCTGAAGCGGTAGCAGGGGGCGTCACCCAAAGTAGCTTAATTGAAATACAGATACAGAGTCAATATTCCCAACTTCAGATACAAAAACTTGAGCCCTGGGCCATTAACACTACTTTGAAAAGGCCTCCGATAATATAGCCGTGTTAATTTAGGTCGAGGGCCATTACACCTGATAGTGTAGGGCCTACAGTAATGTATCGGTATTCGTTTAGAACCTTTGTCCATATATCTGTTAATGCAGGACCTACAGTAATAGATCCCTCATTAATTTGGCTCCAGTGCCATCAGACCTATTATTGTAGGGCCTGTGGTAACGTGTCTCAGCTAATTCCGCTTTAGCAACACAAAAGTCTTTTCGTTAAGAAGCGAACAACCCCGGTGCCGAGCCGGGAAGGGTGGATAACTGGCCCTCATCCTTTGCCCTCCAGGCCCGGGGGCGTCAGAGCCGAAATGGGGCGCTCGTCGAAGGACAAGCGGGACATCTACTACCGCCTGGCGAAGGAGGAGGGCTGGCGGGCCCGCAGTGCCTTCAAACTCCTGCAGCTGGACGAGGAGTTCCAGCTGTTTGAGGGTAAACCGGGAACCGGCCCCGGCCCTGCCCCGACTTGCTGCAGCCCCTTCTGTTAGGTGTATTATGGTAGCCCCCATCTGCGCTGCACAAAGCCTGGTGGAGACTGAGGTCCCGTTGTGCTGCCCAATCCCTGGGGAGAACTCAGGCGTCCTGGCTTTCCAGCTCCCCTGCTCTAACCGCTAGATCCCACTCCCTTCTCAGAGCTGGGAGAGAACCCAGGAGTCCTGTCTCCAAGCCCCCCTGCTCTAACCACCTGACCCCACTCCAGTCTCAGAGCTGGGAGAGAGTCCTGGCTCCCAGCCCCCTCCCCCAGCTCTAACCACCTGACCCCACTGCCCTTCCAGAGCTGAGGGGAGAACCCAGGTGTCCTGGCTCCCAGTCCCCCCGCTCTCATTCTCTCCCTGCAGGGGTGCGCCGGGCGGTCGATCTCTGTGCTGCCCCAGGCAGCTGGAGCCAGGTTCTGAGCAGGAAGCTGAAGTGAGTGGGGGGGGGGGGGTTGGAGGTGGAGGGAGGATGGGGGGGCAGGCTAGCAGGGGGCAATATGGGGGAATGGGAGGGGGTGGGACTGGGTGATTGGAAGGGTGAAGGCGGGATTGGGAGGGTCACAGTGGTGTGGGGGGATAGGAGGGGAGGCAATGGAGTAGAAGGGGGTGGGACAGGGTGTGGGGAAATGGGGCAGGAGGGAGTGCGGTGATCTAGGCGGGGTGAGGTGGGAGGGGGAGGGCGGGGTGGGATGGGAGTGGGGGCGTGGGTGGGACTGGGGTGTAGCAGCGGGTGGGAAGGGGAAGCCGCCCCCTGGCTGTCTCTCACCCCCGCCTGTCCCCCAGGGGCGGTGCTGGGGAGGGCTCTGACTCTGTGAAGATTGTTGCAGTCGATCTCCAGGCCATGGCTCCGCTCCCGGGGGTGGTCCAGATCCAGGGAGACATCACCAAGGTACGTGGGGGGGCCACGCCAGCCGATCCCCCCCCTCCCCGCCTCCTCCGATCCGAGTCCGTCTGTCCCGAACCGTAACCCGGCCTGTCTGTCCCCCGCCAGGTCTCCACGGCCCAGGAGATCATCCAGCACTTCGAAGGGCAGCCGGCCGACCTGGTGGTCTGTGACGGGGCCCCCGACGGTGAGTGGGAGCAGCCCGCCTGGCTCCAGGTGGGAGGAGGGCGGGGGGCTCCTCGCTGGCGCCCCATGGCGGGCACCGCGTGGGGTAGGACTGGGCCCCGCTGAGCCCCCTCTCCCCTCCTGGCTTGCAGTGACCGGCCTTCATGATATCGACGAATACATCCAAGCACAGCTGCTGCTAGCGGTGAGTACCCTGCCCGGCTGCAAAGGGGCACCCCCTGCCAAGCCCCGCTCCCCTCGGCACAGCGCCCCCGTCAGGTGATTCCATTCCCCAATCCCCCCTGCCGTTTCCATTGCTACCTGTCCCAAATGGCTGTTCCCGAGCTGCCCCGACCCAGAGGTGGCTGCATCTGAGCGCTGGGCGAGCCGTACTCGTGCGGCGTTATGTGTGGCTGTTCCCCAATTTCCCCACCCCAGAGGTGGCTGCATCTCAGTGCCGAGAGAGCTGTCCCTGTTTTATTAAGGATTTTGGCATTCGCTGATAATTTCCTTTTCTCCTTCTCATTCCAGGCTCTGAACATCACGACCCACGTCCTGAATAAAGGAGGCACCTTTGTGGCCAAGGTAAATATTAGGCCCTCTAAGAAGCCCCGGGGTCCTAGCTGAAGGGGTAACAGCCGCAAGGGGGTGACTCACCTGGTGCTGAGATGCAGCCACCTCTGGGACAGGGCGGCTGGGGAACAGTGCCCTCTAGCTGTGGCCATGTCTCTGGACGATTGGAGTTGTAACTGAGGGAATAGGGGTGTGATGCCAGGGGGCAACATGCTGATGGGGTGCGGGGCGCTCTCCCCTGGCAGTCAGGGCCGGGGGCCGGGAGGTGCCGTGGCGCGGGGAGCTGGGCGTGGGGCGCTCTCCCCTGGCAGTCAGGGCCGGGGGCCGGGAGGTGCCGTGCCGCGGGGAGCTGGGCGTGGGGCGCTCTCCCCTGGCAGTCAGGGCCGGGGGCAGGGAGGTGCCGTGCTGCGGGGCGTGGGGCGCTCTCCCCTGGCAGTCAGGGCCGGGGGCCGGGAGGTGCCGTGCCGCGGGGAGTGGGGCGTGGGGCGCTCTCCCCTGGCAGTCAGGGCCGGGGGCCGGGAGGTGCCGTGCCGCGGGGAGCTGGGCGTGGGGCGCTCTCCCCTGGCAGTCAGGGCCGGGGGCCGGGAGGTGCCGTGCTGCGGGGAGCTGGGCGTGGGGCGCTCTCCCCTGGCAGTCAGGGCCGGGGGCAGGGAGGTGCCGTGCTGCGGGGAGCTGGGCGTGGGGCGCTCTCCCCTGGCAGTCAGGGCTGGGGGCCGGGAGGTGCCGTGCTGCGGGGCGTGGGGCGCTCTCCCCTGGCAGTCAGGGCCGGGGGCAGGGAGGTGCCGTGCTGTGGGGAGCGGGGCGTGGGGCGCTCTCCCCTGGCAGTCAGGGCTGGGGGCCGGGAGGTGCCGTGCTGCGGGGCGTGGGGCGCTCTCCCCTGGCAGTCAGGGCCGGGGGCCGGGGGCCGGGAGGTGCCGTGCCGCGGGGAGCTGGGCGTGGGGCGCTCTCCCCTGGCAGTCAGGGCCGGGGGCAGGGAGGTGCCGTGCTGTGGGGAGCTGGGCGTGGGGCGCTCTCCCCTGGCAGTCAGGGCCGGGGGCCGGGAGGTGCCGTGCTGCGGGGAGTGGGGCGTGGGGCGCTCTCCCCTGGCAGTCAGGGCCGGGGGCAGGGAGGTGCCGTGCCGCGGGGAGCTGGGCGTGGGGCGCTCTCCCCTGGCAGTCAGGGCCGGGGGCAGGGAGGTGCCGTGCCGCGGGGAGCTGGGCGTGGGGCGCTCTCCCTGGCAGTCAGGGCCGGGGGCCGGGAGGTGCCGTGCCGCGGGGAGCTGGGCGTGGGGCGCTCTCCCTGGCAGTCAGGGCCGGGGGCCGGGAGGTGCCGTGCCGCGGGGAGTGGGGCGTGGGGCGCTCTCCCCTGGCAGTCAGGGCCGGGGGCAGGGAGGTGCCGTGCCGCGGGGAGCTGGGCGTGGGGCGCTCTCCCCTGGCAGTCAGGGCCGGGGGCCGGGAGGTGCCGTGCCGCGGGGAGCTGGGCGTGGGGCGCTCTCCCCTGGCAGTCAGGGCCGGGAGGTGCCGTGCTGCGGGGCGTGGGGCGCTCTCCCCTGGCGGTCAGGGCCGGGAGGTGCCGTGCTGCGGGGCGTGGGGCGCTCTCCCCTGGCAGTCAGGGCCGGGGGCCGGGAGGTGCCGTGCCGCGGGGAGCGGGGCGTGGGGCGCTCTCCCCTGGCAGTCAGGGCCGGGGGCCGGGAGGTGCCGTGCTGCGGGGAGCTGGGCGTGGGGCGCTCTCCCCTGGCAGTCAGGGCCGGGGGCAGGGAGGTGCCGTGCTGCGGGGAGCTGGGCGTGGGGCGCTCTCCCCTGGCAGTCAGGGCCGGGGGCAGGGAGGTGCCGTGCCGCGGGGAGCTGGGCGTGGGGCGCTCTCCCCTGGCAGTCAGGGCCGGGGGCCGGGAGGTGCCGTGCCGCGGGGAGCTGGGCGTGGGGCGCTCTCCCCTGGCAGTCAGGGCCGGGGGCAGGGAGGTGCCGTGCTGCGGGGAGCTGGGCGTGGGGCGCTCTCCCCTGGCAGTCAGGGCCGGGGGCAGGGAGGTGCCGTGCTGTGGGGAGTGGGGCGTGGGGCGCTCTCCCCTGGCAGTCAGGGCCGGGGGCAGGGAGGTGCCATGCTGTGGGGAGCGGGGCGTGGGGCGCTCTCCCCTGGCAGTCAGGGCCGGGGGCCGGGAGGTGCCGTGCCGCGGGGAGCTGGGCGTGGGGCGCTCTCCCCTGGCAGTCAGGGCCAGGGGCCGGGAGGTGCCGTGCCGTGCCGTGGGGCGCTCTCCCCTGGCAGTCAGGGCCGGGGGCAGGGAGGTGCCGTGCTGTGGGGAGCTGGGCGTGGGGCGCTCTCCCCTGGCAGTCAGGGCCGGGGGCAGGGAGGTGCCGTGCCGCGGGGAGCTGGGCGTGGGGCGCTCTCCCCTGGCAGTCAGGGCCGGGGGCAGGGAGGTGCCGTGCTGTGGGGAGCGGGGCGTGGGGCGCTCTCCCCTGGCAGTCAGGGCCAGGGGCCGGGAGGTGCCGTGCCGTGCCGTGGGGCGCTCTCCCCTGGCAGTCAGGGCCGGGGGCAGGGAGGTGCCGTGCTGTGGGGAGCGGGGCGTGGGGCGCTCTCCCCTGGCAGTCAGGGCCAGGGGCCGGGAGGTGCCGTGCCGTGCCGTGGGGCGCTCTCCCCTGGCAGTCAGGGCCGGGGGCAGGGAGGTGCCGTGCCGCGGGAAGCTGGGCGTGGGGCGCTCTCCCCTGGCAGTCAGGGCCGGGGGCCGGGAGGTGCCGTGCCGCGGGGAGCTGGGCGTGGGGCGCTCTCCCCTGGCAGTCAGGGCCGGGGGCCGGGAGGTGCCGTGCTGCGGGGAGCTGGGCGTGGGGCGCTCTCCCCGGGCAGTCAGGGCCGGGGGCCGGGGGCCGGGAGGTGCCGTGCCGTGGGGAGCTGGGCGTGGGGCGCTCTCCCCTGGCAGTCAGGGCCGGGAGGTGCCGTGCTGTGGGGAGCTGGGCGTGGGGCGCTCTCCCCTGGCAGTCAGGGCCAGGGGCCGGGAGGTGCCGTGCTGTGGGGAGCGGGGCGTGGGGCGCTCTCCCCTGGCAGTCAGGGCCAGGGGCCGGGAGGTGCCGTGCCGTGCCGTGGGGCGCTCTCCCCTGGCAGTCAGGGCCGGGGGCAGGGAGGTGCCGTGCCGCGGGAAGCTGGGCGTGGGGCGCTCTCCCCTGGCAGTCAGGGCTGGGGGCCGGGAGGTGCCGTGCCGTGCCGTGGGGCGCTCTCCCCTGGCAGTCAGGGCCGGGGGCCGGGAGGTGCCGTGCTGTGGGGAGCGGGGCGTGGGGCGCTCTCCCCTGGCAGTCAGGGCCAGGGGCCGGGAGGTGCCGTGCCGTGCCGTGGGGCGCTCTCCCCTGGCAGTCAGGGCCGGGGGCAGGGAGGTGCCGTGCTGTGGGGTGCGGGGCGTGGGGCGCTCTCCCCTGGCAGTCAGGGCCGGGCGCTGGGGACACCATTGGGATCGTTGCTGCACTGCCCCCTGCTGGCCTGTCACCGTGTTCCCACCTTGGCCTAGATCTTCCGGGGGAAGGACGTGACGCTTCTCTACTCCCAGCTCCGCATCTTCTTTCCTGACGTCACCTGCGCCAAACCCCGGAGCAGCCGAAACTCCAGCATCGGTGAGGGCAGAACTGGGTGTGCCAGTGGGGCAGATCCAGGGGTTGGGAGGGTATCCGGGTGGCCGGGCTGTCCCCTGCAAGGACCCGACTGCTCTGTCCCCGGGTGGGCTAAGCCTCCGGGGGCAGGCATCTTTTTGATGTTGGGGGGCACACCCAGATCCTTTTATCTAGCGCCCCCTCCTCGGAGCCGGCAGCGCTGCCCAGCGCCTGGGCTCGTGCCAACCCCACGCGCTCCCCGAGGTTTGTAAGCTCCGTGTCCAAAGGTGAGAGCGCTCTGGTGGTACCTCATCTCCCATGGGAAGTGTAAAGCACGTTAGACACAGACACGCTCTGCACGGAGCCCCACACATGGGTGATCAGCAGGGGGCGCTCTCCCTTGGCAGTCAGGGCTGGGCAGTAGCGGGCACCGTGGGGTGGGGGACCGGAGGGGGGATGCTGTGCTGCGGGGCAGGGGGCTCAGCCGGGGGCACTCTCCCCTGGCAGGCAGGGCTGGGCGCTGCGGGGCCAAGCAAACAGATATCACATTCTGTGCCTCCCCCGGCTACATTAGGTCCCATCAACTTGAGCCCTGAGATGCCCAACTCTGTTCCGTCTAGTCTCCTGTCGGGCACCCCCTTTGCCAGCCTCGCCAGGTGCCCCCCAGGCCCTTGCCAGGGGGATCTACCCCATGGCAAAGCTGCACCTTGGCTCGGTGCTCTTTTGGTCTCCAGAGAGATTCCCTCTCAATGGGCGGGTGTTTAAAATCGACGACCTTTGCCACCCGCTTCTTGGCGAAGGGCTGGGAACCCAGCTCAGGGGGCAGTGCCTGCTGCCCGGGGTTTGCTGCCAGGGAAGGCTTCGACTCCAGGCGAGGCTCGCGCCCGCTCTTCATAAATTGGACGGGCACCCCGACTCGCCGCACACCCCTAACCACGTCTCTCCCGCCTCCAGAGGCCTTTGTTGTCTGCCGGGGGTACTGCCCGCCCGAGGGCTACGTGCCTAATATGTCCAACCCCCTGCTGGACCATTGCTACGGTAAGGAGCTGTGCTTCAGAGAGTGGGGGGCTCAGTAAGGGGTGCTTTCCCCTGGCAGGCAGGGCTGGGCACTGGGGGGGCACTGTGCCATGGGGGGCTCGGCAGGGGGTGCTTTCCCCTGGCAGGCAGGGCTGGGCGCTGGGGGGCACTGTGCCATGGGGGGCTCGGCAGGGGGTGCTTTCCCCTGGCAGGCAGGTCTGGGCGCTGGGGGGGCACTGTGCCATGGGGGGCTCGGCAGGGGGTGCTTTCCCCTGGCAGGCAGGTCTGGGCGCTGGGGGGCACTGTGCCATGGGGGGCTCGGCAGGGGGTGCTTTCCCCTGGCAGGCAGGGCTGGGCGCTGGGGGGGCACTGTGCCATGGGGAGCAGGACTGGGCTGTAGCGGGCACCATGGGGTGGGGGGCTCGGCAGGGGGTACTTTGCCCTGGCAGGCAGGGCTGGGCGCTGGGGAGGCACTGTGCCATGGGGGGCTCGGTAGGGGGTGCTTTCCCCTGGCAGGCAGGGCTGGGCGCTGGGGGGCACTGTGCCATGGGGGGCTCGGCAGGGGGTGCTTTCCCCTGGCAGGCAGGGCTGGGCGCTGGGGGGGCACTGTGCCATGGGGAGGCACTGTGCCATGGGGAGCAGGACTGGGCTGTAGCGGGCACCATGGGGTGGGGGGCTCGGCAGGAGGTACTTTCCCCTGGCAGGCAGGGCTGGGTGCTGGGGGGCACTGTGCCATGGGGAGGAGGACTGGGCTGTAGTGGGCACCGTGGGGTGTGGGGCTTGGCAGGGGGTGCTTTCCCCTTTCAGGCTGGGCGCTGGGGGGCACCATGCCACAGGGCGCAGGGCTCAGCAGGGGGTGCTCTTGCTTATGTCTGTGCCTTTCCAGATGTGGATTTTAACCAGCTGGAAGGTCCCAACAGAGTCATTGTCCCGTTCTTGGCCTGTGGGGATCTGAGCTCCTACGACTCGGACCGGACGTATCCCCTCCAGGTGGGACTGCAGGGATCGGGGCGGGATCCCGGCAGTGGGGGAGGCGGGCGGGGCGGGGACTCGCAGGCTGGGAGGGGGGTGGGGGGGATCCCGGCAGCGGGGGAGGCGGGCGGGGCGGATCCCAGACTCGCAGGCTGCGGGGGATGGGGGGGATCCCGGTAGCGGGGGAGGCGGGCAGGGCGGGGACTCACAGGCTGGGAGGGGGGTGGGGGGGATCCCGGCAGCGGGGGAGGCGGGCGGGGCGGATCCCGGACTTGCAGGCTGCGGGGATGGGGGGGATCCCGGCAGCAGGGGAGGCGGGCGGGGCGGGGACTCACAGGTTGGGGGGGATCCCGGCAGCGGGGGAGGCGGGCGGGGCGGGGACTCACGGGGTGGGGGGGTTGGGGGGGGGATCCCGGCAGCGGGGGAGGCGGCCGGGGCGGGGACTCACAGGCTGGGGGGGATCCCGGCAGCTGGGGAGGCGGGCAGGCATGCTGGCACCCCCTGTACACCCGTCTCTCTCTCCCCCTCTGCAGCTGGCCCCAGGGAAGGAATACAGCTATGTGCCCCCCACCCAGCCCCCCATCCGTCCCCCCTACCAGGAAGCCTGCTTCTTGAAGAGGAACAACCGATTGGCTAGGGAGCCTGGGCCGTCCCGGTTGGAGGAGCCTGGCCCCGCCCCCTCATATGGGTCAGGGTCAGAACCTCAGGCCTGCCCCCCGGAGGCAGCTGTTGAAAATGTCCTGGCGTCTCTGTCTGTGTCACCATAGTGTGTGTGTCCGTGTGGGTGTCCGTGTGGGTGTCCGTCCCTGCCAGGGATGAGCCCTGCTCCGCATCTGTGAAAAGAGCATTTTAATTTAACCCGTAATGTCCGGTCTTTGCAGGGGACTCTCCCCGCCCCGGCTTCTATTTTAATAAAGACTCACGGAGAGGTCACCAGTGGATGCCTTTCAACCCGAGCCCTGCATCACCTTGGCAATCTTCCCCTTCAGGGATATCATGGAGCAGGGAGTTCTGCTGGTTAACGGCGGTAGCTTCTTCCCTCGGTTAGCAGCCCACCCGTTGTTGCCTTAGCCCCTTTGAAGCTGGCACTGGAGAGACTGTCTCAACCGGGGGGTTGCTTTATTTTGTGCGTTAATGGAGCGCCCCCAGCTCTGGCCTGATCCCCCGCGGCCCTGTACAAACACAGAACAGAATGACAGGCCCCGCTCCAAAGAGCTGGTGGTCTACGTACTCTGAGCCTCCTTTGATTGCCCTAGATGCAGCCAGGGAAGTGGGGTCAGACATGATATTAATAAGACATAATGCAGACACCCCAAAAAATAACACAGGTGCCCCTCTCCTGCTCTAGTTCGCTGAGTGGCACATCCGCTGCGTCCTCTGGGGAGGTATCTGCTTAAAGACTTAGCGGCCGTGAGAGGCAGACAGAGAGGCCTTCTGTGACACAGCAGTGTCATATCCCCCACTGTCTGTAAGTGCAGGGGTTCCCTAGATCACCCCAATTATACAACAGCACTTAGCACTCGATCTCCAGCTCCTGCCTCATCCCCATTCTTTCTGGGGGTCAACCAGTTCCCTTCCCATCTTCTTGGGAAGCGTTGCCTCCTGTAGTATCCTATAGCAGGGAGTTCCGCAGGTCAATGCCATCTGTTTTCCACCTCTGCCTGCTCCCCCTCCCACGTGGGGTGGGGTCCTGCTTATACCATGGTGACATCATGGGCGCACGGGTGGTTGTGAACTCTGTTGGGATGGGCTTTGGTTTCCCTGGGGGGAGACCCATTCACAGGGACCCCGGTACCCAGCTCTCCCATCTCGAGGGCCCCTGGGGGAGTTCCAACGGGCCAGCCCTGGCCCAGCCCCCCTCCGGGTCGGGGGAAGCTGGGGCTGAAATGGAAGCGATCCAACGGCGTGTGCTCGATTCGGCAGAGGCTCTCATCGGGGGAGTAGCAGGGGTTGAGGCCTGTCAGGGAGGCGCTGTCCTCCCCAGAGCCACTAGGGGGCGCCTGCGTCTGGGAGGCCTGGTTCCTGGTGCTGGTGGGGCTCTCGGGGGTGAGCTCCTCCCGTCGGAAACAGTAATGGGCGAAGAGGCTGATGAGAAACATCTCCACCACCAGGGAGTAGTAATAGATAACTGGGAAGGGAGAACGGCGAGGTTAGAACAGCGCCCCCTAGTGCCCGGCACTGACTGCCAGGGGAGAGTGCCCCTTGCCCCCACCCTGCTCCCCACAGCCCGGCGCCCCCTAGCGCCGCCCCGGGGGATTGCTGTAGGTGGACTCACTCTGGGAGCGGGTATCAGCCGAGAGCGGAGGCTGGCAGGGAATGGCCCCCAGAGCCCCCATGGTCTCCAGGATGCCGTTCTGTAGGCCGCAGACAACAAGGACCAGGATGATGCAGACGAACTTGGAACGCAGGTTGTAGCCAGCCAGGGCCGGCTTGGTGGCCTTGTAGAAGAGCAGGTAGCCGTAGAAGGACAGCAAGGTAGAGATACTGATGATGGCGTTGATGTAGGAGTTGGGGTTGGTGTAGCTCACCTGCGGGAGAGGCCATGGGTCAGAAGATGGGTCTGGGTGGTCTGTCAGGCCACCTCCCCCTGTAACGCCCAGCCCCATGCCCAAGGGTAACGCCCAACCTCAACTGAACCTCACGCCCAAGGGTAACGCCCAACTTCAACTCAACCCTACACCCCAGGTAACACAGAAACCTCAATCCAACCCCACCCCATGCCCAAGGATAATGCTCTTCCCAATCTCGCACCCAAGGATAGTACTCAGCCCAACTCAGTGCCCCCCGAGAAATGCCCAGTGCCCTGGGGTAAGCCTCAACGCAACCCCATGGCCAAGAGTAATGCCCAACACCCAATGGTAAAGTCCATCCTTAATCCAATGCCCAAGGGTAATGTTCAACCCATCCCAAGGTCTCTGGGTAACATCAACCCAACCTTAAGGGTAATGCCCAATCTCTGCCCAGCACCCAGGGGTAACGCTCAACCCAACTCTGATGGGTAATGCCCAAAGTCAACTCAACCTGATGGGCAAGGCTAACACCCAACCCAACACCCAAGGGTAGTGCCCAACCTAACCTCCTCCTCAAGGATAGTGCCCAACCTCAACCCAATCACATGCTCAAGGATAATGCCCGGCCCACCCCAATGCCCAAGTGTAACAAACTCAGTCCAACGCCCTAGGGTAACCCTCAACCCAAACCAGTGCTGAAGGGTAACACCCAGCCTCAACCCAACGCCCCGATACTATGTACGCCCTTGGGTAACACTTGACCTGACCCAACCTGCAGTCCATCGTAACACCCAACCTCTTGCTAAGCGGGTGCCACCATTCCTTGCCCTTGGTGGATGAGTTACCTCTTCTACCCCGAGAGGTCTGCCCACCCCATGCCGGTGAGGGGGAGGGGATGACATGGGGCCAGAGTGACTCACATCACCGTAGCCGTACTTCTCGTCGGTCCAGAGGGTGAGCGTGATGAAGAAGAGGATGGTCCTGATGAGGGACAGCTGGTACACGGCCAGGGTCATCCAGCGTAGGTTGGACCTTGCAGATGGGGAGAGGGTGGGACATGGGGTTGATCAGCCTAAGGGGACTCCCTAGATGACATATCCACCTCCTCCACTCAGCCACTAATCACAGGGCCCCAGAGCGAGAATGACTGTATGGCCTAGTGGTTACGGCACTGGGAGGCGGGACACCCAGCGGCCAGACCCCCTGCTCCAATGACTGTTTAATTATTTGCACAGCGGAACATCTTAAAAGGGAGCGATTGAGACGATCCATCTCCTCCTTGGGCTGCCGTGCCGGTCTTGGGGAGAGTGGTCCCAGCCTTGCCGCAGCTCCGTATGGAGAAGGTAGGAATGTGGGTGGACCCTAGGCGTGCCTCAGTTTCCCCTTTGCTTTGTCTGGCTCCTCACTGGGTGCAAAGGGGCTGATCTCTCCGAGGGGGGAGGCGGCAGAGTGGGGGTCCCGTATGCCAGGGGTGTTGGGGGAAGGTTTGGAAGAGAGCATGGGAAAGGTGGGCTGAACGGGGGATCTCAAACAGAGACCGGGAGAGAGCCAAGGAATCCAGGAGGAGCCGTCGTTTCTACCTTTGTAAGGTGCCTGGAGGTCGACTGATGACACACGCTAAAGGGGACCATTGTGGCTCCGGGTTAGCGGGCTGGCACGTCAAACACATGCCTAGGAACAACAGAAGAACCCCTGACCCACATCTGGGGGTGCCGAGGCCAGCTGGGCATGGGAACCCAGCGGGGATGCGGGGCCAGAGATGCCAGGTTTTATCTGGCTCCCACCGGCCCTGGGGTCTCGGCTTGGCTTGCTGAGGTCTAAGGACCTGCCGGGCGTCTGCTCGCAATGCTGCCTGGGGCACCGACCTGGCACCTAGCTGGGGGGCGGAGGGCAAACAGGGTCGGGCACTTACCAGCTGGTGGAAATGTTGGGGAGACAGCAGCAGCAGCAGCAAGGGAAGGGGTTGGGGGCCACCTGCTGACCCCGCAGACGCTGGACCATGCGGGCCGAGCCCCCGAAGAAATCGGTCACCAAGTCCAGGAATTTCCACAGGGTGATGGAGTGGTAGCTGCGGAGACGGGGCGGGCAAGGTGGCATTGAGATGCTGCTGATGCTGGGGTGGGACAGCTGGGGAACAGCTGCACATAACACCCCACAGGGACAGCTCGCCAGGTGCTGAGGTGCAGCCACCTCTGGGGTGTGGCAGCCAGGGAACGCCCGCATATATTGCTGCCTCATTATGCCCCTCCCCTTTAACTTAAGTCCCTCCCCCTGCTTCCAGGACACTCACATGTTAGCAACAAAGTTACAGACGAAGGAGGATCGGGGGATGTACATGCCAATAAGGGACATGATGCTGAACACCTGGGGATGGAGCAGAGAACAGTGTCAGGGGAGTGGGGTCTAGTGGTTAGAGCAGGGTGGGGCTGGGAGCCAGGACTCCTGGGTTCTATCCCCAACTCTGGGAAGGGAGTGGGGTCTAGTGGTTAGAGCAGGGTGGGGGCGCGGGGGGCTCAGGGCCAGGACACCTGGGTTCTATCCCCAGCTCTGGGAGGCGATGGGGTCTCGTGGTTAGAGCAGGGTGGGGCTGGGAGCCAGGACTCCTGGGTTCTCCCCCTGGCTCTGGCAGGGGAGTGGGGTCTAGTGGTTGGGGGGGGGGGGCGCTGGGAGCCAGGACTCCTGGGTTCTCTCTGGCCTTACCGGGTAGACCCCCAGGATCCAGAGGGAGAGAGTGGTTCTGCGGGAGGCACCCAGGCGGCGTAGAAAGAAGCCCGTCTGCTCCAGGAACAGGCCCAGCTGCACCAGGCCCAGGGCCGTGGGAATGAGGAAGATCCACAGCTGGGCTTGGAACACTGTGGGGCAGAAGGTGAAGGCAGAGAGGGGGGAGCGGTGAGCCCGAGCCAGACAGAGCTCCTGCTCCCCCCAAGTGCCCACCCAGGCTGACCCCTTCCCCTCCCGCAGGGACTCCCCCACCATTCGGGCCTGATTCCCTCCCCCATGGCTGCATGTTACCCCCCACTCTGGTCCTCGGGGTGCCCGGACGCCTGGGTCCCACCTTGGAGGATCTCTGAGGACAGGGGGAACTGGCCGCTGTGGTGGGTGCAGTTTTGGGGTCGTGCCATTTCTGCCCTCCCCTCCCTCGGCTCCCCTCTCTTCAGACACCACCCGGCGTCCTTGATTCTCTGTTTCCAGCTTCCCCTGGCCTCTTCCCTCCCCCGGAAGGAGCCTTCCTCGTTAGTCACCATATTAATTAATCATTGACCCAGCCCAGGTGCGAGCGCCAGGTAACGGGGTCCAAGTCCGGATTCCTGCACTTGCTGGGCAGCGGCGAACGGTTCGGTGACTGAGGCCTGTGGAACTCTCTGCCACTAGATGGAGAGCTCACGACCCCTGGGTTCCATCCCTAGCTCTGGGAGGGGAGTGGGGTCGAGCGGGTTACTCTAGCTCCTGGCGTGATGGGGCTCCGCTCCCAGTTGGGGTGTCTGTGTGGCACCTGGCATAATGGAGGCCCCCAATCTCAGTCCGTGCCGCACCCACTGTGACAGGGGACCTGATCCTGGTGATAATGCAAATTATTAATAAGTCATTAACAATGAAGCATGAATGGGTACACAAGGCTTGAGTTGGAAGTGAGAAGCCCCACCATCGATTAACAACACATTATTATTAAAGCGGGAATGGCTCATTAAGCAATCCAGCCAGCAGGACGCAGTAGTGGTTCTGTGTCTACATTGTTTTTATTATTTATTTTACAGGTAACAAATCCAATACTTGGGGGTTTTCTTTTAAAAAATCCCTTTTTCTAAACTAAGTACAGTACTTTCCTGTCCCCCCACCCTTGGCAGGTTTGGGGGTCGGTGTGGGGAGGGATGGGGGTAGCAGCTGTAACTTGGGCCATATAAACTCACAGAGTTCTTGGTCTTGCAGGTCCTAGAGG
This sequence comes from Eretmochelys imbricata, assembly GCF_965152235.1. Lineage (NCBI taxonomy): Eukaryota > Metazoa > Chordata > Testudines > Cheloniidae > Eretmochelys > Eretmochelys imbricata. The sequence goes on along the minus strand of NC_135594.1, from coordinate 16,383,475 downwards.
GGACGTTGCATGGGGAGCAGTTCTGAGCGGGGGCTGGCGTGTGTCTTTTCTCTCTGCTGCTACAACAGGGTGGGATCGGAATCAACCATAGAGATCTCAGTCCTCCGATTCCTAGAGAGGACCAGGGCACGGTGAATGGGGTGTGTGTGGCAGACAGGGCAACAGATGCAGTGACAGAGGTCATTTTCCACAGTGTTTGTTCTCTCACTCTGCTCCTACAACATGGTGGGAGCGATGGGATCCAAACTGACCATAGAAATCTCGGTCCTCCCCAGTTCCTAGAGAGGACCAGGACATGTTACATAGGTGGGGGGGATGCACTAATAGAGGTCGCTCTCTATGGTGTCTGTTCCCTCCACTAATATAACACAGGAGGAGCCGTGGGGACTGAATCAACTATAGAGATCTCAGTCCTCCAGTTCCTAGGACCAGGTCATATTATTTCGGTGGGGGAGATGCACAGGTAGAGGTCACTCTCTATGGTGTCTGTTCCCTCTCTCTGCACCTATAAGATGGTGGCAGTGGTGGGATCCAGATCCCTCAGAGTTCTTGGCTGTCCAGTTCACTTCAAGGCAGGGAGGGGTTAATGGCTGGCCAGTGGTCAGGGGACAGGGACTGTGATTCCCCATGGGGCTGCTAGCCCCCCACCCAGTCCCTGATGCCCATCCCCTCCTGCCCATGCCCTGGTGCCAGATGCCCCAGCTGAAGCTGCCAGCTCTTGAGGTTGTGTCCGATGGTCTCAGTAGGGGCTGGGGGAGGTGCAGTCGGATCACACCAGGACACCCCCACACCTCCCGGTGTCTCTGTGTCCCAGTCCAGCTCAGCCAATGAGGCGGTAGAAGACCCAGCAGCCGAAGGTGACCCAGTGGCTGGCCCAGCTCAGCTCCGACCACTTATAGATGGTGTAGGTCATGCCATAGCCCTGCGGCGGAGAGAGACATTACAGTTTGGGGAGGGAACACCTGTGTCCTGGAGTGATGGGGGACAGTCGGGAGCCCAGTGGATTGGGCCACCGTGACTCAGGTACAGCTGGAAGTGAGGAGCGTAGGAACACCTGTCCCTGTGGTGACAAGGTACAGCCAGATCCCACCAAGGCAAGGACTGAGGTAGAGTCAAAACTCTGGACAGTAGGGATACCTGTTCCCTGGGGTGAGTGACACCATCAGAGAGCAGGAGGCTGGGATGCCTGTTCTTGGGGGTGACCGAGATACAGTTGGACCCCAGGAGGGTAGGGCTGCTTGTTTTCTGAGGTGACCGAGGTACAGTCGGCCATCGGGAGGGTGGGTCGGCTTGTTTCCGGCTGATGACCGAGGTACAGTCGGCCATCGGGAGGGTAGGGGACCTGGTCCGGCTGATGACCGAGGTACAGTCAGATCACTCTACCCTACCTGCTCCTCTACGGTGTCGTCAGCATCGATGTCAAAGAGCGAGCCCAAGTAGGCCAGATGGAAGACAGCCAGCGCGCCGAAGAGTAGGTTCAGCAGCCGAACCCAGAGATTCTGCGGGAGAAAGACCCCAGTTCAGAGACACCCACCCCCCTGTTCTTCCCTTCCCATCCCGGGGAGACCCGTGTCACCCTGCACTCTCCTCCTGGCTAAGGAGAGAACCCAGGAGTCCTGGCTCCCAGCCCCCCTGCTCTAACCCACTAGACCCCACTCCCCTCCCAGAGCTGGGGATTGAACCCAGGTGTTTGGGCTGTGGGCTCACCGTGTTATGGCGGTGGGGACAGCCGGGCGGGCAGCGCTTGGAGAGGAGGCAGGCATCAAAGATGACAGAGAGGCGCTTCCGGAGGACTTGGGAGAAGAGACAGATGTGAGAGCAGGACACTGGCTCTGGAGATTGGGGAGAATCCCCCTGGTGTATGTGTGACAGTACGGGGCATAGGACACACAGCACTGCACAGTGTGTGTGTGTCCCTGCTGCCCCCTGGAGGAGGGGGATAAGCCTGCTCTGCGTGGGTGTGTGTATTTACTCCCCCACCCCCCCCGCTCCCTGCACAGATCATGCCGTCACCCAACCCCTCCAGAGGCAGCCGGAGAATCTCCCTCAGGCAGGGAGCACTACGGGGCATATGCCGCACAGCCATCAGCTCTTCAAGGGCCCATCCAAGCACCGGGGAAACTTACCATGCTCCACGTAGGTGATGAATCCCAGAGACAGCAGCACGGCAGCCAGGTGGAAGCTGAGTCCCTGGGGTTGGGGATGAGGAGGAGAGGGGAGACATCAGCCAGTGGCCAGCCGGGGGGGGGGCTGCTCCCCCATTGGGCCCCCTCTCCTCAAGCCCCCCAAAACTTACATGCAGGAGGGCGCTGGCAGCGTACGTGACAATGACAGCAGAGAAAGTCCCTAGTTGCAGGCTGTTCTTAAAGACATCTGCAAGGAAACACGGAGGGGGTGGGGGGCGAGCGTAAATCTACCAAACTGCCCCAGTCTCCACAGCGCCCCCTGCTGGGAGAGATCGGGGTGGAATAGCCAGGAGATTTCTCCCCTCCCCCTGCTCCCCACAGCTGCTGGGAGAGGCTGGGGCTGGAGTAGCTGGGAGCTCCCCCCACAGCCAGCTCCTGCCCTGCTCCTCGCAGCGCCCCCTGGTGGACCTTACAGGAGTTGAGCCAACTGGACATGGGCAGGTTCCAGCTGGTGACGACTTCCACCATCGACCGGGGCAGCTCCACATTCAAGGGTCGGGACACCGTCAGGTCCCTGCCAGGAGAGAGCGAGCGAGCAGTCAGGACGCCTGGGTTCTCTCCCCAGCCCTGGGAGGGGAGTGGGGTCTGGTGGTTAGAGCGGGGCGGGGGGGCTGGGAGCCAGGACTTCTGGGTTCTCTCCTTGGCTCTGGGAGGGGCATGGGGTCTAGGGTGGGGGAAGAGGGCGGCTGGGAGCCCGGACGCCTGGGTTCTCTCCCCAGCTCTGGAAAGATAATGGGGTCTGGTGGCTAGAGTGGGGTGGGGGTGGGGATGGGAGCCCGGATGCCTGGGTTCTCTCCCCCGCTACTCACCATTTGAGGTTGTCTTTCTCCTCAGTGAATCCTGCCCCAGCCAATGTGGCAGTGGCCTCGGAGAGGAATCCCACGAAGTAGCTGCTGAAGTGGAAGGAGATGGCACTCTCGTAGGCCCGGAGCCACCTGCGGGGGCGGGGGCGGTGGGGGTCAGGCCACGGGAACCCTGCTCCCAGAGAGGGGCAGGACCCATCTCAGAGACCCCTTCTGGCCGGCTTCCACCCCAGCCAGCCTCCCACTCACCTCATTGCCAAGCCCCAGGGAAATTCAAGGAGAAATTGTCAGGTGTCAGTGAGTTAAGTGGAGAACCAGGGTGCCATGCAGGGAGCGAGCCGGCCACGGGGGCACGCAGTGAGTGATTCAGGAAGCTAGCCACTGAGCCACGGGAGAAGCCACGGGGCCAGCCATTCCTGAGTCACTGAGAACCACAGACCTCCGAGCGAGGGCAGCTGTGGGCCGTGGCAGCCAGGCAGTGAAGCCTGACCAGAGATCCGGGACCTCAGTGCTGGGGGGGGTGGGTGGGAATAATCCGCTGCGGCAACAAGCCAGCTGCAGGATGGCAAGTCCAGAGGGCAAGCGAGTCACGGAGCTGCAGAGCAAGCTCCACTACCATGCCGCAAGCGAGCCCGGAGCGAGTGGGCCGATGGGCCGCGGCTCAGAGGAGCCCCGGAACGGCTCAGCCCCGGAGTGAGCCATTTGCCGAGCCGCAGCTTGACCCGCGAGCGAGCCCCCAACCTGGTGTGGGCCAGGGCTGGCGTTACCTGGCCTTCCGCTTCCTCCTGAGGCCGGCGGGATCCCGGGCGAGGAAGGGGAGCAGAGAGAGTGAAGGGGAAAGGAGTGAGAAACAGAGAGAGAGACAGAGACCGACGCTGGTCTGGGTGCCGCTCACTGGGGGCATAGGGGTGATGCTGGGCATTGGAGGGGGCAACATGTGGATCAAGGTACTGGTGGAAAACTGAAGGAGGAGTGAGGTCTAGTGGTTAGAGCAGGGGGGGCTGAGAGCCAGGACTCCGGGGTTCTCTCCCCAGCTGGGGCCTCGAGGACACTGGGAGGATCCTGCAGCAGCGGTGGGGGGACCCAGAGGCTGGTGTGAGGGAGCAGGAGGTCGTGGGGCCTAACCCCTGTCCCCTAGGGTGGGAAATGGGGGTGGGGGAGGGGACGCACACACTCACTTCCTGAGCTGCCGGTAGCCGTAGAGCGGGATGAAGTAGGAGAACAGGTAGGGGGCGACGCAGGTGGAGACAAGGAGGCAGATGACGGAGAGGAGGAGGCTCCGGGACACCTTCCGCAGCCAGGGGAGGCTCTGCAGGGTGAAGGGCCACTTAGCCAGCGTGTCCCATTCCCCCCCACCCGAGCCAGCCAGCCAGTCCCCCACCCTCGGGCCGGAGGGGAGCCAGTGCCCCTAGAGGGGACAGGCCCCATTCCCTGCCCCCCTGAGCCAGCCAGTCCCCGCCCTGGGGCCAGAGGGGAGCCAGTGCCCACCAGGGGCGCTGTTCCCCCCCTCCCCCCCGGCCCCGACTCTCACCAGGGCCCGGCTCTCCACTGCCTGGAGATAGCTGTGGAAGCGGCTCCAGGGCCCGAAGATGGCCGTGCCCACAAAGTAGATGTAGCCCATGAACTCCACAGGGGAGGGGACGGCCAAGAGCTCCCCTCGGTCCAGGTCGAAGCCCAGGGACACGGCCTTCATCGCCACAATCATCTGGGCCCCTGCCACGGAGAGAGAAACAGGTTGGGGGTGGGGTACCCTGGGACTACAGGGGAGAGAACCCAGGAGTCCTGGCTCCCAGCCCCCCCTGCTGTAACCACTAGACCCCACTTCTCTCCCAGAGCTGGGGATAGAACCCAGGTGTCCTGGTACCCCACTCCTCCGCTAGCCAGCCCACACTGCCCTGGGGCTGGATGCCAGCCGGCGCCCCCCAGAGGGGAAAGGCCCCATGTCCTAGTCCCAGTGGGGGCAGGTCAGATTCTCACCTCTCATTTTATGCCAGGTCACGGTATCCACCATGTGCATCTCCCTGCCGGAGAGAAGGACGGAGACTGTATCAGAGAGAGGAACTAATGGGGTGGGTGGGGGTCTCCCTGTGAGATCAGCTGATCTCCAGCCCCCCAGCCAATGGCTGGCTCCCGTCCCCAGACATTGCTGCACCCCCACCCCCAGGGCTGCCTTCCCCTAGTCTTCCCAGTTCTCCTCCCACGCACTCGACCCGGCTGCGGTCCCACCTGGCTTCAGGGATCCCACCTCCCCCATGGGTCCGGCCTTCCCCTCTCCATGGATCGGGCATCCCCTCCACCCCCTCGCCACGGACCCACCTCCACCCAGAAGATCCTTGTAGACCAGAATCCCTCTGTGCCCCCTTCCTGGGCCCAGCTTCCCTCCAACCCGGGCCTCACCCCATAAGGAGGTAGATGAGGATAGTGATGGAGAGGAAGACCCCACGGTGGGCCGAGTGCCGGCACAGGAAGAGCACCAGATAGCAAAGCAGGCTGAGCAGCACCACCCAGACCATCTGCAGCTGGAAGAAGTGGTGGAGGGCGTAGAACCCCCCCCCGACCGTGCTGAGGTGCTTGGCATAGCTGGGCAGAGCTGGGGGAAGCGGGGGCATGGTTAGAAGGAGTTGTGGTGGGGACCCTTCCATCCATCCAACAGTCCATCCGTCCAACCCTCCATGAGTCCAACCCTCAACCAACCTTCCATCCCTCCCTCCAACCAGCCCTCCATGCGTCCAACCCACCTTCCATCCATCCCTCCCTCCATCCAGCCCTCCATGTGTCCAACCCTCAACCAACCATCCATCCATCCCTCCTTCCAACCAGCCCTCCATGCGTCCAACCCTCAACCAACCTACCTTCCATCCATCCCTCCAACCCACCCTCCATCTATGCACTCACCCAACTAACCCTCTATCCATCCTGCCAATCAACTTTCCACCCATCCACCCAACCCACCCTCCGCCTATGCACCCATCCAACCCTCCATGCATCCCACCTTCCCTCCACCCAACCCACTCTCTCTCCCACCACCATCCCTCCCTCCAATCCTCCATCCATCCCTGCCACCTGCTTACGCAGCCTCCAGAGCAGCCGGCACGCCAGGCAGATAAGCAGCAACAGCCAGATCTGCTCCAGCCCCTGCTGGGCAGTGGGGATCATGCAGCCCTGCAGCAGCTGCTGGTAGAACTCCCGGTGGGTGAACGTGGCCATCGCCGGGGCCTGAAAGAGAAGGGAGGGGTGGGGGTGGGTAGGAGCTGCTGGAGAGGACATAGAGCAGAAAGAGCCCATGGAGCTCTGTTGGGAAGTGGGGAGGGGGGTGGAAACAGACATATTGGGATGTTTGGCTGGCTGGCTTCATGGATGGTTAGATGAATGGATGGATGTGCGTGTGAATGGTTAGATGGATGGATGAATCATAGAATAACAGAGTTGGAAGGGACCTCTGGAGGCCATCTAGTCCAACCCTCTGCCCAGAGCAGGACCAAACCCAACTAAATCAGCCCAGCCAGGGCTTTGTCAAGCCTGACCTTAAAAACTTCTAAGGAAGGGGATTCCACCACCTCCCTAGGTAACGCATACCAGTGTTTCACCACCCTCCTAGTGAAAAAGTTTTTCCTAATATCCAACCTAAACCTCCCCCACTGCAACTTGAGACCATTACTCCTTGTCCTGTCCTGGATGGTTGATGAATGGATGGTTAGATGAATGGATGGATGTGTGTGTGGATGGTTAGATGGATGGTTGGATGAATGGATGGTTAGATGGATGGTTGGATGAATGGATGGTTAGATGGATGGTTGGATGAATGGATGTGTGTGTGGATGGATGGTTGGATGCATGTGTGTGGATGGTTAGATGAATGGACCTATCTCAGTGCAGGGGGCTGGACTTGGTGACTTCCCAAGATCCCTTCCAGCCTCACATTACAATGATTCTATCCATCCATCCACCCTGCACCACCCCCTACCTATGTACCTATCCACCCATCCCCCTACACACCCCTCTATCAATTCATCCATCTCCATAAATACCCATCTGTCGTTCCATCCATCTGTCCATCCCTCCCCACACGCACCCAGCTATCTCTCCATCCGCCCCATGCACACGCGTCTATCTATCCATCCATCCATCCCCATACACCTATCTATCTTCGCAAATCCTAGCACACTGATCTATCTATTTGCCAAGATTCACATAGATCAACAGGGCCTGATCCGGCCTGCCAACCCCGCAGCCTGGGGCACCGCTGGGCCACAGGGAGGTGCGGGGGGGAAGGAGGGGGAGGGGGGAAGCAGGGGCAGTATTGAATGGGTCGAATGCTCATCACCTGAGAACTAGGAACGCTGGGGGCCCGAGCCCCCCCAGGGCAACATGTCGTGATAACTCCCCTCTCCCCCCAAGTAAGAAGCCTGGGAGATTGGCACTGACATCCAGATGTGGCCAGAGGCGGGGGTGGGATTCCCCCTTTGCAGCTACACTGGCCCCTGCATCCAGACGTGGCGGGAATGAGGGGGGGTTCCCCTAAACAGCTGCACTGGTGGCTGGATCCAGATGTGGGGGGGGGGAGTGGGCGCTCCCTGCTCTCCCCTCCCTCCCGCTGTGGCTCGCTCAGGGCCCAGGTACCTTTGCAGCGAGTCTCTCCCTCCAGGTCTGTCTGTCCCCGCGCGGCCCGTCCCGCGGTCCGGCTCTCCCGTGGGGGGAGGGGAGGAGGGGGTGCTAATCCCCTTTAAATTAGGGGGCGGGGAGGATCGGGGCAGCCTCCTACGGGAAGGGGAGACGGCTCGGCTCGGCCAATCGGGAGCCGGATGGGATGGGATGGGGCGGGCGATCAAGACAGCCAATGGATGCCCTCTAGCTGCAGCGCTGGGAGGAGAGGAGGGGGCTCGGAGCCGGGACTCCTGGGTTCTGTCCCCGGCTCTGGGAACCAGGACGCCTGGGTTCTCTTCCTGGCTCTGGGAGGGGAGTGAGGCTAGTAGGTTAGAGGTGGGGGAGGGGGGTGTCTATGTTTTAGGTACTTCTCTGTCCCCCATTGCTTCAGTATCTGAGCACCTCACAGTCGCTTGACACCTTCATCCCGGGAGGCAGGGCAGTGCCCTATGTCGGCGAGGAAGCACAGAGAAATGAGGGCCCTGTGAAAGGTGGCAAAAGGAACCCGGGAAACCTGCTCCTTGTGGTTTGCCCTGATCCGACCCTTAGCTAGCGTTAAACAAGGTTTGGAGCAGCTGCATCTAACACCGCCTGGGGAGGGCTCACCTGGCTCTGAGATGCAGCCACCTCTGGGGCGCAACCCGGGAGCAGCCGCACATAACGCCACACGGGGCTGGCTCATCCGGTGCTGAGATGCAGCCACCTCTGGGGCAGGGGAGCTGGGGAACAGCTGCAATCCCTCTCCCAGCTGGGTTAAGGCCCCGCGTCTGGGGGCAAGCCCCTCCCCCACAGGGAGTATAAGCCCCTCCCATGGACCCAGGACACCTGTGAGTGGACCTCACCATCTGCTCACCCTTGCCTTTGAGAATAAGCCCCACCCTCCAGCCACAGGCTCCTCCCCTGCTGAGCACCCCCTGGGCACAGGCCCCACCCCCTAGACACTGGACCCTACACCTGGGCACAGACCCCGCCCCTTAGAGATGGGCCCCGCCCCTGAGAGACACAATCTCCGCCTCCTGGATATTAGCCCCTCCCCCTCCTCTGGGCCCAGGCCCCCCCCCTGGGCTCAGGTTCCGCCCCCTGGGCCAGGCCCCTCCCATATACGGCCCCTGCCCTCCTCCCTTTAAATCTCGCCTCTGACTGACACCTGTTACCATGGCTACCCCACCCCCGCCCCCTGCTGAGCCCACATCGCCTCAGCCGGCTCCTGGGCCAATCCGCTCCTCGGGAGGGCCCCTCGCGGCCCCGCCCACCAGCGCCCCGGCTTCCCATTGGCCGCGAAGAAAAGGCCCGCGGGCCAACGGGAGGGCGGATCGATCGGTGGAGGCGGCCCCGCCCGCCCGCCGCGGCCAAGGTGCGCGCTCATTGGTCGCGGGGCGGGGCTTAGAGCTGCGGGTGGCCGCCTGGGCGGGCGCCGGGCTCAGTGCGCGGCCAGCGGCGGCGGGTCCTGGGCGGGAGGCGCAGAGCGGGTGAGGGGCTGCCGGGGCGAGCACGCAGGGGGCTGCCGTCACTGACGTACGCGCCCCCCCCCCGGGGGTCCCCGTTCCCAGGCCAGCTGGGGGTGGAGCTGCCCCCCCCTCAAGCCAGTCCGGATCAGAGCCGGCGCCCCCTAGAGAGGAAAGTCCCCGGATCCCCTTCCTGACACCATTCCTCTTCTCTTTTGCAGTGGGAGTCCCTGTCTTGCCTGCCATGGGGCTGGAGGCCGAGCCCCTCGCCGTCGCCCACCCTTACTGGCCCCGCGACCTGGAGATCCGGCGCTACGTCCCCAACGATCGCCCCACCTGGCACAGCCTGTCCTTCCTCTTCTCCGCCTCGGCGGCCCTGCTGACGCTCACCTGGCTGGCCGCCGGCTGGCGGGGCTGGACGGGGGTGCCCATGAGGACCGGGCGCCGCCTGGCCATCTGTTGGTTTGCCATCTGCGGCTTCATCCATGGCGTGATTGAGGGCTGGTTCAGCCTCTACCACACAGAGATACCTGGGGACCAGTCCTTCCTCTCCCAGCTGTGTAAGGCCTGGGAACCAGGACTCCTGGGTTCTTTGGGTGGGGGATGGAGTCTGGTGGGTTAGACTGGGGCTGGGAGCCAGGACTCCTGGTTTTGATCCTTAGTTCTGAGAGGAGAGTGGGGTCTAGTGGTTAGAGCAGAGGGGCTGGGAGCCAGGACTCCTGGGTTCTATCCCCAGCTCTGGGAGGGGAGTGGGATCTAGTATGTCAGAGCAGGGGAGGCTGGGTGTCTGGACTCCTGGGTTCTAGCCCAGCTGAGGGGAGCCCTCACTGGAGCTATTTGCCCGTGTAATGTGAGGAAAGGAAATCTGCTAGACAGGTTACCTGCCCTCCGGGGGAATCCCCTTCCCGAGGGAAGGGATGGGGTCCCGTGAAATTGGATGTCTGGGAGAACTATGGATCCTTGTGGAAACAGCTCTATAGGTTCCACTGCTTGTAGCTGGGATTTTTCTCTCTCAATTCCCAGCCCAAAAACTTTGTGAAAACTGACTGGATTTTAGAATATTTCCTCCCTTGCTTTGAAACCTTCCCCCGTTCCTCCCCACTCCCGCCCCATAACGTTATTAATTCTATTAGTGCTTTTTGACCCAATGAGTGACCGTTTCAGCTGAATCTCCTTGTTTTCGCCTCCAGGGAAGGAGTACGCCAAAGGAGACAGCCGATACGTCATGTGAGTTTTAGCTTTTGGGTGTCCCATTCCCCACCACTTCCCCTTTTCTGATTATCCACCCCCCCCCCCCACACACACACACAATCCACCAGCATCTGCCCAAAATCCACCTGGAAATTTTGGAATGGATTGGATGCAGCCTTCAAAAAAACCATCAGGTATTACATATGCCTGCTTGCTCGGCACAAGCAAACAATATGTGGTTTAATATCACTAAATGCAAATGCATCCCTCCAGGAACAAAGCACACAGGTAATGCGTACAGGATGGGGGGGACTCTGTCTTGACAAAGATTTGAAGGTCATGGAGCACAATTGGCTGAATGGGAGCTCCTGGTGCAATGCTGGGGCCAAAACAGGGATTGTGAGGTGGAGCATAGAGGAGATTTTTCCCCTCTGGATTTGGCCCTGGTGCGTCTGCTGCTGGGATTCGGCGTCCTGTTCTGGTGGCCACATCTCTAGAAGGACATTGATCAATCGGGGAGGCGTCGGAGAAGTGCCATTAGAATGATTCAAGGATTAGAAACCCTGCCTGAGGAATGAGAGACTCCCGGAGCTCCAGCTATTGAGCTGAACAAAGAGACGGCTGAAGGGTGATTTGATCCGGGTCATATCTACGCGGGGAACAAACATTTGATAACAGGCGCTTGATCTAGCAGAGGAAGGTCAAACCCGGGCCGATGGCTCGAAGTCGAAGTGAGACCAATTCCGGGTGATCGCCCCGAGCCTTCGTTGCATTATTCCCAGCAAACGAGGGGCTACGTAACCAGGGCTACTTGCATTCTCCTCGGAGACTAAGAACACGCAGCTCTTCGGAAGCAAACACCTTTCAGCCATAAGGCAAGAACACTGCGGAGAAAACAGCCAAAGAAGCGACACGTAAATTGACCAGAGATCTCCCCGCCTGCAACTCCAACCTGGGGCGGTGTCAGTCTAAAGATTGGACCCCCAATTTCCCGCCCCCCCCGATCTCAGAGCAAAGTTCTGAAGGCTGAGTCTGTGGGGCGGGGGCGGTCTTGCTGTCCCCACCCGCTTCTCCCCCAGACATCCTGGGAATTTAGTTTCCCAGGTCCCAAAAGATCAGCCGGGTTTGCTGCATCGTGTCATGGCCTTTTCACAGCCACGCTGCTTGTGGGTTCATAGATTCGGAGGGCAGAAGGGGCTGTTGTGATCAGCACGTCCGACTTCCCCGATGACAGAGACCAGAGAAACTGTCCTATCACGCCAAGCGCTGCATGGACCCACCCCTGAGAGCAGGGCCCCCCCTCAGCTACTAGATTGGGGTCCCCATCCCTGCACAGCCCTTCCCAGAGCGAGGTCACAGCCCTTGTCATGCTGGGTGCTGCATGGAACCCCCCTCATTGTGCCTGTTACACAGACCCCACCCCCATCAAGATCGAGGCCCCAAAGAACTTCCAGTCTAAATACACCCAGGCAGGACCATTCTCCTCGTGGTACGGCTGGGGAAACCGAGGCCAGTAGGATGTGAGCGGAGAGGCATGGTTGGCTGGGAGGGATGGGAAGTGGGGGCGGGCTTAGAAGTCGGGTTAACCCTTTGGTGCCTCTCTCCCCTGTCTGCAGAGAGGATAACTTCACCGTGTGCATGGAGACCATCACCGCCTGGGCATGGGGGCCGCTGAGCCTCTGGACCGTGCTGGCTTTCCTGCAGCGCCAGCCCCACCGCTATGTCCTGCAGCTGGTGGTGTCACTGGGTAAGGCAGCCGGATGCCTGGGTCCCCTCCCTGGCTTGGGGACGGGAGTGGGGTCCAGTGGTTAGAGCAGGAGGGGCTGGGAGCCAGGACTCCTGGGTTCTTTCCCAGGCTGTGGAATGGCCATGGGGCTGTTGGGAGGAGACCTGAAAGTTCCAGCAGATCAGCTTCATCTTGACCTAGCCTGAACCCCAGATGCTCCCTGATCTTGCCATGACCCTTGGATTCTCCTCAATCTGACCCCTTGACCTTTCTTCCCCACCCACCCCAGGCCAGCTGTATGGCGACGTCCTGTACTTCTACACCGAGTACCGGGAGGGCTTCGCCCACAGTGAGATGTGGCACCCGCTTTACTTCTGGTTCTACTTCGTCTTCATGAACGCCCTGTGGATCATCATCCCCTCCATCCTCCTTCTCGACGCCTGGGGGCACCTGAGTGCTGCCCAGAGGGCGTTGGACGCTGTCAAGGCCAAGAAACACTGATGCTTCTTACCCGCCCCTTGCCACCCAGGGGTGGGGGTATCTGGCACAAAACTGCCCCGGGGGGGGCTGAAGGATGAACGATGCTCAGGGATTGGAGTGTGCAGGACTCCTGGGTTCTCTCCCTGGCTCTGGGAGGGAAGTGGGGTCTAGTGGCCTAGAGTGCGGGCTGGGAGCCAGGACTCCTGGGTTCTCTCCCTGGCTCTGGGAGGCGAGTGGGGTCTAGTGGGCTAGAGCAGGGGCGCTGGGAGCCAGGACGTCTTGGCTCTTTTCCCAGCGTGTGAGCGACATTCCAGTTTCTCCAAGCCGGCTTTACCAGCTGGCCTGGTGGGCAGAGACGGGTGAGCGGGGGGAGGAGATCACTAGCAAGGGTCGGGGAGATATCTGGCTCCCTATGACTTGTTATCCACCACACCCTCCATGTTCCCATAACCAAAGCTCCAATCCTGTCTCTGTGTACCCCCAAAAAGGACCCCCTTTGCCTCCCGATTGCAGGGTCAGGGACGCTGGGACCTCAAGCACCTCTGGTCACAAAACCAATCAGCTTGTTTTAATAAACACATGTATGTATTCCTTTGCCTTCCAGCAGCTGCCCTTGTCTGTCGCTGTCACTCTCTGGGTGGCGCCATGCTGCCAGGACTGGGGGGTTAGGGCTTGGGAGAACCTGGCTGCGGGTGTCTGTTCCCTGCATTGACCCCATTAAGGCTCAGACTTGCAACTGTATTCGGCTGCTTTACTGACCATTTCTCACAGTGGAGACTGGAGTACGGGCACCTTTTGGGCCGGGGTGGGTACCGGGCTGGCTGGGCCCATTGCTCTGATCCATGGGTAAAGCAGGGGTAGCAGCTGCAGCCCCAACATGGGATTCTCAAGCTAGGCAGGGGAACTGTGCAGCTCGCCAGTGGGGCCTAAATGGGTGAGGAGTCTTTCTAGTTTTGCCATCTCCTTGGCTTTGGATGTGGGGTGATTCTGGGAGGAATGAGACTGGCGCGGGAGGAGGCAGGTGTCTCTGCTTGGCCCTGTCTTGTAATCCCAGTACCCTCCTTGCTAGAACCATCATCCCCCTAACCGGAGATCCAATCATCTTTCTCATCTCCCGAAGTCTTATGCCCTGTGTTATGGAGGAGGTCATACCAGTTGATCACGAGGGTCCCTCCTGGGCTGGGATGCTCTGGAGAGGAGATGGAGAGGCCCTGATAAAATAATGACCGGGAACAAGAGAGAGTGGGACCTTCTCCAAGAGGGGGCGAATTCCAAATGGATCAATGGAAATACCTTTTCCCTTAACATGGGATTGTACAGTGCAACTCATTAACCGGTGTCCCATTCCCCCACCCCCCAGCCAGTCAGCCTCCTGCCAGCACCCCCTAGAAGGGAAAGGCCCTCTGCTCCATTCCCTGCCCCCCTGAGCCAGCCAGTCCCCTGCCTGGGACCAGAAGGGAGCTGGCGCCCCCTAGAGGGGAAAGGCCCCATTTCCAATGCAATGTTCACTGGGTTGGGCGTGGTGGGATTCCGCCTGCCCTGCAGGAAAGCCCCGGGCCGTGGAGCCCGTAAAACACCTGACTCTGGGGGACAGCGAATGAACGCAGGGAAGGGGGCAAGGGTCAGAGATTTAACACGTGGCGCAGGGAACCCCAGGAGGCAACTATTGCTCTGGGAAGGAGCCGGTGGGCGCTGTGGCATAGATTCCCCACACCGGCTCTAAGCCCCAGCTTTGAAACAGCCCCTTGGAGGAGCCCCATCAGCGGGCCAGACCCCCAGCCCCAGGGTTACACTCAGCCGGCCGGGGCCTCTAACACCTGTGAGAGACTGAGCCTCTGGCCTCCTGCTTCATCCTGGGAGTCCCCCTGAGCCAGCCGTGCACGGTGCCGGAGGCCTCGGCCAGGATTTGCAGGGACACCGGGCAGGGTTGGTCAGTTCCCGCACGCGGGGGCCCTGGGGTCAGCACAGCGAAACAAGGGGTCCGGCGCCCGCCAGCCCTCCCGGCGGGCAGCGACCCCGGGCTCCATGTCTGGCCTTGTCTCTCCCGCCGTCCCGGGTCTCTGTGTCTCGCCCAAGCCGGCCCCCGCTCGGCCCTTGGTCCAGCTCCTGCCCCCCGCCCGGGCTCCCTGCTCTCGGGGGGCTCCTGGGTTGACGCGGGTCAGTTTCAGCCAGCGCTGAAGTTAGGTCACCTGACACCCCCCCGCGGGGAGCAACGCAAGGCACAGAGGGAAACTGAGGCAGGAGCAGGCAGAAAGGTGCTGGGGAACAGGAGCGGGCGGAGGAGGCCCCGTGGTTGCAGACCCGCCTGTCCCCGCCAAGCCCGCTGCTCCTGCTCCGGCTGCCTCGCTTCAGGGCCGAGCTCGGACCAGAGGTTTGCGGTGGGACCCTCCGGGCTCGGGAGGGATGAATCTCGGCCAGCGCCAGCTGGTGGGGGAAGGAAACATCCGGGTCCCTAGAGCTGCGGGCGGATGTTGTTGTTTTCATCAGTTGGGCGGCTATTTCCGGTTGACGCGGATGTTATTCCCCGTAAATGAAGTAATTCCCGGTGACCCGGATGTTAATTGCCCGGTAAATAAGGTAATTTCCGGTTGACCCGGGTGTTTTCACCGGTTGGGGGGCTATTTCCGGTTGGCTGGGCTGTTGTTTCCACAGCGAGGGGCTTGGCCGGGCAGTTATTGCCTTGGTTACGCGTGACTTCCGATTGACCCGGATGTTGTTTCCCCATGGGTGGGCGGTTATTTCCGGTTGACCCCGGATGAGCTTTCCCGTCCCGCGGCGGGGCAGGGCCCGGCCTCTCCTGTCTCTCTCCCCCCTCCCCCAGCTCTTTAGGAGGGCGATGATGTCAGCGCCTCAGCCGAGGCCTCCAAGCCGGAAGCGGAAGTAGCGGCGGGGTCACGTGGGGCTCCCCACCTGACCTCAACTGCCCGCCCGGCGCGAGCCGGCTTCTACCCGTCGCGGCGCGAGGCTTCCCCCGCCCCCCTCCTCCCTCCAGGGGCGGGGCCGTTACGGTCCCGTCCGGCGCGAGGCTCCTGCCCCCTTCCGCCTCCCCCGCCCCCCGCGGAGCCGGCCGGGGGCCGGGATGGCGGCGGCGGCGGCGGCGGGGGGCGGGGCCCGGGAGGAGGAGGAGGAGCGGGAGGTGGTGCGGGTCCGGGTCAAGGTGAGAGGTCAGGGGGTTACGGCGGGGTCAGGGGTCACGGGGTGGGGGAGCTCTAGGTCCCTCCCCCTATGGGGGCAGGCGGGGGGAGGGGCACCCCCAGAGATCAGTGGGGCCCAGGGAATGGGATCCCCCCTTCAGAGCGTGTGGTGGGGGCAGATCGTGCCAGGGGGGCATCGGGGGAGCCCAGGGCGGGGGCTGGCGAGAGAAGGGGGGGTCGGGATCGAGGTGGGAGCCAGAGCGGAGTCTCCCCCGCCCAACCCCTCACTCCCCCCCCCGGAGAGTTTGGGCCCTTGCCCCGGGTGACCCGACTCGGTGACTGGCCGCCCCTGCCTGGATCCCACTGCCCACCCAGAGGTGGGGAGAGAACCCAGGCATCCTGGCTCCCGGTCCCCCCACTTCCAGCTCTAACCCACCAGCCCCCACTCCCCACCCAGAGCCGGGGAGAGAACCCAGGAGTCCTGCTTCTCCTTGTGCCCTCTATGCCCCCCCGCCCCTTACTGCCCCAGACGAACCCTCCTTGCTGTCACTGACTGGGTCAGAGCCAGAACCGAACGGGGGACGTGACCCAGTGTCCCTTTTCCCTCCTGCATGATCAGACGCCTGCGTCCTGTCCCCCGGCTTTTCTCCGGGGTGGCTGCGTGGAGGCCAGGCGATCTGGCGCGAGGCAGGTGCTAAGGAGGGGGGAAGAAACGCAGAAGATCTCAGACCTCCCACTGCCAGGAAGGAGAGAGGATTTTGTGTGAAAGAGCGCGGCGAAACTGCCCTTCCCCTGTGTCCGCGGATCAGAAACACGGGGGGATCTGTGCAGCGCAGGGGTGTTGGGGCCTTTCCTCTCTAGGGGGCACCGGCTCCCGCTCTGACGCCAGGATGGGGGACTGGCTGGCTCAGGGGGTGGGGAA
Source organism: Eretmochelys imbricata (assembly GCF_965152235.1). Lineage (NCBI taxonomy): Eukaryota > Metazoa > Chordata > Testudines > Cheloniidae > Eretmochelys > Eretmochelys imbricata. The sequence continues at coordinate 16,366,944 of NC_135594.1, read as the reverse complement.
TGGGGCACAGGGCCTGTCCCCCCCAGAAGGCGCTCACTCCAGGCCTGTCTCCCCAGAAGCGTGAGGGGTTCCTGCAGCCCGAGTTCCGCACCTTTGCCGTCGATCCCCAGATCACCTCCCTGGATGTCCTACAGCACATCCTCATCCGTGCCTTCGACCTCAACGGGTGAGTCCTGCCCCAGCCACCGGGGACCTGTGCCCAGTGTGGGATGGGAGTGGGGTCTAGTGGTTAGAGCAGGGGGGAGCTGTGAGCCAGGACTCCTGGGTTCTCTCTCCGGCTCTGGGAGGCGAGAGGGGTCTAGTGGTTACAGCAGGGGGGACGGGGAGCCTGGATTCCTGGGTTCTCTCCCCAGTGCTGCTATTTTTGGGGTTGCCTGGGAGTTAGATCCTGACGTGAGGAAGGAGCTAGTGAAGAATTGGAGGCTGTTGGGAGCCAGAGGGCAAAGGGGATTTGGGGGACAGATGAGCTCATTTGGCCTGAAGAGCTAATGGGGGACCCCGAGAATGGAGGGAAGGCCGGGGAGGCTGGAACGGCTGGTGAAGGACCCCGAGAGAGTAGTGGGGGGTTCTGTTTGGCTGATGAGGGACCCCAACGGGAGGCATCCATGTGGCTGACAGCAAACCCTAAAGGGGCGGGAGAGGTTCTGCACAGCCAATGGTGGCCCTCAAAGGGGTGTGCGTCCTTACAGCCAATGGGAGACCCCAAGGGAGCAGGGGGAGGTTCCGTACAAACGGGGGACCCCGAGAGGTGCTGGGAGGGGGAACACTGTGGATGGGTGCTGTTGTCCTGTGTGCGTTGGAGGCGATCACCTCCCCCTCACTCAGGAAGAAGAACTTTGGGATCAGCTACCTGGGCCAGGAGAAGCAGGGCCAGGAGACGTACCTGTCGCTGCTGTCGGACTGGGACCTGGCCACGGCCTTCGCCAGCGCCTCCAAGCCCTACCTCCAGCTCCTTGTAGACATCAAGCCTTCGGAAGACAGTGAGTCACTGAGGCAGGGCTAGGGACCAGAGGTCCTGGCTGCCAGCCCCCGTGCTCTAACTGCCAGACCCCACTTCCTCCCAGAGCCGGGAACAGAACCTGCTAACTGCCATGTGCTGCTCTCTCAGGCCCCCTGCTGGAGGACTGGGACATCATCAGCCCCAAAGACGTCATCAGCACTGACCTGCTGCTGGTGGAGAAGCGGTCTCTGGCGGCGGCTGCCCTGCCTTTCACCCAATCCATCATCTCCCAGGTGGGTCCAGAGCGGGACGGGAGGGGGGTGCTTCAGCTAGGAAGCACGCTAAGCTATATGGGTGGAACAGGGTTCAGAAGAGAACCCAGGAGTCCTGGTTCCCATCCACCCAGCTCTAACGCAGCAGACCCCGCTCCCCTCCCAGAGCCAGCGGTAGAACCCAGGAGTCCTGCCGCCCGCTCTCCTGCTCTAACCCACTAGACCCCACTCCCCTCCAATTGCCAGAGATACAACCCAGGAGTTCTGGCTCTCAGCCCCCCAGCTCTAACCCACTAGACCCCACTCCTCCCAGAGCCAGCGGTAGAACCCTGACTCCCGCTCTCCTGCATGCTCTTTCTGATAGCTGGTCACAGCTGTGTTGTCCCAGTGCTAGGATCATCATGGCCGAATGAAGTCTCCTACTGCCTTGACCTCCCCTTCCTGCTCCCATGCCTCAGTTTCCCCCCATACAGTGGGGAGGATCCTGCCCGCCCCCAGCGTCCGCCATGCCTTGCTCTGAGCTGGCCTCAGTCAGTGACACCGTCTCTCTGCCTAGGTGGGCCGGACGCTGTCGAAGGTCCAGCAGGCTCTTAGCTGGTCCTACGGGGAGGATGTGAAGCCATTCAAACCGCCGCTGAGCGACTCCGAGTTCCACACCTACCTGAACCACGAGGGGCAGCTGAGCCGGCCGGAGGAGCTGCGGCTGCGCATCTACCACGGCGGCGTGGAGCCCTCGCTGCGGAAAGTGAGTCTCTGGGGAGAGGGGCCGGGAGCCAGGACTCCTGGGTTCTCTCCCCGACTCTGGGAGAGGAGTGGGGGCTAGTAGTTAGAGCAGAGGAGCTGGGTGCCAGGACTCCTGGGTTCTCTCCCTGGCTCTGGGAGGGGAGTGGGGTGGGGTCTAGTGGTTAGAACGGGGGGGGCTGGGAGCCAGGACTCCTGGGTTCTCTCTCTGGCTCTGGGAGATATCAGGGGTAGTGGAGATGGGATGTCAGGGGGTGCTTAGCCATGGTGGAGAGATGTGGGGGTGTGTGGGGAAAAAGGGGCATGCAGCATGGCAGGCTGAGAAGCTGTTGGGTATGTGGGCCAATGCCTGGCGCTGCCCCCCAAGTCGCGGTGGGAAGATGGGAGAGGCAGCGAGGTGGGACGATGGGGGGACGTGGGAAGACGCTGGACATTGAGGCTCCTCTCTCTGCCCCACCAGGTGGTGTGGCGCTATCTGCTGAACGTCTACCCGGACGGGCTGACAGGCCAGGAGCGCATGAATTACATGAAGCACAAGACGCGGGAGTACGACCAGCTGAAGGGCCAGTGGGCGGAGCGGGCCAGCCCCGAAGACCTGGACTTCATCCGCAGCAACGTCCTCAAGGATGTTCTCCGCACAGACCGCACCCACCCCTACTACGCCGGCTCGGAGGACAACCCGCACCTGACCGCCCTTCACGACCTGCTGACCACCTACGCCGTCACCCACCCGCAGATCTCCTACTGCCAGGGCATGAGTGACATCGCCTCACCCATCCTGGCCGTCATGGACAACGAGGCCCACGCCTTCATCTGCTTCTGCGGCATCATGAAGCGCCTGGAAGGCAACTTCCAGGTGGACGGCGAGGTGATGTCCCTCAAGTTCTCCCACCTCAAGCTCCTCCTCCAGTACTCGGATCCCGAGTTCTACGCCTACCTCCTCTCCCGGGGCGCTGACGACTTCTTCTTCTGCTACCGCTGGCTGCTGCTGGAGCTGAAACGGGAGTTTGCCTTTGAGGATGCCTTGCGGATGCTGGAGATAACCTGGAGCTCCTTGCCGCCAGATCCTCCAGAGAAGGAGGTGGAGCTAGTGGGGCCGCCGGCCAGGCTTAGCGAGAGGGGCCAGCCTGTCCGCCAACGCCACATGCTGCGGCCCACCTGTAGCTTCGAAGCGACTGGGGACCAGCCTTGCTTGGAGGAGCCCAGAGCCCGGCCCTCCTTGGAGGAGCCTGGAGCCCTGCCTTGTCTGGAGCAGAAGACCTTATTGAAGCAATCCAGCTTTGGAGAATTCAAGTACTACAGTGCTCTTGAGGACAGCTCCGAGGAAGAGCCTTCACTTAGATCCCAGCGCTCGATGGAGGAAGAAGAGGACTTCTGCAGTGAGCAGGACTCCTTGCTCCAACTACCAGCCATGACCAAGTCTTTCTCTGCCCCATCCCTCCGGCCCCTGACCCCACCCACACCCTCCCAAGACTCCACCTCCTCCCCCTCACTCCTCCCCGGCAGTGAGAAGAACGAGAGCCTGCCGGAGGAGAAGGGAGATTTGTCAGGTGACACGCCATCCTCTCCACCCAGCAGCCCCCTCCCCGCCACCCCATCCCCTGCCGCGGTGAGCTTGCCTCCACCGCAGGAGTTCGGCAAAGGCAACCCCTTCATGCTCTTCCTCTGCCTGGCCATCCTGCTGGAGCACCGGGACCACATCATGAAGAACAACATGGACTACAACGAGCTGGCCATGCACTTTGACCGCCTGGTGCGCCGGCACAATCTGGCCAAGGTGCTGCACCGGGCCAAAGCCCTCTTCGCTGACTACCTGCAGTCCGAGGTCTGGGACTCCGAGGAGGGGGACGAGGCGGCCGCAGAGTCCCCAGCCGTCTCTTGACCACCACCCCCCGGGGTTCAGATCCCCCCACAACTCTCCCGCCACTTTCTGCTCCGGTGGCCTCCTTGAGACCCGTCACAGGTCAACCAGGAGGGACTCCTTGCTCTGGATCCTCTCTGTTTCCTCCTGGATCTAATGATCTCCTTGGAAGAGCCTTCATGGACCAACCAGGATCTCTGCCTGCTGTGAGATCCCTTCCATCCATCCCCCTGCAGATCTAGTGATCTCCCTGGAACATTCTTCATGCACCAACCAGGATCTGCCCTTTCCACTGGCATCCTCTCTAATTTCAATTATCTCCTTGGAAGATCTATCAGAGACCAAATAGAATATCTCCCACCCTGTTAGATCCCCTAGAAACCCCCCCTTCCCTCCCCAGATTTAATGATCTCCTTGGAAGATCCTTCATGGACCTACCAGGATCTGGCCTTCCCAGTGGGATCCCCTCCAACCATCCCCTTCTGACTCTGGTGATCTTTTTGGAGGATCCATCCCCTTGGAAGATTCTTCAGAGACCCAACCAGGATCGGCCACTCGGACTCCTGTGCCTTTTTCTTTTATGTGCATTAGTGGATCCGGGTTTTGGTTTCCTTCCCCGCTCCGGCCGCAGCCTCTGACGGTGTCGCTGCCCAAAGCTGGGGAGCACTCCCAGTTCCCCTCCCCAGATACTCAGATACTACGTCGAGCGCTAAGATTCTTGACCGCTGGGATGTTTATGTGCTCTTTTCTGTTCTGCTTTGGATCCTCTTTTCACTGACCCAGAACCAAGTTGCCCAGTCGTGGTATATTTCCTCCTCCAATGAAGAGATCCAGTGGAATTTATTTCACGCTTTGGAGGAAGACCAGACGTCCGCTCCCATGATGCAGATGGGCAAGAATCTGGGATCCTAGATGATCAAACAACATGTGATCTCTGCTGGCTTGCCATTTTCATTCATTAGCCGTTTCCCTGGGCAAACGGATCCCAGTGGCTCCCCAGATTTGCTTGGATGTAAAACTAACCAGAGATCTTGGATCAGCCGAGCCTTTCAGTTTCTGGTTTTAACGAGAGAGCAGCTGTTGACAGGATAGAGGCAAGACCTGCCCGCATGGGGATTGACTTCTGGGGCAGGATCCATATTGGTGGGGAGAGGGGCGGGGTGGAGGGTCCACAAACAAAACCATTTCTGTTGATTGCTATGCATTAGCGTCCCTGCGGCGGGTTGGCTCTGCCGTGCACAGAAGCCACGTCTCTTGACAGTCCTCAGCAGGACGCGAGATCTGCTGATGGACTGTCCAGAAGCGGGTTCTGATGTCAGTCTGGAGCTTCTCTGGACGCTGCCGAGATCGGAGTCTCCCTCGTTTCTATGACATGGGCTCGGAAGCGGATCTGGGAATTTCTCCTGCTGACGAAGGCGTCTTCCGAACAATCCTCTTTTCCCTTCGCCTGGAGGAGAGCAGGGTGATCAGCTGGGATCCAGCCCCTGATGCCTTTTTGGTTCAGTGGCATTCTTCTGCTTTGGCCTTATCTTCGTTCAGAGACCCACCCCCCTACATCAGTGTCTGTGTTGGATTGCCTGGCTCAAGTCAGCTATGGATATTTTCCCCCTCCAGATACCTGTCCCTCCCTGTCGTCCCAGATCCGGGCTCTTTGTACGAAGTCTGATATGAATCCCTTAAGGCAGCTACGTGGGGTTTAGAGTCTCTAAGGCAGACGAAGCAGAGAGCTGGCTGTGCCGTGGCAGAGAAGGGGATTTACTGTAGGTCCTATTGGAAAAATAGACATCAAAGCTTTGAAAGGGGAAACTCGTGCCTGCTCCAGTCCCTGTAGGGAAGCAGCCTGGCCACTAGGGGTCACTGATAACTCAACGTACCAGAAATCAACGCACCGCTGGTCTTTGCAGATCTGAGTTCCTTACCCCAGGAAGGCTCTGGGTTGTGAGATATCCCAGGATCTAGGCAGGGATGGGGAGAGGAACCGGACGTCCCCGTGGTGTCGGTTCCGGGGGGGATCTTCCTGGTGATCTGTGGGATCGCCAGAGAATTGGTACATAGCTCTGTTGCTGGAGGGACCAACAGGCAGAGGCCGGATTGGCAGGAGTCTCTGTGGGGGTGTATCCGGCATGCGGAAGGTCCCGATCTTGGGTGTGGACGGAGATTGGCCTGCCCAGAACCTGCACTAGTGGGGCCCCTGTCCCCACCCAGAGCTCCTCCGAACCTTCCCCCCTCCCCCAAACTTGCCATGCCTGGGGAGGGAGATTGATTAGGACTCAGTGTTGTAACTGATCATCTGTGGCAGCAAATGATGCTTATCTGGGCTGATGGAGTAGGCTGATGCACAGGGGGCTGTCAGCCGGGGGGCACAGATGGGGGGACTGGCCCTTCCCACCAGGTTAGCGTCCATGTCAATTACAACCCACAGCTAGTGAATTCTAGCAGTCCTGCCCTAGTCAGTGTCACACCCCTTGGCTGGCCCAGCTGTAACTGACTAGCCACAGGAGCAGTCTTGCACCCTGGGCTCGCCTGCGTCCCATTAGGTCCGACTGGCCCCAGAGCTCTGTGGATCGAGACTTGAGTGGCCTCTGCTAATGGCCATTTGCCTCCTTGAGATCAAGGTTTGGTGACTTGAATCCCCGGCGCTCGCCCTTGATTGCACTCGACGAGATTTTAAAATTTGACCCACGTTGGTATCTTCTCGCCTTCGGCTACCTCCAAAAAGCAGTGGCTTTAAAACACCACATTCTTCCTTGCTCTGTGGGCCCTTCCCTCATCCTGGCAGGGAGCCGGACGCACTTACAGGGAAGGGAGCCAGCTGGGCTCTAACCTGGATCGCATGTTGGCCAAATCTTAAAATCAGGTTCCAGATCTTCCAGCGGGAGCGAGGGGCAGGGGTTAGTGGCTATAGGGCTGCTAGGCAGCAGTGAGGCTCTGCCCAGGGGGTCGCTCCTCAGATCCAGGGGCCTTTGCCCCCACCCATCTGTTGTTGGCCCCCGCGTCTTGCCGACGCAGGGAAGGTGCCTGCCTCCGGTGTCCAGCAGAACGGACGCAGCTCCTGCTCCCCCTGCAGCCCATTGCAGGAGCGTGCATTGGGCTGACCCCAGCGGGTGGCATGCTCCTTGATAGCCCATCGGGGGTGGTAACGATCACTCATCCACCCTTCCTGCACCCCCCGGGGCGGCCCCACAATGGCTTAGCCCCGAACAAATACACACAAAGCCCTGCCCTGCTACTTTGGGGCTAGATCAGAACCGCCCCAGCGGGATGCTTCCTCCAGAGCTCCCAGCCTGAGGAAACAAGCCGCCGGTGTGTCTCCAACAACTCCGGTTATTTGTGCCGCTTCCTTTGAACGGGCAGGGGGTTCTGGACTTCACCACCGGAGGAGGGTCAAACTTGAATCTCATGGACACTCGCGTCCTTAAAACACCTCCATCCCTATTGCCAAGATTAGGATCTTCTGATCGCAGACAAGAAATGGGGAGTGTCTTTTCCAAACCTGGCCAGAAACCAGGCCCTCGAACGAGCCCTCAGCGTCTGTTCCCAGCCGTTCCCGGCAAAAGCGAGCAAGACTTGGCAGGATCGCTCATCACCTTCCATTTTGTCTTTCCCCACCCTCTCCTTGCTCTAGATTTAAATGATGCAAACCCCCAGTAGGGGATCCAAAGTTACTATCTGACTTGCCCATTAACCTGCTGGTGATACCACCTAATCTGAAAGGGTGCAAGGAGGAACAATGTTTTCCTCTGTGAGTTAGAAAGTGCTCAAAGACCAGATCTGCAAGTGAGGAAGTCAACAACGTGATGCTGATTTCCACCAGCTGAGGATCCGGGGCCTATTCTTGCGTCTAGTCCATTGCATTTTTGCATGTAGTCAGTTTCAGCCTCAGACTGAAATACAGTTTGGTCTGCAAGTAGTTCCACCCTACCCCTCGGGGCTCAAATCGCTCTAGGCTGGGCTTGCAGATCCAGCATCTATTTGCCGGATGAGAGGCTAGTTTGGGGGTGTTCTTTTGTAAACAGGAAATTGGGGTTGTGAAACTGCAAAGAATGATTACTGTGACTGATGCTGAGGTAACTGCTTTGGGCTTGATTGGAAACTGAGCCGATTCTGATTTGCCTCTAATCAAAGGGGATTAATCTTAGCAGCAACACCGAGAGGGGGTGCTTGCTCTTGGAGGAGGATTTTTGCCGAAGAGGTCAGGAGGGGCAGGTTGCTACCGTCTCGGGCCCAGGCCCTGGAAGGTATTCAGGTGCTAAGCTCAATACCAAAATCAGAACCAGCATGTCTAAAGGTCTCCAAGTCTAAATAAGAGCTAGATTTTCCCCAGAGATCAACACCCGACCTGCTCAGCTCTCTGGAGAAATTGCAGCTCTTTAAACTTTGCCTTTGATGCATCAAAAAAAAAAAAAAGTCTTTAAATCTCCTATATGCTCCAAGGAAGTTAGTTGTCTTTGAGTCTCCGCCAATGGCCGAGGCTCCAGGGGCAGGCTCGGCGTGCCATTCCATTCCACTTGGAATCTTCCATCGTCTGTTTCCCTGGATTTAAATGACATTAAGGACTGCAGGTGGAAATTTTCAAATCCGGATCAAGCTGCGCTTTGCCTGAAAGCTGGTTCTTTTACATCCCTGGGGCTGCCTTTCAATCTGGATCAACTGGGCTTAGGTGAAAGCTACGAAGCTGTTTCTGGCAGTTTCAGCTGGGAGACTGCCAAGGCTGTGGGTTTCTTGGGAGTGACGGAGGATAGTTTACCAAGTGACTGAAAGACACTCTAACACCCACTCCTGTCTCCCCCAAATCCATTGGGTTGTAACTGGTGATGGCTTTATATTCTCTGACACCTGGGATAGTTTTATCCTATTTAGGCATCATCCTGAGACATTTTCCAAACCCAGGCTGAGATCTCCTGTTCGTTTGTGGGTCTCCAGATGCCAACATTTCCCCCAGATCTTGTTTCTTCTCACACATTGGATTCACCTTGCCTAAGAGCCTGGTACATCTCCTTTGGAAACTGGGCCAAATTCATCTTAGAGAGAGGGAGGTTGGTTTGATTTGAAAACACCCTATGCTTAGTAGGAAACACAGCTGCTGTAAAGTCTTTGCTCCACCAAAGTCAATAGAATTAGGACTGTTTGTGCTCTGACTGTCGGCTCAGAGACGGCCAGAGGGAATTGGGCCCAATCTGTTTTTCTACTCCCCTCGGTTAGGTTGGTGACACTTGAGATCGCTAAACCTGAAGGAATTTTGAATTGATCCAGTTTCCATGAAGTGGTATTTCTCTTTGGGTCAACAGGTCCTGGTTAATTTCACTCCTTTGCCTAGACAGTTTCACCTGCTGAGCTGGCAAACTTCCGGGCAAAAATCCCCATTTTAAAAATCAATCCAAGGAAATGTTGATTTTTTTTTTTCCTTAAAAATCCTTGGGGATCACAGTACTTAACCTCTGAGACAGATCCTAGCGCCCCATGTGCTGGGAAATCAGATCTCCAGGTATTTTGCAGTGGGTGTTCAAATTAGCAGCTGGAAATCTCATCTGTCATTAACTGCAGGATGATGTGAGCCACCCAACTCATCAGAGCCCCTCTCCCTTTCGCAATCTGACTGATTTTTGAACTGGATCAACCCCAAATTCTTTAGTGAAGCTTCCAAAAATTCCAGCGGTGTTTGCGGCCTCGCTGTGCTGTGATAGTGTTATCGTAGGGCCTAATGTATCTTTGGGAGGTAATCAAAGTCCTTCCGCTTCCTGGCTTTGTGAGCGGGGCCCTGTCCAAACTCCAGGTCTGCTGCTGAAATCCAGTTGCCTGTTTGATCTCTTGCTAAGTGTGAGAGAAGGGGCTTTGTAGATGAGAAGCAGAAGCCAATGGTGCTGAGTTGTGAATATTATTTTTGGTATTCAGCCTTTCCTTATTTTGTGCTGCTTTATTTGTTTTGCCAACCTTCTGTGCTGTTAAGTTTATTTACCCAGCCAGGCTGTTTAAACAGGACAATGGTTTTGAAACAAAGGTGAAACTCACACGGGTGGTGCTGAAATTGACCAGCTGGAGTCTTATCACACGCTTTGCTTACTTCAGGCCCATGCGGGGCAAAGATCTGTGACCCCTTTGAAAAAGAAAAGAAGCCCTTGCCCCAGAAATTGACTGAGCAACTTTTCCTGGCTATGGACTCTCTAAAAATTGCAGTGGATTCTGGGAGGAAGGCTGGGGGAGCCGCCAAGGGAGTGGACGCAGCCAGTTAATAACACTGCCTTAGGTGGATCAGGGCGTCGCTTTCAACACCCGCGTGCCAGGACAGAAATCCAGACGGCCACGCCTCCAAGTGCGGCTGGCAAGCTCCGTCCGAGAGCAAGGACTGTGCGTGGCTGGCACAGGGCAAGGTGGATTGTGCGCCTCCCCCCACCAGCCATCAGTGGCTATTCTGGATTCCTCTGGGTGAAAGCCCGAGGAGTTGGATTCTGCTACCGTTAAAGGCCAAGCTCCTGGATCTCTTCCCCCTTCAGGCTGCCAGTAATTCGATCTATTTCTGCCTCCTAAGCAGCTGGGCCTGACCCTTATTCTCTAACCGATCAAGGAACCACATAGAGCTAAAGCCGTGGCAGAGGGCGGCCGGGACATTGGTGTAGTGACAAGGGGACCCGTCCCTGGTCAGGCTGGGTTTCTAGCCTCTGGTGCAGCCCAGCTGTTCCATCCCCTGTATATATTCTCTGTACAGTTGACGACCCTAATATGTTTCTAAACCCCCGCGCCCAAAGCCGGGCTTGGCGAAGGGGGTCCCGCTCGGGCATTTGAGTGAATGTGCTACAGGAATGAAAGTGGAAATAAAAGGAGGAAAAAGTGGATGGTTGTGGCCGGGTTTGTTCATGGGCAGGGAAAAGAGAGAGGAGGGAGGCCCTAGGAAGTATCCCAGAGTCCTGGCTTCCAGCCCCCTCCTTCCCCTGCTCTAACGTACCAGACTCCCCTCCCCTAGCTGGGGAGGGAACCCAGGAGTCTTGGCTCTCACCTCTAGCCCCCACTCCAAGAGCCTGGAGCATCATGTTACTCCAGTTAGAGCCAGAACCCTTTGCTCCAGTCTGGCACCATCCCTATGAACTATCGAGGGGAGCAAGGGCTAGTGCTTAGAGCGGGGGCTGGATCCCAGGACTCCTGAGTTCTCTCCCTGGTGCCAGGAAGGGGGGGGGGTAGTCGGGTCTAGTGGGTTTGGACTGGGTTCTGTCTGTATCACCACTGCCCTGCAATGGATGCACTCAGGACTGTGGCCGTGTGTGTCATGTTCCTGGTACTGCAGTGACCTGATGGGTGATTCCCCCCGTTCTCTGTCACTTTGAGGCAGGGCTGGCAGATCTCGGCACCTATCCCTGGGTTACATCTCTAGGACTGTTCTTCTATCTGCCTCAACACCCCTTTCCCTGGGGCCGTTCATCAGATCCACCCCCGGCCCCGGCCCGTGTCTCCATGGAGCCTGGACTCCAGAGCAGCTTAATAAGGGAGTTTATCTGCTTGGGTCACGTGCTCCGGCCAGGCCGGGTGGCAAAGCCTTGGAGGTTTTCTTTAAACCACGCTGTCCCCTGAATTTCCCTCCATGACCCAGCCACTTCCCCTCCCAGGGCAGCCCTGGCCTGGCCGTCTCCGGCTCAGTTTCTAACCCGGCCAGGGCTGAGGGTTGCTGCCTCCCCTGGACCGTCGGCTGGGTTGCTGTGGTTTTCTGGGGGACCATGACGGTTTTTAAGCCCGGGACAGGAATTTTCTTTAACAAAAATTGAATAGGGTGATTCAAGTTATAAAAAGGAAAACATAAATCCAGGCTTGGGTAAACTGAGGCAGGGGCCTAAAGGATTAAAAGGACCCCTTCCTGCAGTAACCACTGGAGCCCACTCCCCTCCCAGAGCCAGTAGAGAACCCACGAGTCCTGCTCCCAGCCTCTCCCTGCCTGCTCCCAGCCCCCACTCCCCTCCCAGAGTTGCAGATTGAACCCAGGAGTCCTGGCTCCCAGCCCCCCCGCTTCTACCACCAGACCCCACGCCCCTCCCTAGGGATAGAACCCAGGAGTCCTGGCTCCCAGCCCCCCCGCTTCTACCACCAGACCCCACGCCCCTCCCTAGGGATAGAACCCAGGAGTCCTGGCTCCCAGCCCCCTCTCCGGTCCCCTCCCACAGCCGGATGTGCCCCAGGCTGGTAGGGCCTCCCCAGCAGCGTGGTCCGTGCGATCTGATGCAATGGTAACCTGATCCCTTCCCAGCGCAGCCAGCGCCCGAGCCCGGCTCCCCCAGTCCGCTCGCCCCGCCGCCCGCGCCCGGTCCCCTCCGCGCTGCGCCCAGGGTGAGTGATGGGGGCCCGCCACGGGGGGAGGGGGGACTCTGCCCGGGGCGTCCGGACCTGCCAGCGCTTGGCTTGTCCCAGCCTGAGCCCCTGGCCTCTCTTGTGGAGCCAGCTGGCCGGCTGCTCCCCACCCAGGGCCGGGGAGAGAACCCAGGAGTCCCGGCTCCCGGCCCCCCCGGCTCTAACCCACCAGACCCCACCCCCCTCCCAGGGCCGGGGAGAGAACCCGGGAGTCCCGGCTCCCAGCCCCCCCGGCTCTAACCCACCAGACCCCACTCCCCTCCCAGAGCTGGGGAGAGAACCCAGGAGTCCCGGCTCCCAGCCCCCCCTGCTCTAACCACCGGACCCCACTCCCCTCCCAGAGCTGGGGAGAGAACCCAGGAGTCCCGGCTCCCAGCCCCCCCTGCTCTAACCACCGGACCCCACTCCCCTCCCAGAGCTGGGGAGAGAACCCAGGAGTCCCGGCTCCCAGCCCCCCCTGCTCTAACCACCAGACCCCACTCCCCTCCCAGGGCCGGGGAGAGAACCCAGGAGTCCCGGCTCCCAGCCCCCAGCCCCCCCGGCTCTAACCCACCAGACCCCACTCCCCTCCCAGAGCTGGGGAGAGAGCCCAGGAGTCCCGGCTCCCAGCCCCCCCTGCTCTAACCACCGGACCCCACCCCCCTCCCAGAGCTGGGGAGGGAACCCAGGAGTCCTGGCTCCCAGCCCCCCTGCTCTAACCACCGGACCCCACCCCCCTCCCAGGGCCGGGGAGAGAACCCGGGAGTCCTGGCTCCCAGCCCCCCCGGCTCTAACCCACCAGACCCCACTCCCCTCCCAGGGCCGGGGAGAGAACCCAGGAGTCCCGGCTCCCAGCCCCCCCGGCTCTAACCACCGGACCCCACCCCCCTCCCAGAGCTGGGGAGGGAACCCAGGAGTCCTGGCTCCCAGCCCCCCCTGCTCTAACCCACCGGACCCCACCCCCCTCCCAGGGCCGGGGAGAGAACCCGGGAGTCCCGGCTCCCAGTCCCCCCTGCTCTAACCCACCAGACCCCACTCCCCTCCCAGAGCTGGGGAGGGAACCCAGGAGTCCTGGCTCCCAGCCCCCCCTGCTCTAACCCAGTAGACCCCCATTCCCCTCCCAGAACCAGGGAGAGAACCCAGGAGTCCTGGCTCCCAGCCCTCCCTGCTCTAACCACCAGACCCCACTCCCCTCCAAGAGCCGGAGAGAGAACCCAGGAATCCTGACTGCAATTTTCCAACTTCAAAACCAGAGGTGACTGTCTTCCAGCGGCTATTCCCTGTCTGAGTAGCTGGGAGGGAGTGGGGTTTGGTGGGCTGGGAGCCAGGACTCCTGGGTTCTATGCCCGGTGAGGGGAGTGGGGGCACATGGTTAGAGCAGGGGGGACTGGGAGCCGGGACTCCTGGGTTCTCTCCTGGCTCTGGGAGGGGAGTGGGGTCTGATGGTTAGAGCAGGGGGGCTGGGAGCCAGGACTCCTGGGTTCTCTCCCTGGCTCTGGGAGGGGACTGGGGTCTGGTGGTTAGAGCAGGGGGGCTGTGAGCCAGGACTCCTCTTAAATGTTGAAAAGTTGCTTGGCAAATTTGAACGGTCTCTTTCTTTTTGGAGAATAATTGGCCACCGGACAGAGCGGCGTGAGTCCGAGGCGTTAAGAGGGAAAGAAATCTAAGGAACAAGGCGAATAGTGGCCGTGGTGCCAACTATTGGTGAGGAGTTGAGGAGTCACGTTGATCCTGGAATTAGTGGTAACAATGTAAGTACTCAGGTTGTTTGTAGTATTAATGGAATTGATTTGGGTTTCGGAGTGATATCAAGTTGAGTAGTAACTAGCTGGAGTATTGGTGGTATCTATCTGAGTAGTGACTCTTTGGAGTATTAACGTTAGCAATTCGTGTAATCACTCCATAGTGTATTAGTGGTATTGATTTGGGTAGTAACCATCTGGAGCATTAGTAACTCTTTGGAGTATTAGCGATATCAATTTGACTAGTAACTCTGGAGTATTAGTGGCATTGATTCAAGCAGTAGCTAGTTGAAGTATAAATAACTAGAGTATTAATGTTATCGATTTGACTGGTAACTCTGGAGTATAGTTAAATCAATTTGGCTAGTAACTCTTTGGAGTACCAGTGGCATTGATTCAAGCAGTAGCTAGTTGGAGTATTAATAACTAGAGTATTAATGACAGGTTTCAGAGTAACAGCCGTGTTCGTCTGTATTCGCAAAAAGAACAGGAGGACTTGTGGCACCTTAGAGACTAACCAATTTATTTGAGCATGAGCTTTCGTGAGCTACAGCTCACTTCATCGGATGCATACTGTGGAAACTGCAGAAGACATTATATACACAGAGACCATGAAACAATACCTCCTCCACCCCACTCTATGGGCTATCACCAGCAGGAGAGTGAGTTTGTGGGGAGGGGGGGGCGGAGGGTGAGAAAACCTGGATTTGTGCTGGAAATGGCCCAACTTGATGATCACTTTAGATAAGCTATTACCAGCAGGAGAGTGGGGTGAGAGGAGGTTTTGTTTCATGATCTCTGTGTGTATATAATGTCTGCTGCAGTTTCCACGGTATGCATCCAATGAAGTGAGCTGTAGCTCACGAAAGCTTATGCTCAAATAAATTGGTTCGTCTCTAAGGTGCCACAAGTCCTCCTGTTCTTTTTAGAGTATTAATGCTATCAACTTGACTAGTAAATCTGGAGTATAGTTAAATCAATTTGACTAGTAACTCTTTGGAGTACCAGTGGCATTGATTCAAGCAGTAGCTAGTTGGAGTATTAATAACTAGAGTATTAATGCTATCAACTTGACTGGTAACTCTGGAGTATAGTTAAATCAATTTGACTAGTAACTCTTTGGAGTACCAGTGGCATTGATTCAAGTAGTAGCTAGTTGGAGTATAAATAACTAGAGTATTAATGCTATCGACTTGGCTGGTAACTCTGGAGTATAGTTAAATCAATTTGACTAGTAACTCTTTGGAGTACCAGTGGCATTGATTCAAGCAGTAGCTAGTTGGAGTATTAATAACTAGAGTATTAATGCTATCAACTTGACTGGTAACTCTGGAGTATAGTTAAATCAATTTGACTAGTAACTCTTTGGAGTACCAGTGGCATTGATTCAAGCAGTAGCTAGTTGGAGTATTAATAACTAGAGTATTAATGCTATCAACTTGACTGGTAACTCTGGAGTATAGTTAAATCAATTTGACTAGTAACTCTTTGGAGTACCAGTGGCATTGATTCAAGTAGTAGCTAGCTGGAGTATACATAACTAGAGTATTAATGCTATCGATTTGGCTGGTAACTCTGGAGTATAGTTAAATCAATTTGACTAGTAACTCTTTGGAGTACCAGTGGCATTGATTCAAGCAGTAGCTAGTTGGAGTATTAATAACTGGCGCATTAATGCTATCGACGTGATTAGTAACTCTTTGGAGTATGAGTGATGTCCATTTGAGTATTAACTTGGGAACACTGGCTGTATCCATTTGACGAGTAGCCATTTAGAGTATGAGAAACTCTTTGCAGTATTAGTGGTATCAGTGTGAGTAGTGATCCTTTGGTAACTCTTTGGAGTATTACTTGTGCCAATTTTAGTAGTAACTACTAGCAATATTAGTGGCATTGATTTCACTAGTAACCCTTTGGTGTGTTGGTGGTGCCATTTGGCTAGTAACTCTTTGGAGTAACAGTGGTAACAATTGGAGTAATAACTAAGTAGTAATGGGGCTTACAATGTGGGTAGTGACTGGAGAATCAGAGGTAACAACGGGAGTGGCGGGGATGGCTGTATTATTGGGAGCAGTGATGGGGTTATGGTGATGTTACTGAGCAGAATACTTGTAGGATTAGTGGTTATAACGTCAGTGGCTACCACGTTCCCACAATTAGCGACAATGTCAGTAGGCTCAGTCAGGGGGTTATGGTGTTGGAGTCTGAGTGACAACGTTCACTGTCACTGTGTTTGTGGCGTTGTTAATGATGCTGTTTCTTGTAGCAGTAGCAACAACATGAGTGATAACGGTTTGGAGTATTTTCTGGCAACAGCGTGAGCAGTAACAGTGTAGCTAACACCGTCCGTAGCAGGAACAGCGTTCACAGCGTTGTTGACGGTAACTGTGTGTAGCTGTTTGTTGTAGCAGTAGCAACAACGTGAGTGATAATGGTTTGGAGTATTTTCTGGCAACAGCGTGAGCAGTAACAGTGTAGCTAACACCGTGTGGAGCAGGAGCAGGAATGGCGTCTGGAGCATTGTGGAGGGTAACAGTGTAGCTAACGCCGTGTGTAGCAGGAACAGCGTTCACAGCGCTGTTGACGGTAACCGCGTGTAGCACTAGCAGTCACGATGTCTGTTGCGCTGTTGAGGGTAACGGTGTTGCTAACGCCGTGTGTAGCAGGAACAGCGTTCACAGCGTTGTTGACGGTAACCGCGTGTAGCACTAGCAGTCACGATGTCTGTTGCGCTGTTGAGGGTAACGGTGTTGCTAACGCCGTGTGTAGCAGGAACAGCGTTCACAGCGCTGTTGACGGTAACCGCGTGTAGCACTAGCAGTCACGATGACTGTTGCACTGTTGAGGGTAACGGTGTTGCTAACGCCGTGTGTAGCAGGAACAGCGTTCACAGCGCTGTTGACGGTAACCGCGTGTAGCACTAGCAGTCACGATGTCTGTTGCGCTGTTGAGGGTAACGGTGTTTCTACACCTTTCTCCCTGACCCCAGCCTCTCTGCGGCCCGACGGACGCTGAAGGCCATGTCTCAGGGAACACCCCCGCTGGGGGCAGGTGTAGCCTGCCAGCCGCAGCGGTTGCAGGAGAGGCAGTAATGCTGGGGAGAGTACCAGTACTCAACAAGCACTGTCCTGTGGCCAGCCCTGAAGCCGGGTCCCTCTGTATCTCGCCTGCAATGTCACAATTACGGAGTAGGCGCGGCCGGCTTGTTAAGGAGGCAATTGGCTCCCGAGGGCAGATCCGCCCCCCCTCCCCCCCCGGGCTGGGAATTGTGAAAGGGACACTCTCTAATGGGGGGGGAAGGGCGGGGAAGCACATGGGGGGGCGCCTCTGATGGGTGGGGCACGTGTTGTGATCCAGCGATTAGCTTATCCAGCTTCCCAGGCCACGGCTGGCAAGGGCCCTGGGGCACCGGGGTGGGGTGTGTGCGTGCGGGCATGGGGTCTGCAAGGGCTCTGGGTTTAACCCCTCCCCTCCTGTCTCTTCTTGATGCAGTCCCTGACCTTGCCCAACAGGGGGTGCTGTGGGGAGCAGGGCAGGGCACTAGCTGGTGTGGGGGAAGCCAAGGGAGGCTGTATTGGGGGACAGCAGTGCAAGGCCACTGCGGCTCCCACTGCTTCCCCGGCTCTGACCAGCCCAGGCTGGGTCCCATCCCTGGCTCTGGGAGGGAACTGGGGGCTGGTGGTTAGAGCGGGGGGGCTGGGAGCCAGGACTCCTGGGTTCTCTCCCTGGCTCTGAGAAGGGAGAGGGGTCTAATGGTTAGAGCAGGGGGGTCGGGGGCTGGGAGCCAGGACTCCTGGGTTCCTCTCTGCCTGGTAATTAGCTGTTCCTGACTCTGACACACCCTCAACGGCTGCTAACTATAATTATTTTAGTGCCCCCCGGATATTTTAACGAACACCAGAATAATTACAGCCAAATAGCCACGAGGCCTAATTAAAACTTCCGTCAGATGCAAACCCATCCGCGTCAGGGCCCGAAGGGGAAGACGAAGGCAGGACGCGGCCCCGAGACGCACCCGCCACCGGCCCTTATAGAGACATGAATCCCAGTGGCTTGTGTGTACACATCACAGTGCTCAGCGGAAACTCCCACGGCTGCCAGCTGGACCGGGCTCTCCCCCGAGCCGGGCGCTCCCCCCACAGCCAGCGTCCTGCCCCACAGCGCCCCCCGCTGGGAGAGGCCAGGGCTGGAGTAGCTGGGTCCAGTGGGTTGAAGTACCCAGCCCCCTCCTGCTCTTACCACTAGACCCCACTCCCCTCCCAGAGCTGGGGAGAGAACCCAGGAGTCCTGGCTCCCAGCCCCCCTGACCCCCTGCCCCACTCTAACCACTAGGTGTGGTATGTTTCATTAGTGGGAGGGGGTGTGTGTTTGCGGGTGTGTAACCCCTGCTGGAGAGGACAAGCCCTGCTGTGTGGGTGTGGGTGTGGGTCCGGGTCCATGCCTACATGTTGTGTTGGGAGGAAATAGAGATGTGCGTGTGTGGATTATGTGCGCCATGGGACTGGCAGGTGTGTGATTGCATTGGGGACAGCTGGCTCTGTGTGTGTGTTGGGGATAGGCAGGTGTGCATTGATCAGTTTTGGGGTGAGAGGTGCGTGTGGTGTGTTGTGTCGGCAGGTGTGCGGTTGTACTGGGCACAGCCAGCTCTGGGTGTTGCGTGTGTGTGTGGGGAGGACACAGGAGGTGACCTGTATGTGCGCTGTGTTGGAGGAGGTGTTGTGGTGCGGACCCAAGAGGCTGTATGTTGCGAACACTTTAGCGTGTGTGTTGAACTGGACGGTTGTGTGTTGATCTGTGTGTGTTGGCAGAAGGGGGGGGGTCGTGCTGCAGTGGGTGTTAGTGTCCAGGGCCAGCAGGCTCTGTGTGAGCGTGTGTGTGTACGTCAATCTGTGTGTGTTGTCTAGGGCCAGCAGGTTGTGTGTTGTGTTGTGTTGTGTTGTGGGGGGGGTGTCGTTGTGTAGGGCCAGCAGGGGGTGGGGGTGGGGGTGTTGAGCTGGGTTGTGTTGCAGGGGGTGCTGTGCTGTGCCGATCTCCACGCTGTGTGGCCAAACTCACACCCGCCCCAGCCCCCGCCTGCGCAGGGGTGTGATTGGCCGGGGTGTGCACGTCTCTGGGCGGGGGTGTGCGGCTGGGGGAGCGCGCGTCTGGCCTACGGGGTGTGCGACCCCCCCACACACACACCTGGCGCGACCCCGGATCTCCCCCTCTGGCCTGTTCCCGCCTCACGCCCGGGTGAGTGTGCAGCGCCGGGTGCGGGGGTGCGGGGGGGGTGACACAACCCCTGTTGCAAGGCCACGAGGCAGTTGCATCAGCCACGGGGGGGGGGGACGGGGGACGGGACGGGGGGCGGCAGAGCCCGGGGGGGGCGCGGCGGACGGGGGGGGGGCACTGCATCGTCACATCCCCACAACAAGATCACCCCCCCCAGCCCCTAACTCAGTGCCGGGGGGCGGGCTCTGCAGACAGGGGGGGTGTGTGGGGGAGGGCGGGCTCTGCAGACAGGGGGGGTGTGTGGAACCCAGAGCTTTGGGGGGGGGTGTCGGGAACTGGGGGGGGGCGCTCTGGTCTTGGCTAGTTTCTCTCCAGCAGTCAGTGGTTAAATCCCAGGCTCCCCCCTAACGCCCCCCCTCCTCCCCTCCCCCACTCCTCTGGAGCCAGCAACAGCCACGTGTTCGCATCCCGCAGCTGCCCGGGAGCCGAGCAGGAGCCCGGCTCCGGGAGGGGAGGGGCGGTCTAGTGGTTAGCGTGGGGAGGGGGCGGGGGGCTGGGAGCCAGGACTCCTGGGTTCTCTCTCACACGCTCTGGGAGGGGAGTGGGGGCTAGTGGTTAGAGCAGGGGGGCTGGGAGCCAGGACTCCTGGGTCCCCCCACATTAGCAGTGACCAGCCAGACGCTGGGGGGGGGAGAGGGGAGCTAGGATCATGCGACAGGGACCCTGCACATGACCCCAGCACCCTGCTCCCCTCCCCGAGCTGGGGAGGGAACCCAGGAGTCCAGGCTGCCAGCTCCCCCCCCCCCCGCCCCGCTCTGGATCTGCACCCCACCACCACCACCTTCCCAAGGACCCTTTTCAGGTATGGGCCGTGGTTAACCCCTTTCTGCCCGGACCCCAGTGTAGGGGTGCTGAGAGGTGAATCAAAAGTTTTCCAACCACTCCAAAGCCTTCGAGGCAAGACCGCTTCTGGGTGAGGGTCACCTGAAGGGACCCCAGGACTCCTGGGTTCTCTCTCCTGCTCTGGGAGGGGAGTGGGGACTGGTGGTCAGAGCAGGATGCCTGGGTCCAGCTTTTGGGGAGGGGGAAGTGGGGCGGAGCCAGAGGGCGGGGCCCAAGCAGGGCGGGCCATTGCCATCCTCTGGGGCGGGAATGGAAAGGCAAGGCAGGGACCCTCCGACTGGGACTGATCTGAGCGGGGAAGTAGAAACCAGGCGTTCGGGCTCCCAGTACCGCCCACCCTGCACACACCTGCTCCAACCACTAGACCCCACTCCCCTCCCCAAGCCAGGGAGAGAACCCAGGAGTCCTGGCTCCCAGCCCCTCGCGCCCTCCCCCCCCCAACCACTAGACCCCATCAGCCTCTCAGAGCCAAGAACAGAACCCAGGAGGCCGGGTGCGGCCGCCAAGTCCGGAAGAATCAGGCATCAAAGTTAAGCCCCAGCATGTGGGAAATGCAGGAATGGGCGCAGCTCCTGCCCTTAGGGGGAGCCAGGCGCCTTCCCACCCCACCCAGCCGAGATGGGCGCACAACCCGCCCCGGGCGGCCGGTGTTCCCGTCCGTTCCCTGGCGCTCGGTTCAGGAAGACGTCAGCCAACCCGCTGACTCTGAGCCCGCCCCTGCTCTCGCACCAGACCCCACTCCCCGCCCAGAGCTGGGGAGAGAACCCAGGAGTCCTGGCTCCCAGCCCCCCCTTGCTGTAACCACCAGACCCCACTCCCCTCCCAGAGCCGTGAGTTTGTTGGTGACATTCTCTCTGCCCCATCATGGAGGGGAAGTGTTGTTGAGTGGTCGGGAAGCTACTCCAGGGCTCCCAGGACCTGGGATGACTAGCGGTGCCTCAGTTTCCCCATCTGAAAAATGGCAGACCGGGGGGCTTCTTTCTGATCAGCTCATTGCATTCACCAGGAACAGCTTGGCTCTCTCCAGCTCTGGGCTCCCCCCCCCCCCACCCCACTCCCCAGGCAATCGGTTCCATTATTGCTTTGCTCTCGGTGAAGAGGAGGAAGGGATGAGTCACATGAACCCCTCCAAGTGGTTGGTGTGGCAGGATGGATCGGGCGAGGTTTTTCTGGCAGAGATCGGGAAGTGTTACTGCCAGTGGACAAAGCCTCGTTTGTAATTCTGCTCACGCGTGTTAAGGATTGGGAGAGGCGAAATTGTCCATTTTATGGCACTCAGTGTGTGCAGGTTTCATCAGTCAAAGGGAATTAGGCACCGAAACGCGCTTGAAGAGCCGGGCCTGACTGATTCGAACATGGGACGTTTCACTGGGAGGAAACTGGGTTACTTAGGACGTTTGAAACGGACAGAAATCGGAATTTAATCATCAAAAAGGGAGACGTTTCAAGAAAGGGGCTAATTAGAAACTCTGAAATATCAAGATTTGGAAATTGGATTGATTGGATTGAGCGGCAGATTCCAAATGAGGTGGCTTGGATGAATCAGGCCGTTTTAAAAAGTGCAAATTTCAAAAAAAAAAAAAAAAAAAAGTCAATTTTGAAAATGAGGAAAAGAGGGTTGTTTGGGAAATTGGAAATTGAAGCAAAGGGCAGTCATTAGAACTTTTGAAATGTAAAAAATGGAAAGATCTGGTTAGTCTGATGAGAAACATTTAACATTTCAAACATTTTAAAAAGTGAAAAGGACATTTCAAATGTCGAACGTTGCCAGGTTGGACACTTCCAAAATAAATAACTTGGCCTAATGAGATGAATGGACGTCCCGGTGTTTTTCAAGTATTTTCGTTAGCAAATCTGATGTTTCAAAATGAGGGACATGGATTAATTGGAAATGTCGACATTCCAGAAATAGAGCAAAAGGTTATTCAAGACATTTTCAATGTCAAAAATAGAAAACGTGATTCAGTGAAAACAGTTTGAACTTGGGAATATTTGCTTGATTAGAAATCAGATATTTCAGCACTAGATCACTGGATTGTTTAGTGAAACCGACAGTTCCAAACGTAACACGTGTTTTCATTAGGAAATTTGAAATGTCAAAATGAGAGAGAATTGATTCACTGGACAAACTGCGGCTTTGGAATGAGAGAACTTGAAGGAGAAATGTCGGCGTTTCCAAACATAGAAAACGTGGCTGCATTTGAAAAAGTGGCGTTTCGAACGCAGGGGGAAAAGGGACCATTCAGGAAATTAGCTCATGTGGCAAAGTGTAACTTTCAAAGGAGAAAATCGGCTCCGTTAGACGACACGACGTTGCGCAATTCAGAACATTGAGGCTTAACGACCCGAAAGTTCCCCGAGACGTTTTGGGTGAAAGTCTCAGATTGAGCAAAAAGGCCAGGTTTTGATGGGAAAGAAACCAACAACTTTTGGATGCAAAATTCTTGATTCCGTTGCCCTCGGCTATGCGGGATAAACACGAATCTCAGCTGTACTGCTGTCACGGGCCAGTTTGCGGTCAAGACAGGGTGTTTTGCCAAAAGATCTGCCCTGGGGTTGTTTCCGGGAGGTCGCTGAGACAGCGTGATATCGGAGAGCGGGTTAGGTGATCCCGGAAGTCCTGTCTGGGCTTGAGATCTGTGAATTCTTGAGGGGGGTGACGCTGTCCCTGGGGTGGATCCGTCAGGGCCATTGCCTCTTTGCGTTCAAATTCGTCTGTGGGATCCCGGCTGACGGGCAGCGGCGAATCTTGTGTTCACGCCATTGGCCCTCCTAGGAGACTGTCCCCTGCTGCCCGCGCCGCTCTAACCACTAGATCCCACTCCCCTCCCAGAGCTGGGGAGAGAACCCAGGAGTCCTGGCTCCCAGCCTCCCAACCCACGCAGGGATTGAGCTTCTCCTTCGTTTGGGTGGGGGCATTCCTGCCTGATCCCTTTCTCTGGGTTTCTAGGTGGGAAGGTGACCCCGGCGCTGCGCCCCAACAGTGATCTCTGACACCCCGCCCCCCCCGTACACGCACCTCACGTCCACACCCCGAACTGGCCCGCGTCTGCCATGGAGCTGCAGAAGATGGAGGAGCAGGAGGGGCTGGAGATGTTAAACGGGTCTGTCCCGGAGTGCGACAAAGCCAGCAGCCTGGAGGATGGGTGAGTATCGGGGGGGGGAGAGAATGGACAGGGGGGATTGGGGGGCTAGTGGGGGGAGTAATGGGGGTATCTGGGTGAGTAACCAGGGCTACTGGGGGCGGCTGGGTGGGCGACCCCCGCATTGGGGAGGGGGATGCTCTAAATGGGAAGCGCCTGGGGAGCTGCGCTGCGGAAGGGACCCAGGCATCCGAGCTTGCAGCCCTCTCACCCTGCAGCCCTTCCCCTGGCAGGGACCCCACGGCGGAGGTGACAGCGGCCGAGCAGGAGGGCTTCCTGCCCCACGCCGCCGGCAAGAAGCTGAGCCAGTTCACTGACGTAAGTGGGACCCAGGCGTCCGGGCCCTGATGCAGAGCCGATCCCACCCCCCAGCAGCCAAAGCCCTTGACTAGTCCCTCCCCTCTTTGACCCCTGCTCTTTGACCTTTCATTGGACCCTTGCCCGCTGTCCCTTTAATCTTCGCCCTTTGACCTTTCGCCGATTCCTTGCCGGGTGTCCCCTTTGACCCCTACCCTTTGACCTTTCGTTGATTCCTCACCCTGTGTCCCCTTTAACCCCTGACCTTTCATTGATTCCACACCCAGTGACCCCTTTAACCTCCAGCCTTCACCCTCTCCTCATTGTCCTTTGCTTTTTGACATCTGAGGTTGCCCCGCCTCTTTTCTCATTGACCTCTGACCCTTGCCCTCTCCTTGTCATCTCTTGCTTTTTGACCTCTGACCCTTGTGCTTTCTCATTGCCCTTCCTCTTTGGCCTCCCAGTTGTCCTTTGACCTCTGACTCTTGTCCTCACCTTGAAGTGGTTTGATCTTTGACCTCCGACCTTTGCCCTCTCCTTGCTGACCTTTGCTCTTCAGTGTATGACCCTTGCCCTTCTATTGACGCAATGTGTTCTTTGACCTTTGTCTGCTCTGTTAATTGCTTTGTTCTTTGACCCCTGACCCTTGCCCTTTCCTCACCATCCCTTGCCCTTTGACCTCCGCCCTCCCCCAGGCTCTCACCCCGCCCCGTCTCTCTCTCTTGCCCACAGTTCGAGGGGAAGACGTCGTTCGGGATGTCGGTCTTTAACCTCAGCAACGCCATCATGGGCAGCGGCATCCTGGGCCTTGCCTACGCCATGAGCAACACGGGCATTGTGCTCTTCGTGTGAGTGCCGCCCCCCACAGGGCACTGCCTGGGGGAAGATCGCAGCTCCGGGGTCACTGCCTCCCCCCACAGGGCACTGCCTGGGGGAAGATCGCAGCTCCGGGGTCACTGCCTCCCCCCACAGGGCACTGCCTGGGGGAAGATCACCGAGCTGGGGCCACTGCCTTCCCCCCACAGGGCACTGCCCGGGGGAAGATCACCGCGCTGGGATCAGCAAGATATACTCCTTCTCCACCAGGTGGTGTCAATGGTTGGGAGCTATAGCAGAAGGAACCAGGACTCCTGGGTTCTCTCCCCGGCTCCGGGAGGGGAGTGGGACCTAGTGGTTGCGGGGGGGGGGGTCTGGGAGCCAGGACTCCTGGGTTCTCTCCCCGGCTCCGGGAGGGGAGTGGGACCTAGTGGTTGCGGGGGGGGGGGGGGTCTGGGAGCCAGGACTCCTGGGTTCTCTCCCTGGCTCCGGGAGGGGGACTTACACCTGCCCACCATTCTCTTGGCAGCGTGCTATTGATCTGCATCGCGCTGCTCTCCGCGTACTCCATCCACCTGCTGCTGAAATGTGCTGGCGTCGTAGGTGAGTCGAGTGGGGGGAAGCTCCCTGCTCCTCCAGCCCTGGCCTCGCCCAGCGGGAGGCGCCGACGCTCTCTAACTCCCGTCTCTTTCCTCCCGCGCAGGGATCCGCGCCTACGAAGAGCTGGGTTACCGGGCGTTCGGCCCGGGCGGCAAGGTGGTGGCGGCGGTGGTCATCTGTGTGCACAACACGGGAGGTGAGAGTTGGATCTAGCCGCTAGACTCCACTCCCCGCCCACAGCCGGGCAGGGAACCCAGGCATCCGGGCTCCCAGCCCCCCCACTTCCAGCTGTAACCCACTAGACCCCACTCTCTGCCCAGAGCTGGGGAGGGAACCCAGGAGTCCTGGCTGCCAGCCCCCCCTGCTTAAACCACTAGCCCTCACTCACCTCCCAGAGCCGGGGAGGGAACCCAGGCGTCCGGGCTCCCAGCCCCCCTGCGCTAACCCACCAGCCCCCCACACCCTGCCCAGGGCCGGGGAGGAAACCCAGGCGTCCTGACGTGGGTGTTTCTCTTGCAGCCATGTCCAGTTACCTGTACATTGTGAAATACGAGTTGCCTTTAGTGATACAGACGTTCCTGGGCCTGACGGAGAACACGGAGTGAGTGAGATCGCGCGGGGAACCGTTCCCGCCCCACTGCCAGCCGGCCCCCTGCCCTGTGGCCAGATGGGAGCCGGCGCCCCCTAGAGGGGAAAGGCCCCGGGCCGCATTCCTGTCTATAAATGGGGACATCTGGCTCTCCTGTTCACACGCCTTCCCTGCCCGGGCATGGTGCCCTCATCCCCTACAGTCAGCCTGGCCCCCACACCCCACTCCCCTCCCAGAGCTGGGAAGAGAACCCAGGAGTCCTGGCTCCCAGCCCCCCCGGCTTTAACCACTAGACCCCACTCCCCTCCCAGAGCTGGGAAGAGAACCCAGGAGTCCTGGCTCCCAGCCCCCCCCTGCTTTAACCACTAGACCCCACTCCCCTCCCAGAGCTGGGGAGAGAACCCAGGTGTCCTGGCTCCCGGCCCCACGGATTGCATCAAGCCATGGAGAAGGAGCTCCCTAATTCCATAGGGTTCCTGGTGGGTCCCATAGAAGGTTCTAGTTCCCTGCCCCCCCCAAGAGTTTTGCCCCCACACCTGTGTCACCCGGGGCCATTCCTGACCCTCCCCTTGCCCCGCACCCCGATATCCTGCTCCTGAGGAATCGGCCGGCCCAGAGCAGGAGCATTTCCCTCCTGGCCCCGCCTCTCCCAGCAGGGGGCGCTGTGGAGTGCCGGCTGCCTGGGGGGGGCGGGGGGGGCGCTCCTGGCTGCTCCATCCCCACCTCCCCCTGCGGGGGGCGCTGACCCCCCCCCCCCCCGGTGTGTGTCTCTCGCAGGAACTGGTACATGAATGGCAACGTGCTAATTATCATCGTCAGCGTCTGTGTCATCCTGCCCCTGGCGCTCATGAAACATCTCGGTGAGTGTGGGGCTGGGTGTGTGTACGGGGGGGCGCCCGCCCCCCCCGCCCCCCCCCCCCCGGCAAGGGTCAGCCCCGCGGGTCTCACCCTCTCTCCCCTCCCCCACAGGCTATCTGGGGTACACCAGCGGCCTCTCGCTGACCTGCATGGTCTTCTTCCTCATGTCGGTGAGTCCGCCCTGCCCCCCCCACCCGCTGCCCCTCCCCCGCCTGCCCACCAGGGAAAGAACCCAGGAGTCCTGGCTGGCGGGAGGCGGGGGTAACCCCCCTGCTGGGGAAGGGGTGTCTCTCACCGCCTCCCCCCACCCCATGGCTCCCCCCCAGGTGATCTACAAGAAGTTCCAGATCTCCTGCCCGCTGAACGGGACCGAGCCTGTGACATCCCTCGTCTACTACAACGGGGACAATGCCAGCTCCGCGGGCACCGCTGGGGACGAGTGCATGGCCCAGACCTTCACCGTCAACTCCCAGGTGAGAGCGGGGGGTGGGGGCCAGTGGTTAGAGCCGGGGGGGGCCGGGAGCCCGGACGCCTGGGTTCTCTCCCACCTCTGGGAGGCGAGTGGGGTCTGGTGGGTTAGAGCAGGGAGGGCCAGGAGCCCGGACGCCTGGGTTCTCACCTGGCTCTGGGAGGCGAGTGGGGTCTGGTGGGTTAGAGCAGGGGGGGCTGGGAGCCCGGACTCCTGGGTTCTCACCTGGCTCTGGGAGGCGAGTGGGGTCTGGTGGGTTAGAGCAGGGAGGGCCGGGAGCCTGGACTCCTGGGTTCTCACCTGGCTCTAGCAGTCAGCCTTTCTCCTCCCCCCACAGACGGCGTACACCATCCCCATCTTGGCTTTTGCATTCGTCTGTCACCCAGAGGTGCTGCCCATCTACACAGAGCTACGCAGGTGAGGGGCGGGGAGGGAAAAGGGGTGGGTGGGTGGCCGGGGGAGGGCACGGCCAGGTGGGTTCAGGGAGATCAAGTCACTAACGCTGTTGTTATTGACGCTCAGGGGGCGGGGGGCCCGGACTCCTGGGTTCTCTCCCTGGCTCTGGGACGGGAGTGGGGTCTGGTAGCGGGGCTGGGGGCCTGGACTCCTGGGTTCTCTACCTGGCTGTGGGAGGGGGAGTGGGCTCCAGGAGGGGGCGTGGGAGTCCGGACTCCTGGGTTCTCTCCCTGGCTCTGGGAAGGGAGTGGAGTCTGGTAGCGGGGCTGGGAGCCCGGACTCCTGGCTTCTCTCCCTGGCTCTGGGAGGGGACTGGGATCTGGTAGGGGACCTGGGAGCCCGGACTCCTGGGTTCTCTCCCTGGCTCTGGGAGGGGAGTGGGGTCTGGTAGGGGACCTGGGAGCCCGGACTCCTGGGTTCTCCCCAGCCAGCCCCCGGGGCAGGGCGGTGTTTGACCCATCTGTCCCCCGCCAGGGCCTCGAAGCGGCGCATGCAGAACGTGGCGAACGTCTCCATCCTGGCCATGTTCGTCATGTACCTGCTGACGGCCATCTTCGGCTACCTCACCTTCTACGGTAAGGCAGCGCGGGGCTGGGCCCCCAGCAGGGGGCGGCAGGGTCCCTTCCCAGGGCCCGGCTCCCGCTGCACTGACCCCATCAGTGCCCCCTAGCGCCCCCTCTGCCCAGCCATTTCCCCTGCAACCCCACCGCTATGGCTGCGTGTCCCTCCCCGATCCTCCACCCCTCACCCTGTCCTGCGTGGGGCCCGGCTGGGCTCCCAGCTAACGGCCGGCCCCCCGGCCCTTCCGTCTCCCGCAGGGAACGTCGAGTCGGAAATGCTGCACACGTACAGCGAGGTGGATCCCCTGGACCGGCTCATCCTCTGCGTCCGACTGGCCGTGCTGATGGCTGTCACGCTGACGGTACCCGTGGTGCTCTTCCCGGTATGTCTTCCGGCTGCCCCGCTCCAGAGGTGGCTGCATCTCGGCGCTGGGCAAGCTGTCTTGGTGTGGCGTTATGTGCGGCTGTTCCCCAGCTGCCCCGCCCCAGAGGTGGCTGCATCTCAGCATTGGCCGAGCCGTCCCCGTTCAGCATTATGTGTGGCTGTTCCCCAGCGGCTCCGCCACAGAGGTGGTTTCATCTTGGCACCAAGCGAGCTGTCTTGGTGTGGCGTTATGTGCGGCTGTTCCCCGGCTGCCCCGCCCCAGAGGTGGCTGCATCATGGCCCTGGGCAAGCTGTCGTGGTGTGGCGTTGTGTGCGGCATTTCCCCGGCTGCCCTGCCACAGAGGTGGCTGCATCTCAGCATTGGCCGAGCCATCCCTGTTCAGCGTTACGTGTGGATGTTCCCTGGCTGCTCCGCCCCAGAGGTGGCAGCATCTCAGCACTGGGCGAGCCACTGCCATATCCCTGACCTCTTTCCTTGTCTCCTCCCAGATCCGCAGAGCCATCCAGCAGCTACTCTTCCATGGGAAGGATTTTAGCTGGGTTCGACATGTGAGCATCGCTATCGGCCTTCTGTTCGTTGTCAATCTCCTCGTCATCTTTGTCCCTAACATCCGGGATATCTTTGGAGTCATTGGTAAGTCCCTGGCTCCAAATGGGCTGGGGGTTGGCCCTCCAAGGCGAGCCGTCTCCGTGCAGCGTTACGTGCGGCTGTTCTCCACTTGCCCCATCCCAGAGGTGGCTGCATCTCAGCGCCAGGCAAGCCCTCCCCGTGCGGCGTTACGTGCAGCAGCTGCCTCACCCCACCCCAGAGGTAGCTGCATCTCAGCCCTCTCTCCTCTCTCCTCCCAGGCGCCACCTCTGCCCCCAGTCTCATCTTCATCCTCCCCAGCATCTTCTACCTCCGCATCGTTCCCAGTGAAAAAGAACCGCTGAGATCCAGGCCAAAAATCCAGGTACCCACCGCTGGGGGGCGCAGTGCCCTGGGGAGTGGGGGGCGCCATTCTGTGGCGAGCAGAGGGCTCGTTTGGGGGGGTGCCATGCTGTGGGGAGTGGGGGGCTTGGCGAGGGGGCCGTTCTGTGGGGTGGGGGCAGGGAGCTGGGCTGTACTTGCTGGGGGGTCTCACCTTCTGCTCCCCCTCTGCCCCCCAGGCCGCCTGTTTTGCTGCCCTCGGCTTCATCTTCATGGTGATGAGTCTCAGCTTCATCGTGGCTGACTGGGTGACGACCGGCCGCAGCAGCGGCGGGGGGCACTGACCCGCCCCCCCATCCCCCGGCACAGACACATGGACCCCACTGGGCCAGCTCGGGGGGCCCAGACGTCACGGGGGCAAGGGCACCACCGCCTCCCACTGGCTCTCGCTGCGCTGCAGCCATGGCAACGCTGAGACCGGTGCTAGGGCCCGCCCATTGGCCAACTGTCACCATGGCAACGCTACAGACCCTGGCATCAACTGGTGTCCATGGGAACGGCGCCAGTGCTCTTCCATCGACTGTTACCGTGGCAATGCTGCAGCTCCTGGTTTCCATGGGAATGGTGCCAAGGTCCTTCCATCGGTCGACTGTTACCGCGGCAACGCTGCAGCTTCTGGCAGTGACTGGTTTCCATGGGAATGGCGCTAAGGCCCTCCTATTTACGCCCTGTAGTCATGGCAGCCTCCCATTTCCATGGGACAAAGGTCCTGATTGGGCCATTGGTGCCATGGCAATGGCAGGTTCCCCACGACTACTGAGTCCCCTGACTACAGCACAACCGGCTTCTCCTTAGCTCCCTGTCGCCGTGGCAACGTGGCAGGTCCCCAGAGAAACAACACCAGGCATTTGTTGCCGTGATAACGCTTTGGTTACTGCTGGAGTGGGTGGGTGGGGGATCCCATAGCAACAGTTCCCTCCAGACAATGCCTCCCACCTCTTTGGTTCCCATGGAGACAGGAACACCCCCTCTCCCCCGCTTGTACTCATTCCCTGGCGTCAGTCGAAGAGGGACTGTGAATCTGACTGTGCCAGGGCGGGGGCCGGGTGAGTCCATGGTGCTCCCTGGGCGACAATCTAATTTATTGCTCTTATTTAATTTGGAGCCAGCAGCCAGACCAAAGAGTGATGCCAGTCTCACAGTTGGGGCTAGTATCGTGACACCCCCCCAGGATTCCTGGGTCCCTTCCCTGGCTCCAGGAGGGGAGTGAGGTCCAGTGGTTATAGCTGGGGGGGAGGGGCTGGGAGCCAGGACTCCTGGGTCCTATCCCCAGCGACGGGGCCACGGACCGTCCACTTTTTGTGCCTCAGTTTCCCCACCAGGAGATAGGGGCGTGTTCCCATCCTGCTGAGGATTAACCCTCGAGCGTCTGGATTCTCCAGGGCTGGAGGAGATGCTGTTACTGTTACAGCAATGGGGGAGGTAGGGGTGAGCGTCCCATGGAGCCTCAGGACTCCTGGGTTCTTCCCGGGACGCCTGGCTTCCTGAGCGGGGCTGGGGGGAGGGGAAGCCATGCGCCTTCAGACCTGTTTTCTGCCTGGGACAGTTCCCAATTGCAGAATTCACCCCACATCAGCACCCTCCCCCCACCACACAGGAGGTGTCGGGGTGGGCGTTTAATCGAACCCTGGGTCTCCTTTCTCTTTTCAAACTACCTCACCACCCAGAGACAGGCCCAGGGTCACTAACGCTGCTCGCCCCAGCCCCTTCAGAGAGCAAAGGGTTAAGGGCGGGGCTGTCAAGGGGGGGGCACCCCCCTGATCACGGGGTGGGAGGCAATCCTGGTACAGGCGCCCCCTCGGAGCCAGAGAATGCTCTGTCTGCCCTGTCGAGAAAGCCCGGGGCCTCCGCTTCCTCCTTCAGAAACGGCTAGATCTCACCCCAATGGCTCCTTCTCCCCTCTAGAAAAATCCTCGTGCCTACATGTTTTCCTCCAGAAACCGCTAGTTCCCACCCCGCCGCCTCCATCTCCCCCCTAGAAAAATCCCGACACCTCTGCTTCCGCCTCCAGAGATCTCTAGACCCTGCTCCAGCGCCTCCGTCTCTCCTCTAGAAAAGTCCATGTCCTTCTCCAGGAACCTTTCGATCTCGCCCCAGTGCCTCCACCTCCTCTCTAGAAAAATCCCGATGCTGCCACTTCCTCCTCCAGAGAGCTCTAGATCTTGCCCTGACGCCGCCATCTCCCTTCTGGAAAAATCCCTCATGCCTACATGTTTTCATCCAGAAACCTCTAGATCCCACCCCGATGGCTCCATCTCTGCTCTAGAAAACCCTGGGGTCTTGCGTCCTCCTCCAGCGATCTCTAGATCCCACCCCGATGGCTCCATCTCTGCTCTAGAAAACCCTGGGGTCTTGCGTCCTCCTCCAGCGATCTCTAGATCCCACCCCGATGGCTCCATTTCCCTTCTAGAAAAGCCCCAATGCCCCCACCTGCAGCAGAGCCCTCCACCGCAGCAGCCTTAGCATTTAATGCCTCTTCAGCCCAGTGCCTTAACAGCCCCCCGGCCTCTGGTGCAGCCCCCTCCCCTCAAAGTAGCCATCTCCTGCCCCCCAAATTCTACCCCAACCCTGGCCATTCTGCCCCGCTGTGGCCCACTTGCCCCCCTGCCCCGACACAGCAGTTATATTGGCAGAAAGGGGCCCTATAGAGAATCAGGACTCCTGGGTTCTCTCCCTGGCTCTGGGAGGGCAGTGGGGTCTAGTGCTGAGAGCTGGGAGCCAGGACTCCTGCTCTAACCACTCCAATATTCCCTTTCTCCAGGGACAGGTTCCCTGGAGCCGAAGGAAACTGACATTCTGCCAGCCAGGCGGGGAACACCCCCCTCCCCCCCAAAAAAAAATGTGGCGACCATGCAACCAACTCAGAGAGACTGATCTCTTTTATTGGGCCCACAACTGGGGAAAGAGACAAGTTTCCGAACTTCTGCAGAGCTCATGTCCCTCCCCTGGGAGTCGGGCCGGTAAAAGACATTACGTCCCCCACCTTGGCTGTGTCATGTCCAGGCAACGCCGCCAACCCCCCACCAAAAAAATGTCCTTTTCCGGAAGGAGAAACAAAAAAAAGACCATTTTGGAAAGCGGGATTTTTGCCCCCCATCCGAGGGTCCAAAAACTTGGCTTTTCCCCCTTACTAACTCTCAGGACGTTTTCCAAACCGTCGGGTTTCCTTTTTGAGGCCCGGTGTTGCCTGGGGCTCGGGGACGCTGGTAGAAGGGTCCCGGGTTCAGATTCTGGGGTGGATGGGTTCCAGGCCTGGTTAATTCAGGGCTGGCCTGGATGGGATAATCACACCGGGGCTGGCTCCCCCACACTGAAAACCTTCATCCCGCCAGCCCCTAAAGTCGGCGTCTCGGTCTATTGATCCTGCCTGGATTCACGTGACTCCAGACGCCCGAGGCTTTACGGAGATAAAAGGGCCCCTTGAAGCAGCTTTTCGGTCAGCACGTCTGGCCTGATCCTGTCCCCAGCGCTAGTGACAAAGCCAAAAGACCCCCCTGCTCCCCATTGCAGCAGGGGTTCCCCACCCCCATGGCTGGAGGGGGGGGGGATGCTGTGGGGAGGGGCACCACAATGTGAAAGCGATGCAGGGAGCTGGTGGCTTTTGTAGGGTAGCTCTGGGTTTCAATAAATAGCAACCAGACTTTCCCCCCTGCCTGAGCTGTCTGTGTGTGTGGGTCAGAGGGAAGGGGGGTGGGGGAGTGTGACATGCTGGGAGGGGGCAACTTGGGGGGCTACGAGGGGAGAGGGAGGCTGGGGGTTATGAGGGATGGAGGAGGTGGGGAAGGGAGGTTGGGAGTTGTGTGAGCATGGAGGAGAGGTGTTAAGGAGGGGGGGCTGCAGGGCAGATACAAAGGGGGGGGGAGCAGAGGGCAGGGCAGGGGGGTTGGGGGCAGGGTCCTAGCTGTACATTACCCACCAGAGAGAGGCAGCTGGAGCCAGTCCCCCAAACAGCCCCTCCCCAACAGCACAGCTAGGCTGCCCTCCTCTGACTTGGGGGGGGGATCCCCACAACCTCAAAGGTGCATCATACTCAGAAAATGCCCCCCCCACACCCGCAAACGGCTGCATAGGAAACACAAACCATGCGCCAGGCGGATGCAACTTTGCCTGAGTCTGCCGAGAGCCTGAGCCCATTGCTCAGAGAGGCAGGCCGGCCCCAACCGTCGCCGGGTTTTCCCTCCCCGCCCCAGCTCTGCCGGTGCCCCTAACTCCCAGCCCTGGCTGGGGCCCTTCGCAGAGCCCAACTTCCCCAGGCCCTGGGCGCTCAGCGTTGGTCGGTGGTTTCTTCTGCGCTTCCTGTTGAAAAAAGTCCCCGCAACGCGGAAGTTCCCTAGGTCGAGATCAGGGAGGGGAGAGACCCTGAGAACCCGCCGGGGACTGGAGCCAGGAGCCAGCATGAGCCGGGGGTCCAGGCCAGGGGCGCGAGCGCAGCAGGAGAACGTCGCCTCCCATCTCCTCCTGGATCATGAAAACCAGCAGGTGTTTGAGCTCCTGGGCCGGAAATGCACGGTGAGGACATGAGGCCCAGAGGATGCAGACAGGAGGGGGCTGCAGGTCGGGGGTGAGGCGCACCGGCAGAGCTGGGGGGGAGCCCAGGGCTGGGGTAGCAGGGGGCTGCAGGTCAGGAGTGAGGGGCACCGGCAGGGCTGGGGTAGGGGGCTGCGAGTTGGGAGTGAGGGGCACCAGCAGATCTGGGGGTGCCCCAGGGCTGGGCTAGCAGGGGCTGCCGGTCAGGAAGCAGGGGCACCGGCAGAGCTGGGAGTGGGGAAGCGCTGGGGCTGCAGGTTGGAGTGGGGGGCACCGGCAGAGCTGGGAGTGGGGAAGCGCTGGGGCTGCAGGTTGGAGTGGGGGACACCAGCAGAGTTGGGGGGCAGCCTAGGACTGGGCTAGCAGGGGGCTGCAGGTCAGGAGTGAGGGGCATCAGCAGATCTGGGGGTGCCCCAGGGCTGGGCTAGCAGGGGCTGCCGGTCAGGAAGCAGGGGCACCGGCAGAGCTGGGAGTGGGGAAGCGCTGGGGCTGCAGGTTGGAGTGGGGGACACCAGCAGAGTTGGGGGGCAGCCTAGGACTGGGCTAGCAGGGGGCTGCAGGTCAGGAGTGAGGGGCATCAGCAGATCTGGGGGTGCCCCAGGGCTGGGCTAGCAGGGGGCTGCAGGTCGGGAGTCAGGGGCACCAGCTCTTTCCTTGCTGTATCCCCCCCCACACCCCGCTCAGGAGGACGTGGGGTGAGTGGCGCTGAGGGGGGCTGCGAGGGGCCCAGCGCAGTGATGCTGCGGAGCCCGGAGCCTCAGCCAACACCAGAAACCAAGACAGGAACTGCCAGCCCAGGGGGGGCCACGCTCAGGGCCGGCCGAGCCCTCCCCGCGCGGCGTTCTGTGAGGCTGTTCCCCAGCCGCCCCAGAGCTGGCTGCATCTCAGCCGTGATCGCTCTGTAACTCGGTTGTCTCTCTGCCAGACCCTGGCCACGTCGGTGGCCCAGCTGTACTGGGCCCTGCCCCCCAGCAGCCAGGTCTGGGGTAAGCAGGGCTGCGGGGTCCTGTGCCTGGTCAAGGACAACCCCCGGCGCTCCTACTTCATCCGCCTCTTCAATATCAAGGTGAGTCCTTGCCCTACCCTCGTGGCTCCCCATCCCTTCCCAGCACTTGTCCAGAGAACCCAGGAGTCCTGGCTCCCAGCCCTCTCCACCCTGCTCTAACCACCAGACTGCACCTTCGCTCCCAGAGCCGGGGAGAGAACCCAGGAGTCCTGGCTCCAAGGCCCCCCTGCTCTAACCCACTAGACCCCACACCTCTCCCAGAGCTGAGGAGAGAACCCAGGCATCCTGGCTCCCAGCGCCCCCTGCTGATGGGGCGTTTACTGGGGTTTCCCTTTCTCTTGCAGGAGAGGAGGCTGACATGGGAGATGGAGCTCTCCAGCCAGCTGGTCTATTCCGCCGTCACCCCCTATTTCCACACGTTCCCTGGGGACGTGAGTATCTGCCCCAGAGAGGGCCGGGGTGGTGGTCGATCAGTGGGGCAGGGCTTCCAGACATAGCCCTGCCCCCAGAGACAACAGTTCAGAGACCGGGGTGGGGGGGGGGGGTGAAAAGAAGGAGAAAATTGAGGGCTACCAACAAGAAGTAAGGCTGGGAACCTGGACGCCTGGGTTCTCTCCCGGCTCTGGGAGGGGAGCGGGGTCTGGTGGTTACAGCAGGGGCACTAGGAACCTGGACACCTGGGTTCTCACCCGGCTCTGGGAGGGGAGCGGGGTCTGGTGGTTACAGCAGGGGCACTGGGAACCTGGACGCCTGGGTTCTCACCCGGCTCTGGGAGGGGAGCGGGGTCTGGTGGTTACAGCAGGGGCACTGGGAACCTGGACGCCTGGGTTCTCTCCCGGCTCTGGGAGGGGAGCGGGGTCTGGTGGTTACAGCAGGGGCACTGGGAACCTGGACGCCTGGGTTCTCACCCGGCTCTGGGAGGGGAGCGGGGTCTGGTGGTTACAGCAGGGGCACTGGGAACCTGGACGCCTGGGTTCTCTCCCGGCTCTGGGAGGGGAGCGGGGTCTGGTGGTTACAGCAGGGGCACTGGGAACCTGGACGCCTGGGTTCTCTCCCGGCTCTGGGAGGGGAGCGGGGTCTGGTGGTTACAGCAGGGGCACTAGGAACCTGGACGCCTGGGTTCTCTCCCGGCTCTGGGAGGGGCGTGTCGCCCCCCCCAGGACCAGTGAGGTGCCTTTTGCTCTCAGGAATGCCAGGCCGGGCTGAACTTTGCGGATGAGGCTGACGCCCGCAACTTCTACACGCTGGTGCAGGAGAAGGTCCAGAAGCAACAGCAGAGGATGGGTATGTGGAGGGGTGGGGAGCCGGCGCCCCCTAGAGGGGACAGACCCCATGCCCCATTCCCCATCCCCCCCGAGCCAGCCCGGGCCAGGATCCTAGCGCTTGTTCTCCTCTTTCCTCAGAGAAACGGCAGCTCCCCCCGCCACCTCCCCCGGTCAATGAAGGTGAGTCCCCTTCTATCCCACTGTCCTTTGCAATTGGGGGGGAGGGGCAGGTTAGGGGTTGACCCCCCGACTCTCCCACCAGCTGGGGGCGGGGGGGAGCTGGTGACATGGGTCTGACCGCGGCTTTTTGCCTCCTTTAGAGCGACGGGCGATGACGCTGCCCCGATCCCCGATGCCCGGGGGAGACATGAATGGTAAGCGGCTTGGAGGTGGGGGTCTTGAAAGGGTTAATTCATCCCCCCTCCCTCCCGCAGCACGGAGCCCCCCAGTGCCCGGCCCTGACTGCCAGGGGAGAGCGCCCCCTGCCCAGCCCCCACCCCGCCCCCCCGTAGCACGGTGCCCCGCAGTGCCCGGCCCTGACTGCCAGGGAGAGAGCGCCCTCTGCCCAGCCCCCACCCCGCCCCCCGCAGCACAGAGCCCCCCAGTGCCCGGCCCTGACTGCCGGGGAGAGCGCCCCCTGCCCAGCCCCCACCCCGCCCCCCCGCAGCATGGTGCCCCGCAGTGCCCGGCCCTGACTGCCGGGGAGAGCGCCCCCTGCCCAGCCCCCCCCCGCAGCACGGTGCCCCGCAGTGCCCGGCCCTGACTGCCGGGGAGAGCGCCCCCTGCCCAGCCCCCACCCCGCCCCCCGTAGCACGGTGCCCCCCAGTGCCCAGCCCTGACTGCCAGGGGAGAGCGCTCCCTGCCCAGCACCCACCCCGCCCCCCGTAGCACGGTGCCCCGCAGTGCCCGGCCCTGACTGCCAGGGGAGAGCGCCCCCTGCCCAGCCCCCTATTCCGCCCCCCGCAGCACAGAGCCCCCCAGTGCCCGGCCCTGACTGCCGGGGAGAGCGCCCCCTGCCCAGCCCCCCCCCCACCCCCCGTAGCACGGTGCCCCCCAGTGCCCGGCCCTGACTGCCGGGGAGAGCGCCCCCTGCCCAGCCCCCACCCCGCCCCCCGCAGCACAGAGCCCCCCAGTGCCCGGCCCTGACTGCCAGGGGAGAGCGCCCTCTGCCCAGCCCCCACCCCGCCCCCCGCAGCACAGAGCCCCCCAGTGCCCGGCCCTGACTGCCAGGGGAGAGCGCCCCCTGCCCAGCACCCACCCCGCCCCCCGCAGCACAGAGCCCCCCAGTGCCCGGCCCTGACTGCCAGGGGAGAGCGCCCCCTGCCCAGCACCCACCCCGCCCCCCGTAGCATGGTGCCCCGCAGTGCCCGGCCCTGACTGCCAGGGGAGAGCGCCCCCTGCCCCCCGCAGCACGGTGCCCCCCAGTGCCCGGCCCTGACTGCCGGGGAGAGCGCCCCCTGCCCAGCCCCCCACCCCACCCCCGTAGCATGGTGCCCTCAGTGCCCGGCCCTGACTGCCAGGGGAGAGCGCCCCCTGCCCAGCCCCCCACCCCGCCCCCCGCAGCATGGTGCCCCCCAGTGCCCGGCCCTGACTGCCGGGGAGAGCGCCCCCTGCCCAGCCCCCACCCCGCCCCCCGCAGCATGGTGCCCCTCAGTGCCGAGCCCTGACTGCCAGGGGAGAGCGCCCCCTGCCCAGCCCCCCATTCCGCCCCCCGCAGCACAGAGCCCCCCAGTGCCCAGCCCTGACTGCCAGGGGAGAGCGCCCCCTGCCCAGCCCCCCATCCCGCCCCCCGCAGCACGGTGCTCCTCAGTGCCCAGCCCTGACTGCCAGGGGAGAGCGTCCCCTGCCCAGCCCCCCACCCCGCCCCTCGCAGCACGGTGCCCCTCAGTGCCCAGCCCTGACTGCCGGGGAGAGCGTCCCCTGCCCAGCCCCCATCCCGCCCCCCGCAGCACGGTGCCCCTCAGTGCCCAGCCCTGACTGCCAGGGGAGAGCGCCCCCTGCCCAGCCCCCATCCCGCCCCCCGCAGCCCCGTCTCTCTCTCCCACAGGTCCCAGCAAACAGCCGAATTCCCCCTCCTCCTCCTTGAACCTGATGACGATGGACATCCAGAACCCGGACATCACCTCGTCCCGGTACCGGGGGCTGCCGGTGCCCACAGCCGCCGAGAAGAAGAAGGGCAAGAAAAAGATCTCCAAGGCCGACATCGGCGCCCCAAGTGGATTCAAGTGAGAGCTGGCATCAGTGGGGCAGGAATGGGGCTGGGGCCTAGCCCCTCTAGGGGACACCATCTCCCATCTGGCCCAAGGGCGGGGGGACTGGCTGGCTCACAGGAGCCGGGAATGGGGCGCGGGACCTGGCCCCTCTCGAGCTGGCTAATCTTTCTTCTCCCTCCAGGCACGTCACCCACGTCGGCTGGGACCCCAACACTGGTTTTGATGTATGTAGCTTCAGAGACAGGGGTATGGTGGGGATCTGACCCTGGGGTCCCAGAGATCAGAAGGGCTCGTGGGGGGGCGGGGGCTGGGAAGGGGGCCAAGGACAGGTCGTGGGGTAAAGCTTTGGCGTTAGCAATGTCTGTGTATGGGGGGGAGGGCGGTTATCACTCGCGCTTGTGGCTACCAGGCATGATGCGGTGTGCATAGCTGCTCCCCAGCTGCCCCGCCCCAGAGGTGGCTGCATCTTAGCATCAGGCAAGCCATCCCTATGCAGCGTTATGTGTAGCTGTTCCCCAGCTGCCCTGCTCTAGAGGTGGCTGAATCTCAGTGCCGGGCGAGCTATCTCCCTGGGGTGTTATGTGCAGCTGTTCCCCAGCTGCCATGCCCCAGAAGTAGCTGCAACTCAGTGCCCCATGGAGTGTTATGGGAGCAAATTTGGGGTTTCCTTGAGCCAGGGCTGCCCAAGATACTGCCTCCCTGTGGCCCCCCATCCCCAGCATTTTCCAAACTCATCTTGTTCTTCCAATGCACGTTCCCCCCCACCAGCCCCCACCCACCCACACAGCTGCTCGGGGAGTTGGCAGTGCGACTGTTATTGGCAGTGCGGTTGGCACGTGCCCACAGGAAAGGGGCAAGTCACAGCCAGCCAGAGGAGCTGCCAGAGCTACCGGGCATCTGGATGGCGCAAGGGGCAGGGGGCTGTCCCAGCGCCATGATGTTTTTTCGAACTCCAGATAGTGTGTTTTTCCTTAAAGTTCAACTAGGAATTAACACGGGCCCTGTGGCATACCACAGCCAGGGGCTAGGTGATCTGGCCTGCAAAATTGGTTGCCATCGGGCCAGGTTTTCCTCGGACCATCCCTTTTTTGCTGCAGCTGTGTTGGGAAATCTGGCCCATGCAGCCAGTTTCACGGGCTCTGGACGGCACAGGTTTTTTTCGGCTCTCAAAGGCAGCGGCCCAATAATCTGGGCATGAGACCCCCAAGAGGATGGCTCGCATGGCACTGAGATGCAGCCGCCTCTGGGGTGGGGCAGCTGTGAACAGCCTCATAAAACGCCACAGTGAAAGGCTCTCCTGGCACTGAGATGCAGTCATCTCTGGAGTGGGGTGCCTGGGAACAGCCCCATATAACGCCACATGGGGAAGGCTTGCCTGGTGCTGAGATGCAGCCAGCTCTGGGGTGGGGCAGCTGACATAACCTCCCAATTGGATCCCTCCAGAACGCCCCCCCCAGCTGCTTGCTCTGCCCAGTGGGTCAGGATTTTAGGGGGTCAGTGTTAGTGGGTCCCCGAGGGCTGCTGGGGGAGTTAATTTAAGGCATGATCCATAAATCCCCCGTCCCCGGATTTCAGGGGTTGGAGCCTTGCTGCTCTGTCCATCTGGGCACCTGCAGCTGTGTGTGGGGAGAGCATGAATTTGGGGGGCATTTGCCTGGGGATTGAGCCGCCTTCCTCCATCTGTCTCTCTTCTAGGTGAATAACCTGGACCCCGACCTGAAGACGCTTTTCTCCCAGGCCGGGATAAGCGAGGCGCAGCTGACCGACGCAGAGACCTCCAAACTCATCTACGATTTCATTGAAGGCCAGGGCGGGCTGGAGGCTGTGAAGGAGGAGCTGAGACGCCAGGGTGAGCTCTCCCTGTGCAGCGTTATGTGCAGCTGTTCCTCAGCTGCTGTGCCCCAGAGGTGGCTGCATCTCAGTGCTGGGCGAGCCGTCCCTGTGCGGCATTATGTGAAACTGTTCCCCAGCTGCGCTGACCCAGAGGCAGCTGCATGTCAGTCCCGTGCAAGCCTCCCCGTGCACCGATTTGGGATTCTCAGGGAACGGGGCGGGAGACGCGGGGGAAGAGCCTCATTACAGGCTGGGCTTTAATTGCAGTTCATTTCTCCCCACAGGTCCAGCACCTCCTCCGCCCCCCATGACCCGGTCCGGGCCCCTCCCTCCCCCACCCCCCTGCCTCAACGAGGGGCAGGTCTGGCCCATTGCCCCCCATCCCAGGCGGCCCCCCACCTCCCTCATCTATGCCAAATAGGGGGCCGGTTCCCTCCCATCCCCCCAGGGGGCATCTGCCCCCTCCTTGTGGGCCCCTTCCCCCTGTCTCCCGGTCTGGTCCGCCCCCCCCTCCGCCTGCTGCTGGGGCAGCCCCCCCACCCCCACCTCCCCCGCCGCCCCCTCCGCCTCCAGTCTCTTCAGGGCCTTGTCCCCCTCCCCCACTTCCTTCAGGGGGGGTCAGCTCCCCAGGGAGCCAGCCTGCTCCCCCCCAAAAGGGACGTGGGGCCCTGCTGGACCAGATCCGCCAAGGCATCCAGCTCAACAAGGTGAGCTGTGGGGCAGATGCGGGGCAGGGAGGGGGTGAGGATGAGGGAGGTAGGGGGCAGGGAGGAGGGGAGCTGGGGGCTGAGTGGGGGGCAAGGAGGAGACGAGGTGGCTGTGGGGTGAGGAATGAGGAGAGATGGGGGCGGGCATGGAGGAGGTGAGGGCAGGGAGGGGGACGGAGGTGGCTGGGGGTGAGGAAAGGGAAGTTGGGGGCAGGGAAGAGGGGAGATGGGGGCTGAGTGGGGGGAAGGGATGGAGGAAGTGGGGGGAAGGGAGGGGAACAGGGTGGCTGAGGGGTGGGGAAGGGGAAGATGGGGGGGTTAGGGGAGTTGGGGGCAGGTTTGGGGTATGGAGGGGGTGACCGAGGGGAGCAGGGATGGGGAGGGGGGAGTTAGAGCTGGCTTTGGTGGTGCCAGGGGGGTGGGTGGGTACAGGGGGTTGGTCTTGGGCTCCCTGGCAGCGCCAGGAGGGTGGGTGGGTGCAGGGGGCCTGTGCTGGGGGTCCTGGTGGTACCAGGGGGGTGCAGAGGGTCTGTGCTGGGGGTCCTGGTGGTGCCAGGAGGGTTGGTGAGTGCAGGGGATGGTGCTGTGGGCCCTGACCCCCCCTCCCCTGCATTGCAGACCCCCGAGATGCTGGACTCCCCGCCGCCCGCACAGAGCTCCGAGGGCCTGGTGGGGGCGCTCATGCACGTCATGCAGAAGCGGAGCAAAGTGATCCACTCCTCGGGTGAGTCGCCCCATCCCGCCTCGGCAGCGGTGGGAGTGGGTGCCATGCCCCTCCTCCCCTACCCCTTGCCCCCTCCGCCACTCACCCTCCTCTTCCTCCCACAGACGAAGGCGAGGACAATGGCGGGGACGAGGAGGACGATGACGAATGGGACGACTGAGCACCGTCCCCAGCAAGAAAAGCTCCCCCCCTTCTGCACCCCCACCCACACTGGGTGCTGCCCCCCACTCCCCTGTGATTCCCCAGCCTGCCTGGCCCCTTTGCAATAAAGACAGCTCTCTGCTTGACGTGCTGCCCCATCTTTTACCCAGAATTCCCCTCCCCAAGGCCCCAGCTTCCCCTATCTGCTCCCATTACCCCCTCGAAACCCAGGGCTTGG
Source organism: Eretmochelys imbricata (assembly GCF_965152235.1). Taxonomy (NCBI): domain Eukaryota; kingdom Metazoa; phylum Chordata; order Testudines; family Cheloniidae; genus Eretmochelys; species Eretmochelys imbricata. The sequence continues at coordinate 16,325,170 of NC_135594.1, read as the reverse complement.
CAATACCCTGGTCTCCACCAACCTCTTTGGCATTAGCAACAACCCAACCGATCTCCTTCCAACTTGGCTCCATGTTTTGATCTCAGCCTGATTGAAAAAACAAGCCAAGTTGGAACCAAGCTGCCGATATGTGGGGCTCAAGAGCCCGGCGTGGGTCATCAGCACAGATTTTGGGGTGGATTAAAACCCACTGGTCTGGGTCAACGTCTGAGTGACAGGATTAGAAGCCGGAGAGCTTGATCTGAGGCTGTGTCTACGCCCTATGTGCTATGGTGGCATAACTACAGAAGATTTAGTGTTGATGCTTTCAACGGCAAAGGAAGGGGTCTGTAAAAGTTGATCCATCTCACCCGTAGCTAGGTCGGCGGAGGAATTCTTAGTTGGGTCTACACCTGTGGGTTATGTCAGCTTGACGATGGTGCTCTGGGGGATCGCGGGGGTGAATTTTGCACACACCTGTGTGCCGTAGCTAGGTTGATCTCAATTTTGAGCGTAGACCGGAGCAGCCACTAGACTATGTCTTGTTATAATGGTGTGGTCGTCACCTGCAACTTAGAACTTGCTCGTGAGTTATGGCTTATTCATTTCAAGGCTTGGCAGAAATTGATTTTTATTTGTTTTTTTGATCGTTTCGAGGGAGCAGAATTCGACTTTCATTTTTCAATCATTTCGATGGCTCGAAGGATCACTGTTTATTTAGAAGGCGGGAAAAAATGTGGGTGCCGTGGGGGAGTCAGACAATACCTACTTCATGACTGCAGAGGTTGCGTTCAAAAAGCGAACGCTTTAAAACACAAAGTCTCTTCAAGATAGATAAAGTCAATAGCCCCAGTTCAAACTCAAACATGGTCTCAAGCAGCAATTTGTTTTATGTGGCCTTGCTCTCAGTTTAGACAGTTATTAATGGAAACGCTTTTTCTGGGTTTGCGTCTGCGGGGAACTGGACGTCGCCTGGAATTTACCGATCAAAAGCGAATCTTTCCAAGCCTATCAATTTTGATTTGGTTAATGGGGTTTTATGTCCCCGTTGCTTTACTCTTAAGGGTCTCGCCGCAGCTCCAAACAGGATGAGCAAGCCAGAGCTGGAGAACGTTCTCTTGCCTCTTCAATGAACATTACCCGCCGCAGCCTGAGCCAGTCCAAGCGATTGTTACCCCTTCCCCTGGCCCTGTCATTGGTACCTAGGTGACGCCAACCCTCCCGGCCTTGACGTTGGCGCCTGGGTGACGTCAACCCTCTCGGCCTTGACGTTGGCGCCTGGGTGACGCCAACCCTCTCGGCCTTGACGTTGGCGCCTGGGTGACGTCAACCCTCTCGGCCTTGATGTTGGCGCCTGGGTGACGCCAACCCTCCCGGCCTTGACGTTGGCGCCTGGGTGACGCCAACCCGTTCGGCCTTGATGTTGGTGCCTGGGTGACGCCAACCCTTCCGGCCTTGACGTTGGCGCCTGGGTGATGCCAACCCTTCCGGCATTGACGTTGGTGCCTGGGTGATGCCAACCCTCCTGGTCTCGCTGTTCGAGCCAGGCGGTGACTCTGATTCCCCAGCAAGAGGATCAGGGCGAACCAGGGGTGCCCTGAGATGGGTGGGGCACCACTACATATTGTTTTAGCTGAGGTGTCACTTACAGAATAGGGTGAGCGTCTTTTGCCCTCCCCTCCACCCAGTATGGCGCCAAGAAGCCCTCTCATCTAAGCCACCAGGCGGCTTTTGAGGCAGACTGGGCTGAAACGGGTTAATTTGGTGCCTTGTGTGCTATTTCCGTGACTCTTGCGGTCGCACGGCGGCGCGGAGCACTCTGGGAGATGCAAATGACACCCGTGGCCGGAGCCCTGGGCGCCAATTGGCTGGCGGGGCGCGTCAATCAGGCCGGACGCCCAATGGGAACGGCCGCGGCGGGGCACGTCGCTCTCCCTCCCCCACCCCTCTGGCCACGCCCCCTGGGAGGAAAAGTTTCGGGCGGCCCCAGTGGCTGGAGGGGAAAAAAAAAAAATAAAAAAAAAAGATGGCGGAAAATTTAAAAGGTGAGCGAGGGAAGCCGGCGCGCGCGGAGCGTGGCGGGAGGCCGGGCTGGGCGCGCGGCGGGAGGGGCGCGCGAGGTGGGGGCTTCTATGAGGAGTGGCGCGAGCGCGAGCGCGGAGCTAGTTCCCCCCCCCTTTTCCGGCGCGCGAGGCGGCAGCACAAGCGACCGTTAAGGAAGGAGGGGGCCGGTTGAGAGCGCGCGTTCAGGGGGCTGCCCTCGCGCCCAGGGCGGGAAACGGGGCAGGGCGGAGTGGGGGGAGGGGCGCACGTGACCCTGAGGGTGCCACAGATCCCCCAGGGCGCCCCCACTTCCCCCTGGGTGCCCCTACCCCACTGGGACAGAGCACCTCCCCTTTGTAGGCTGGTATTGACCCCCCCCGTACGGTTACGCCAACCTCTGGGTGCGGGGTGACCCCCCATGTACACTCATGCCTAGCCCCCAACGTGGGGTGACCTCCCCGTACACTCACGCCAACCCCCCTGGCATGGGGTGACTTTCCACGTACGGTCACGCCAACCCCCCAGTGCAGGGTGACCCCCCACTTTATGCTCACGCAACCTCCCACAGGCAGGGTGACCTCCCCCAGATGCTCATGCCAACCCCCCGACGCGGGATGATCCCCGGATGCTCACGCCAACCCCCCGGACGCAGGGTGACCCCCCCCAGATGCTCACACCAAGCCCCCGATGCAGGGTGACACGCTCACACCAACCCCTTGACGTGGGGTGACCCCCCCCCGGAGGCTCGTGCCAACCCCCTGACGCGGGGTGACCTCCCCGAGATGCTTGCACCAACCTCCCGACGCAGGGTGACCCCCCCGGACGCTCACACCAACCCCCTGACGTGGGGTGACCCCCCCCCCGGAGGCTCGCGCCAACCCCCTGACGCGGGGTGACCTCCCCGAGATGCTTGCACCAACCTCCCGACGCAGGGTGACCCCCCCCGGACGCTCACACCAACCCCCTGACGTGGGGTGACCCCCCCCCGGAGGCTCGCGCCAACCCCCTGACGCGGGGTGACCTCCCCGAGATGCTTGCACCAACCTCCCGACGCAGGGTGACCCCCCCGGACGCTCGCACCAAGCCCCCTAGACAGGGTGACCTCTCCCTGTACGCTCAGGCTAACCACGTGCTCATGACAACCTCTGGATGAGGGGCAACCCTCGGACAAGGGGTGAGCCACTCCCCCGGCACGTGCTCGGGCTGACCTCCTCTCCCTTGGTAGGCTCACCAGTCCCCCGATGTGGGGTGACCCCCCCAGTACCCTCTGGTGAAACCCTCAATGCAGCGTGACCCCCCTCCCCATACACTCAGGCCAACCGGTCCGACGCAAGGGGATTCCCTCTACGTCACGCGGCCCCCCAACACTCCCTGCTGTCTTCCCGCTGACCGACCCTCACAGCTGTGACCCCAGGTCCCCCACTTGCACTTTGGCCCTTTCTGATATCACAGCTCCGCTGGTGCCTCTCACTCCTGACCTGCAGCCCCCGCTAGCCAAGCTCTGGGCTCCCCCACCACACAGCGATTCCCCCCCCCCGCCTTCCCTGGGGTCCCTCCCCTCCCTGCCCAGCCAGTGCCAGCCCCCTAACGCTGACCCGTGTGCCCGCAGGCTGTACCGTGTGCTGCAAGTCCTCATGGTCCCAGCTGCAGGACCTGTGCCGGCTGGAGAGGGTTTGCTGCCCCTCGCTGGGCATCACCCGCAGGAACCTCAGCCACTTCGAGGTGGAGTTCCTGTGCGACTACAAGAGAGTGCGGGTGAGTCTGCCAGCCTGTGACCCCGATCCCTTCCGGGATTCCCCCCCTGCAGCTGGGAAACTCCCACGTCCAATATCCTTGCAGCCCAACCCCCTTCAGCCCGGATCCCCCCTACAGCCCATGTCCAATTCCCCTCTCCTCACCCCCGGGCAGCCTGCATCCCTCCGCCTCCAATTCTCCCCATGCAGCCTGGGTCTTCCCACCTCCAATTGCCCCTCACATCCTGCAATGGGGAGAGCAGGGGGGCTGGGAGCCAGACTCCTGGTTTCTCTCCCTGGCTCTGGGAGGGGAGTGGGGTCTAGTGGTTAGAATGGGGGCGGGGGGGGAGCTGGGAGCCAGGACTCCCAGGTTCTCTTCCCGGCTCTAAGAGGAGAGTGGAGGTCTAGTGGGTCACAGTACGGGGGGTGGGGGGAAGAGGTGTCTGGAAGCCCGGACTCCTGGGTCCCATCTCTGGGAGGGGGCATGGCTACGCCCGCCGACTGACGGGTTCTGGTGACAGGAGGAGGAGTTCTACCTGGTGAAGTGGCGCGGCTACCCGGAGTCCGAGAACACCTGGGAGCCGCGGAAGAACCTGCACTGTGTGGGCCTGCTGAAGCAGTTCCACAAGGACCTGGAGCAGGCCTGGATCCGGCGGGACGGCAAGCCCAAGAAAAACGCCCGCTGGCTGGACCAGGGCGTGGCGAACTACGTAGTGCAGAAAGCCAAGCAGCGGCGGGCCCTGTGGCGCTGGGAGCGCCAGCTGAACGCCAAGCGCAACCACAAGGGGCGCATCGTGGTGGAGAACGAGGTGGATCTCGACGGGCCGCCCCGGGACTTCGTCTACATCAATGAGTACAAGGTGGGCGAGGGCATCTCCCTCACCCAGGTGGCAGTGGGCTGCGAGTGCTGCGACTGCCTGGCGGAGGCTGCCAGCGGCTGCTGCTGCCCCGGCGCCTCCCGCCACAAGTTTGCCTACAACGAGCTGGGCCAGGTGCGCATCCGGGCGGGGCTGCCCATCTACGAGTGCAACGCCCGCTGCCGCTGCGGGGCCGAGTGCTCCAACCGCGTGGTGCAGCGGGGCATCCGCTACGATCTGTGCATCTTCCGGACCGCCAACGGGCGCGGTTGGGGCGTGCGCACCCTGGAGAAGATCCGCAAGAACAGCTTCGTCATGGAGTATGTGGGAGAGGTACGGAGCGCCAGGCAGCCACCTCTGGGGCAGGGCCGCTGGGGAACGTAGTGTCTGTCATATGGGGATGGCTTGCCTGACGTTGAGATGCAACCACCTCTGGGGCAGAGCAGCTGGGGAACAGCTGCACATAATGTCACAAGTTGGGGGGCTCGCCTGGTGCTGAGATGCAGCCACTGCTGGGGTGGGACAGCAGCTGCATGGGGATGGCTTCCCTAATGTTGAGATACAGCCACCTCTGGGGCGGGGCGGGGGGGCTCGGGAACAGCCGCACAGAGTCCCCCAGTGCCATGCTCCCAGCATGACCCCATCCCATCCCGTCCCGTCCCCCCAGATCATCACATCAGAGGAGGCGGAGCGACGAGGGCAGATCTACGACCGCCAGGGTGCGACCTACCTCTTTGATCTGGACTATGTGGAGGATGTTTACACAGTGGATGCTGCCTACTATGGCAACATCTCACACTTCGTAAATCACAGCGTGAGTCGGGGGGGCGAGGGAGAGGCCACGGGAAAGGGAGGGGGCTGGGGGCAGCCTGTGGGTGGATAAAAATCAGTGATTGAAAAACAAACAAAAAACACCCTGCCACGGTTTTTTTAATGTAAGTTAAATAGGCTTTTTTTTCCCCCTTAGAAAGAAAAAATGATTTAAAACAAAGTTTGAATTGCTGACAATGTATGTAAAGGCCCCAAATTTATGAGAATCTATGGAAATCATTTAAATCACGGTAACTAGACAGCCGGGCATGTGTGCTGTGGAGGTTTGAAAGAAAGTTGAAGCAGTGAACCGGTGGAAATCGCTGGCTCGCCTCATGTATTTTGTAGGGAGAATATTTGCTTTTGTTCAGTTTATTCACCTAGCTCAGCTCAATGGCCAGTCCCTTGCAAGTTAAGAAACTGATCAGGAGCTGGCAAAGCAGGAAAGCTTGGTTTCCTCTTCCAGTCTCTGAATAAAAACTCGGTGGGAAAGGTAGAGATCTACTCGATCTAAAATCCCGAAGGACATGGAGACTAGAAACAATCAGTTCAAATTCACTAATTACAGAGAATGCTCCCTTTGTTTACTAAATCCATTTTAGATGCAAACCACGTTTTGATATTCCTCCTATTTTCTTCTGCATCCAGCATGTTCAAAGTAGTTTTATCGACCTGATTAAAAAGAACTGTTTCGTTTTCAATGCAAAACACGTTTCGATAAACTACTTTTTTCTTCTTATGCCTCCAGTGCACTTTAAGGTCGTGTTATTGAACTGATAATTCTTAATTTTTTAAATTATTTCTAAACTAAAAATAACACTCTGGTTATCTTCTCCAGACCTGAAGAAGCTCTCTGTGAAGCTTGAAAACTTGTCCCTCCCACCAACAGAAGTTGGTCCAGTAAAAGATTTTTACCTCTCCCACCTTGTCCAACTAAAAATAACCTAGTTTTAAATGCAAACAGTTTTAGATAAACTTTACTTTTTTCTTCTTCTACACCCAGCACATTGAAGGTAGGTTTTATTTAATGAATGAAAAATAACTCAGTCAGTTTTCAATGCAAAACCATGTTTTTATAAACTCATTTTTGTTCTTACGCATCAACCACGTTTTAAGGTAGTTTTTATGGAATTAACAGTAGCTCAGTTTTAAATGCAAACCCTGTTTTGATAAACTCTACTTTTGTTTTTCCATATGCATCCCGCACATTTTATGGTTGTTTTATTGAACGAATTAAAGCGAAACAATTTAAAATCTTTTTGTGCACTTTTCATTACAATTTCCATCAAAATTAAACTTCACACAAACCATGAGTTGAATCCCCCCCCCCCCCCAAAAAAAACTAAATAAGAAATGCCATTCACCAAATTCTAACATAATAAAAAAGTAAAATTTAAGAATTCAAATAAATACATAACCTCTATATTAATAATTCATCTTAATACACTGCATTAGTGTAATATTAATATTAACAAATTAGTGTAATATAATGTATTAAGATTGATGAATTATGCTATAAATAGGCTTGGCAGAAGTCATTTTTTATCATTTCGATGGACAAAATTGTTTATTTTTAATCCTTTTCTCCTGATCTTTATTGATGTCAAGTTTCACAGTTGTGGGACCGTGGGGGGAGGGGCAGGGTTAGACAATAGGTTGGGTCAGGCTATAATTATATAATGACAGTAGATGCTAACATTCAGAAAGTTAAAGTTTTATAGCTGTTAGAACAAGAACACACACCACATGTCAAGACATACAAAGTCAATATCCTTCAAGCTGCATTTTTCTTACTTTGCCTAGCTGTCATGTTTGTGGGTGTGCGGTGAAAATTATGTTTACCAACACTGACCAGTAAAAATCTAATCCTTCCAAGCGGAGATCTAGGCTTTATGATAATATAATTTATCAATATTAATACATCATATTGTCCTACTTATAGATATTTCTAAATGACAATATAATGTATTAATATTAATTATATTTGAATCAGATAATTCATTAATAAATTATAACGTAATTGCTATATAATTGCTTAAATAAATGTGTGTAAACGTAGCCTGTCCTGCGGATTAGTGAAAAGATGGGCCAGATTTGGGGAAAAGGCGACATTTAGTTGCCAATCACAACGTTTTAACAATTACCAACCAACGAGTCTCGGCTTTTCTCTAGGGAGAGAACAGAAAAGCACGGACGCAGAAGGGGATTGAAATGGAGGGTTGGAAACTGGGCTCCCCGCTTGCCGATTCAAAGCGGTGATTTAAATCGCTTCAGTTTCAGTTGCTCCACCCTGGCGGGTGGGTCCAAGGAGCAGGGGAGGGAGCTGGTGGTGCTCTGGCGAGGGAAGGGGTATTTGGGGAGGCAGGTGGTGAGGGGGCAGGGCTATGGCGGCTTTGCCTTCCCCACTCACCTACCCCCTCCCCCCCGGTGCAGTGTGACCCCAACCTGCAGGTATACAACGTGTTCATTGACAACCTGGATGAGCGGCTGCCGCGGATCGCCCTCTTCGCCACCCGGCACATCCGTGCTGGGGAGGAGCTCACCTTCGACTACAACATGCAGGGTGAGTGCCCTCTGGGGGGGCCTGAAGGGGGGCCAGGCTCCACTGCTTGGGAGAGCCCTGGGGTGGGATCCTCCCCCTGATGCCTTCTCTCCTCCCCCACAGTGGACCCGGTGGATGCAGAGAGCACACGGATGGACTCCAACCTGGGCCGGGCTGGCGGCCTGGCCGGCTCTCCCAAGAAGCGGGTGCGGATTGAGTGTAAGTGCGGGGCCGCATCCTGCCGGAAGTACCTCTTCTAGCCCCTGTGTGCCCTGCCGGGGGTCTGGAACCCACGGCCGCCACCGCGCAGGGCTCTGGGGGAGGGGCAGGGGGGCCCATGCCCACCCTCCCCCCATTGGACTTACCTCACCTACCTGCATTCACTCTACGGGGTGGGGCCTGCTTCCCTCTGCTCTTTCCCTCCTGTCAAGGGGGTTTTTATAGGAACTGCTGTCATGGATTTTAATCAGTTGGTTCCCAGGCCGTGGCAGGGGACGGAGCCGTCCTGGCTCTGCCACGGCCGTGTAAAGGCCCTGTCTACTGTGTACAGAGCGTCACGGCCTCCTGTGGGAAGCGGCCGGTTTGGGGGGGATCCAGGAATATTCGACTTGAAGCCGCACTTGACGCTGCGTCCCTATGCAACCGGCAAAGCAGCTGTGGGGGGGAAGGCGATGTTTTTAAACCAATTTGGGGCATTTTGTAAAAGGACATTTTCTACCAGGTATTTTTGATTGGGGGGGGGGAGGGGAGGGAGCTGGGGTTGGGGAGCAGCTGGGCCGCGAGAGCTGATGTCTGCGATCAAGGCAATTAGATGGTTTGATTCTGGACCCGGTGGTGGTATCTGGTTCTTTTGGCTTGCGGTAACAGCGCCCCGTTGTTATAATGGCTAGAGAACAGGGTCGAGGGGGTACTCGGGAGTGGGGTGGGGGCGCTCTCCCTAGGCACTGGGGAGTGCCATCTGTTTAATTCCAACCTCCTAGTTAAATCCAAATGATCTCTTTTCTGCACAAACTTAGATGGAGGAGTTTGCTTCACTTCCTGTCCTAAACTGGCAGGGAGTTTTGCTGTGTGGCTGTTCCTCAGGGGTCCCATCCCAGAGTCTGCTGCATTTCAGTGCTGGGCAAGCCACCCTGTGATGTGTTATACGCAGCTGTTCCTTAGCTGCCCTGCCCCAGGGGTGGCTGCATCTCAGCACTGGGCGAACTGTCCTTTTACACTCACAGGTTTGGGATTGGTCCAGGCCCCAGCTGTTAGTTCTGCGGAAGGTGCAGGTTAAATAGGCCCCTTGGCCCTAGTTCCACAGCCCTTAGCTATAGGGGGCAGGGCCTCCCCACATATGCCCAGCTGCGGCCCTCCCTCCCATGCTGGCAGCACCGCTGGCACAGGTCAGGGCAGAAACCTCACCTGTCTGGATCCACCTGTGTGAGAACCAGGCCTCCCAGGGGTAGTGAGTCAGGGGGCTAAGGACAGCAGGTCTCAGTCACCAAGGCAGGGGAGGGAGCCCCTAACAATGCTTGGCCCTCTGCTAGCACTTTCCAGCAGCAGTTCTCACATCCTGTCAGTATCGTTCGCCCTCTTCTACTGATGGGGAAACTGAGGCACAGGGACTTCAGCCCAACCACGGAATCCAGGTGTCCTGCTGTCTAGGCCTGAGGCTCTGCGGCAGCCGGGTCCCAAAGGGACATGCCAGCAGCATGCCCCTGGGGAGCGAGGGCAGCCCCAGAGAACCGACTCTGAGAGGCTGCCTCAGCCTACGTGTACTGTGGCTACGTCAGGGCAGTGGGGGGCACGTGCTGAGCCCCCCCGCCCCAGGGATCTCGGTAGAACCAGCAGCTTCAAGCAGGGCTGTAGGTCAACCTGCCCACTGAGGGCGACCTGCCCCCATAGCAGCCCACCCCCCCCCAGCAAATAAAGTAACCCCTTACCAGCAGGGGGGCAAGCAGCTCTGGGACCTGCCCAGTCTGACCAGCAGCCTGAGACTGCCCAGCCAGAGCCAGCAAGAGAACCCAGGCGTCCTGGCTCACAGGAGGAGGGAGGAAGCGGGCTAAGCACAGGGGGGCCCCCACACCAAGGGGGAAGACACGACGGGGGCGTTGGGGGCAAGAACCACAAAGGGTTACATGGGGTCAGAGGGCACCCAGGCCCCTCAGCCACCAGGGCCAGGGAGCCGGGCTCAGGGGGGGAGCGGGGTGGTGGGGGCCCTATTTCTGCTCGCGGCGCCAGACGATGACCATGCCCTTGGCGTCGCTGGAGGCCAGCAGGCTCTCGTCGCAGTTGAAGCTGACGCCCAGCACGGCGGCGCTGTGCCCCTGCAGCTTGTTCACGATGGCCCGGCTGGTGCGCTCCACGTCGAAGAAGTAGACGCACATGTCCTCGCTGCCCGTCACTGCAAGGGGGTGGAGTCAGGGGCGGGGCCTGGACCCCAGCCCTGAGAACCCCAGGGAGGGGCAGGGCCTTGGCAGGCAGACCCCCTCTGGGGGTGGAGTCAAGGGTGGGGCCTGTGCCACCAAGCTCCCTGAGGGGTGGAGCCAGGGGCACAAAGCCCCTGGGGGGTGGAGCCTGCCCCAGGAACCCCATGGAGGGGCCGAGCCTGGAGTTCTGGGGGTCAGAAACCAGGGGACCGATTCCCCCCACACCACCCCAGAGGATTCTGGGAGGAAGCTGAGCAGCAAGCTTGAGAAACCATGGGCTGACTCACATGCCCCAGGGGATTGTGGGGGACGGGGACCAAGCAGAGGGGGCTCCCCCATGGACCCACGCCGGGGGGTGGCTCTTACCCACGCAGGCCCCCTGGCGGAAGGACATGAGGGGGCAGAAGATGCTGCGGAGGGGGTGGGAGCCCTGCTGGATCTGGAAGCTCCTCTTCAGCTGCAGGGTCCCCCTCGTTGTCCACCACCCTGCGGGCAAAGCGGGTGTGAGCGCCGGGGAGGGTCCCCCGACAGCCTCCCTGCCCCACCCACTGGGGCCCAGCCCCGACTGCCAGGGAAGAGCGACCCCACCCTGCCCCCCGGCACCCCCCGGCGCCCAGCCCCGACTGCCAGGGAAGAGCGACCCCACCCTGCCCCCCGGCACCCCCCGATGCCCAGCCCCGACTGCCAGGGAGAGCGCCCCCACCCTGACGGCACCCCCCGGCCCTGACTGCCGGGGCAGAGCGCCCCCCAGAACTCCTCACCGGTAGAGGAGCAGCTTGTTGAGGCAGGCGTTGATGAGCAGCGAGGGGTCGCGGGCCTCCCGGCTGACCCAGGAGCGGGCCGAGATGCTGGTGATGGAGCTGCCCTCCTGCACCACCAGCCGCTTGGCCTTGGTCAGCTTCCCTGTGGGGCGGGGGGAGAGGGGGCGGTTAGGGCTGGGGGGCAGGGGGATCCCCACCCCCCGCCTGCCCAGGGGGCGGCTCACCCGTGGCCATGTCGAAGAGGAAGGAGAAGACGCTGCCGCGGTCGTCGCCGGCCCAGAGCAGGCGGCCGGGGGGCGTCGAAGGAGAGCGCCAACACCCGGCCCGTCAGCTTGCTCGACCCGCCCTTCACCTTCTTCCCCGTCGAGATGTTCACCACGTGCAGGTTGTGCCTCCCGTTGCCCACCTGTGGGGGGAGCCGCGGAGCCGTCAGCCCCCTCCCCGGAGCGAGCCGGCGCCCCCCAGCAGGGACAGGGCCCCTGCCCCATTCCCCTGCCGGGGCCGGCCGGCACCGCGGCGAGGGGCTGGAAGACGCAGCAGAGCAGCTCGGCGCCGTCGGGGTCGGGTCGAGGGGACGGAGCGGGGCCGGGGGGCGGGTTGGGGGGCGGGTTGGGGGGCAGGCGGGGGGGGCTCACCACGGTGAGGTTGTTGTTCATGGGCTGGAAGACGCAGCAGAGCAGCTCGGCGCCGTTGGGGTCGGGTCGAGGGGACGGAGCGGGGCCGGGGGGCGGGTTGGGGGGCCGGGTTGGGGGGCAGGCGGGGGGGCTCACCACGGTGAGGTTGTTGTTCATGGGCTGGAAGACGCAGCAGAGCAGCTCGGCGCCGTTGGGGTCGGGTCGAGGGGACGGAGCGGGGCCGGGGGGCGGGTTGGGGGCCGGGTTGGGGGGCAGGCGGGGGGGCTCACCACGGTGAGGTTGTTGTTCATGGGCTGGAAGACGCAGCAGAGCAGCTCGGCGCCGTTGGGGTCGGGTCGAGGGGACGGAGCGGGGCCGGGGGGCGGGTTGGGGGGCCGGGTTGGGGGGCAGGCGGGGGGCTCACCACGGTGAGGTTGTTGTTCATGGGCTGGAAGACGCAGCAGAGCAGCACTCGGCGCCGTCGGGGTCGGGTCGAGGGGACGGAGCGGGGCCGGGGGCGGGTTGGGGGGCCGGGTTGGGGGGCAGGCGGGGGGGCTCACCACGGTGAGGTTGTTGTTCATGGGCTGGAAGACGCAGCAGAGCAACTCGGCGCCGTCGGGGTCGGGTCGAGGGGACGGAGCGGGGCCGGGGGGCGGGTTGGGGGGCCGGGTTGGGGGGCAGGCGGGGGGGCTCACCACGGTGAGGTTGTTGTTCATGGGCTGGAAGACGCAGCAGAGCAGCTCGGCGCCGTCGGGGTCGGGTCGAGGGGACGGAGCGGGGCCGGGGGGCGGGTTGGGGGGCCGGCGGGGGGGCTCACCACGGTGAGGTTGTTGTTCATGGGCTGGAAGACGCAGCAGAGCAGCTCGGCGCCGTCGGGGTCGGGTCGAGGGGACGGAGCGGGGCCGGGGGGCGGGTTGGGGGGCCGGGGGGCGGGTTGGGGGGCCGGCGGGGGGGGCTCACCACGGTGAGGTTGTTGTTCATGGGCTGGAAGACGCAGCAGAGCAGCTCGGCGCCGTCGGGGTCGGGGATCTGGCGGATGCACTTGCCCTCGGCCGCGGCCCAGATGCGCATGGTGCCGTCCAGCGAGGTGGAGACCAGCACGTCGTTGGAGAGGGACCAGGCGAAGTCGGACACGCCCCGGCTGTGGCCCCGCAGCACCCGCAGCACGGCGGGCGGGGCGGGCGCCAGCTGGCACACCGAGATGGTGCCGTCCAGCGAGCAGCAGGCCAGCAGGTGCTTGTCGTCGTTGGCGAACTGCACCTTGGGCACTGGGGGGGGTGGCGGGGGGTGAGTGGGGGGCACAGGGCCACCGCCCCCTCCCACGGGGCCCTGCCCCCCCCCGTGCCGCCGCCCCCTCCTGGTCCCCTCCACGGGGCCCTGCCCCCCCCCCGTGCCGCCGCCCCCTCCTGGTCCCCTCCCACGGGGCCCTGCCCCCCCCCCGTGCCGCCGCCCCCTCCTGGTCCCCTCCCACGGGGCCCTGCCCCCCAGTGTCAGCATTCCCTCCTGGTCCCCTCCCACGGGGCCCTGCCCCCCTTTGAATGTAACCCTCCCCCCACCCAGCCCTGCAGGGAGCATGCCCCCCCCCTTCCGGTGTCTGCCCCCCCCTTCTGCCCCACACAGCTGTCCTCCGGGCCCCGCTCCCCACAGCACAGCCGCACACTGCCTCCACTGACCACCCCCCTCCCCCCCACCCCCCAGGCACCTGCCCTGGCCCCATGTATGACCCAGTGTCCCCCACTTCCAGTCCCCTCCCACTCCATGGGCTGGTCCCCCATCTTGCTCCAGTGGGGACCCTGCCCTGAAGGAGCGGGTGGGTACGACCCCCCCATCCCAGCAGCCCCCCTCACCGGCCTCGTCGACGTGCTGGTCAAAGACGTGGTACATGCCGGCGAAGGCGTAGTTCTCGCTCAGCGTCGTGTCACCGGCCATGGCCCGGCTGGCCTCCGCCACCGACGTGGGTACCACGCTGCCGGGGGGCCTGGGGGCGGGGTCAAAACTGGCCACTCAGAACCCAGGCGTCCTGGCTCCCGGCCCCCCCGCTCTAAACGCTACACCCTACTCCCTTCCCAGCGCTGGGGAGAGAACCCAGGAGTCCTGACATAGCTCTGTGGGTCAGGAGTAGGGATCCCCCCTTCCACTCCCCCGTGACATAGCTGTGCCAATGCCCCGAGCTTACACCTGGACTCCTGGGTTCTCTCGCTGGCGCTGGGAGGGGAGTGGGGTCTAGTGGTTAGAGCAGAGGGCTGGGAGCCAGGACTCCTGGGTTCTCTCCCTGGCTCTGGAAATGGGAGTGGGCTATAGGGATTAGAGCGTGGGGGCTAGACCAGGATAAGCCCTATAGCTATCACCAGGAGAGCTTGGTGGTGCAGAGAACCCAGGAGTCCGGCTGCCCCAGCCCAGCTCTGGATGTGGGGCAAAGGCAGGTGCCCCAGACAGCAGCCACCACTGGCTGGGAGCAGAGCCCAGGTCCAGGGCCGCGGTGCCACCTGGCTGGGCAGGGCTGCCTGGGTTTGCAGAAGCCCCGAAGAGACATGGGGGTACAGGCGCGGGTACCGCCCCCAGAGCACCCCCCACCCCCGGCGCCCCCACGCTCACCGTTCGTCATACGCCACGCGGTTCATCTGCGCCTGCAGCTGGTAGGAGCCACGGCTGACGGAGCGGCGATGACCACGGGCCCCCAGTGCCCGGGCATCATCCTCAAAGTCCTAGGGGAAAACGGACAGGTCACCTGGATGACGGGCCCCAGAGGTGGCTGCATCTCAGCACCAGGCGAGCCTACCTGTGTGGCGTTATGTGCGGCTGTTCCCAGCTGCCCCGCCCCAGAGGTGGCTGCAGCTCAGCACCAGGCGAGCCGCTCCCATGCAGTGTTCTGTGCGGCTGTTCCCCAGCTGCCCCGCCCCAGAGGTGGCTGCAGCCCAGCACTGGGTGAGCCCGCTCCCATGCAGCGTTATGTGCGGCTGTTCCCCAGCTGCCCCGCCCCAGAGGTGGCTGCAGCTCAGCACTGGGTGAGCCGCTCCCATGCAGCGTTATGTGCGGCTGTTCCCCAGCTGCCCCGCCCCATGCAGCTCAGCACTGGGTGAGCCGCTCCCATGCAGCGTTATGTGCGGCTGTTCCCCAGCTGCCCCGCCCCAGAGGTGGCTGCAGCTCAGCACTGGGTGAGCGCCCCCGTGTGACGTTACGTGCGGCCTCTCCCGTACCTCCATGCGGTCCAGCGTGGTGCGGCTGCTCCGGACGATGCTGTTGCTGTAGGCCCGGAAGCTGCTCTGCTCGGAGAGGGGCCCGTAGCGCTGCGCCAGGAGCTGGGCGCGCAGCCGCAGGTACAGCTTGCGGGCGCCGGGGTCGTGCCCGGCCTTGGCGTTCTCCCGCAGCAGCTGGCTGCGCCGCCGGATGTACTGGGTGCGGAACTGCGGGAAGCCGGGCGTGCGGTAGGCGTTGTACCTGTGTGAGAGCCCCCTTGTGACCCCCAGCACGGCGCCCCCCCAGGGGAGAGCCCCCACCCAGCCCCCCGTGACCCCCAGCACGGCGCCCCCCAGGGGAGAGCCCCCACCCAGCCCCCCGTGACCCCCAGCACGGCGCCCCCCAGGGGAGAGCCCCCCATGACCCCCAGCACGGCGCCCCCCAGGGGAGAGCCCCCCATGACCCCCAGCACAGTGCTCCCCAGGGGAGAGCCCCTTACCCAGCCCCCCGTGACCCCCAGCACGGCGCCCCCCAGGGGAGAGTCCCCCATGACCCCCAGCACGGCGCCCCCCAGGGGAGAGTCCCCCATGACCCCCAGCACAGTGCTCCCCAGGGGAGAGCCCCTTACCCAGCGCCCATGACCCCCAGCACGGCGCTCCCCAGGGGAGAGTCCCCCATGACCCCCAGCACGGTGCTCCCCAGGGGAGAGCCCCCACCCAGCCCCCCGTGACCCCCAGCACGGCGCCCCCCAGGGGAGAGCCCCTTACCCAGCCCCCCGTGACCCCCAGCATGGCGCCCCCCAGGGGAGAGTCCCCCATGACCCCCAGCACAGCGCTCCCCAGGGGAGAGCCCCCACCCAGCCCCCCGTGACCCCCAGCACGGCGCCCCCCGGGGAGAGACCCCTGCCCAGCCCCCCGTGACCCCCAGCATGGCGCCCCCCAGGGGAGAGTCCCCCATGACCCCCAGCACAGCGCTCCCCAAGGGAGAGCCCCCACCCAGCCCCCCGTGACCCCCAGCACGGCGCCCCCCAGGGGAGAGCCCCTTACCCAGCCCCCCATGACCCCCAGCACAGCGCTCCCCAGGGGAGAGCCCCCACCCAGCCCCCCGTGACCCACAGCACGGTGACCCCCAGGGGAGAGACCCCTGCCCAGCCCCCCGTGACCCCCAGCAAGGTGCTCCCCAGGGGAGAGCCCCCCCTGTGACCCCTAGCACGGCACCCACCAGCACCTGCCCCTGACTGCCAGGGGCGAAGCGCCCCCGCCGAGCCCCCAGACCCCCAACTCACCTCGCGTCGACAGCCAGCACTTGTTGCCACACTGCGGCCATGCCACTCCCTGCTGGCGCCTTGGGGGAGCTGGCCAGCGGGAGCCTGGGGGGGCAAGGAGGACACAGAGTCAGCCGGGGATCCATTGGGCGGGCGGGGGGGGGCACAGAGCCAGCCCTGGGGGGGGGTCACCCACCCCCGACACATCGGGGGCAGGGGGGTGCTTCCCTCGGGGTCCCAGCTCCAGCCCCCCAACATCTCTGAACCCCCTTCGCCTGCAGCGGGCGGGCAGGGGGTGGCCCCAGGAGGCTGGATGCAGGGGCCAGGAGGGACCCCCCCCACCCCAAGGAGACCCGTGAGAGGGTATTATGGGATGGAGATTGGAGAGTTGCGGGGGGGGGGGTGCGGTGGGCTATGCTGGGACCGGCAGGGGTGACTGGGGGGGCAGGAGTATTATGGGTTAGCTGAGGTTGTTGCTAGTGAGGGGGGGATGGAGGTGAAAGGGGGGGGCGATGCTGTGAGGATGGATACGGGGGGGGGAGAAAGAGGTACATCGGGGGGGGTCCTATAGAGGAAAGGGGCCGGGGGGGAGCACAGACCGCGGGGATGGGGCTCCTAATGGCAGACTGAGGTGCAGCCCCCCCATTGCAACCCCCCAGCACGGATCGCATCGCACCCCAGGGCGGGGGGGGTCCTGCTGCCAGCCCGCCCACTGCAATCCGGGGGGGGGGGGCTAGCGGTCCTGCAACCCCCCCAGCACGGATCGCATCGCACCCCAGGGCGGGGGGGGGTCCTGCTGCCAGCCCGCCCACTGCAATCCGGGGGGGGGGGGGGGGGGGGGGGGCTAGCGGTCCTGCAACCCCCCCAGCACGGATCGCATCGCACCCCAGGGCGGGGGGGTCCTGCTGTCAGCCCCCTCATTGCAATCCGGGGGGGGGACCTGGGGAGGTCCCATTGCATCGCCTCAAGAGCGGATCGGGGGGGGGGCGCGGCGCTGCGATGCAAACCCGAGCGGGGGACACGGGGGCGGGGGGGGGGGGGTCGGTACCTGGGGCGGGTCCCGGCCTCAGTCCCAGGCCGGCGGCAGCGGCTGGGGGCGGATGCGGCCACGGCGCCCGCCCCGGACCGCAGCCGCATGCGCCTGGGTGTGTGCGTGTGGCCGGGGGGGGGGGATTATCAACCAATAGTGCACCGGTCCCTCCCCCCATGCAACCAGCCCCCCCGCCCCCCTCTGCACCCCATGCAACCAGCCCCCCCCCGCGCACCCGCCCCCCTCTGCACCCCATGCAACCAGCCCCCCCCCGCGCACCCGCCCCCCTCTGCACCCCATGCAACCAGCCCCTCCCCGCGCACCCGCCCCCCTCTGCACCCCATGCAACCAGCCCCCCCCCCCCCCACACACACACGCACCAGCCCACCAGGGCTCTGAAGAAATCTCCCAGCCCCTGGGAAGCTGCAGACCAGGCCCTGGGTGCCAGAGCCATCTCCACCCTAGCCAAGCTGCCCCACCCTGGAAGAGCCAGGGCTGATGGCCAGCAGCCGGGGAACAAAGCCTGACCCACCAGCTTGATTTCCTTCTTGGGCAGGTGGGGGTAACTGGTTTGGTGGAGAGGGGGGACGGGGGGACAGATCACCCCCCATCGGGGAGACCAGGAGAGACCCAGAGAGGCGAAGTCAGGAAAGCAACTGAAATCCTGCTCTGCTGGAGGAGATTCCCCAGGGGCCGCCCGTCCTCAAGTCTCGGTTACTGAGGGACCATGAAAGATGCACCCCAAGAGTTGGATGCTAATATTTTCTCTGGCTCGTTCAATTGATTAACCATCTGTTGGGATACTGCAGATTATGGACTAGGGGTATTTTGTGACTTGCAAACTCAGCTTTGTACTTCGGGATCACTGAAGCATTATACCCAGCTGTACAGAAACGCTTTCCGTAACCTGAGAAGTAGATCGTTTTAAACATTAGCTCGAAGAACATTTTTATACCTGGACTTCAGCCAGGCTTTGGACCAGGGCTGTCAAACAATGAAAAAAAATGGCAATGAATCGCGAGATTTAAAAACAAAAAGCAGTGTCGCTCAATCGTGGGTTTATTTGCACTGTTAAACAAGAATCAAATCCCAATTTCACTTCAGGTGAAGTACAAAGAGACACACACATGATTTGTGTATCTGGCCCAGAAATACCTTGCAACGCCAGCTACAACCGCGCCAGGCGAACGCCTTTTCTCACTTTCAGGTGCCAGTGTAAATAAGAAGCGGGCAGCATTATCACCCAGAAGTGTAAACACACTTGTTCGTCTTAGCGATCGGCTGAACGAGAAGAAGGACTGAGTGGACTTGCAGGCGCTAAAGTGTTAGATTGCTTCGGTTTTGAGTGCAGTTATGTCACAAAAAATTTGTTTTACACTTGTAAATTGCACCTACAGGATAAAAAGATCACCTCATCCCAGGGCTGTAGGGCAAACTGAAAAATATTATTTCTCTTGTTTATCTTTTTCACAGTGCAGCTATGTGCAATCAAAACTGCTGCAAAGTGAGCACGGTACACTTTGTACTCGGCGTTGTAAATGAAATCAGTATATTTGAAAATATGGAAAACCATCAACACATTTATAATCAAGGGGAATTGGTGTTGTGGTATTGTATAACAATGCGATTAAAACTGGGATTAATCGCAATTTTTTTAATCTAGTTAATTTGTTTTGCGTTAATTGCTTGCGTTAACTGCAATTAATGGACAGCCCTGCTCTTGCCACGGTCCCACATGACAGTCTGATAAGTAAGCTGGAGAAATGCGGGCTTGGCAGAATTACCATTAAGCGGACACAGAGTTGGTTAAATAACCACAAAGAGTAATTGTTCATGGACTGATGTCGGCTTGGAAGGAGGTCTCAAGCGAGGATCCCCAGGGATCTGGTGGTGTTTTACATCTTTATTAACTACCAGGATGTAGGGAGAGACTGATCTAGTGTAGAGATGTCACAAAGTGAGGGGGGGTTGCCAACACTTTAGAGGACAGAGCTAAAATTCAGAGGGATCTTGATAAACTGGAGAACTCGGCTGTAGCCAAGAAAATGAAATTCAACAAAGACCAATGTAAGGGGCAAGAAAAACCAAATGCACCAGTACGAACGGGGCAGAACTGGCTGGGCAGCAGCACTGCTGGGAGTGGCGGTGGATCACAACCCTGGCCACGTGATGCTGTTGCAAAAAACACATGTGCAATTTTAGGTTGCATTAACAGAGGCGTAGCTGCAAGTCGCAGGAGGGGACAGGACCGCTTGGCTGGGCCCTGGCTGGGCCTCAGCTGGAGGACGGTGTCCGGTTTCGGTCACCAATGACCAGAAAGGACGTGAGACACTGGGTAGGATCCAGAGGCGAATGCCAAAGATGATCAAAGGGGAGGGATGCCAGCCACGTGAGCAAGGAACTGGGTACGCTCAGTTGGAAAGAGATTGACAGCGCTTTTCGAATACTCGAAAGGCTGCCATAGAAAAGATGGAGGCAGGTCGTTCTTTCTTGCCCAGAGGGACAGGACGAGAGGCCGTGGGTTCAAACTACAGCACAGCAGATTGAGATTGAATCTCAGGAAACTTCCGGCCGGGAAGAGCAGCAGGACGACGGAACCGAGCCTCGGGAGGTCGTGGAAGCTCCTTCGAGGAGGGTTTCAAGCGGAGGCCGGAGCTATCTGTCTTGCATGGTTTAAATCCTGCAGCATGGTCAGGGGTCAGACTAGGTGCCCCTTGCGGTCCCCTCTAACCCTACGGGTCAAGGAGTCTATGATCCCCCACCTCATGCACAGCCCCCACTGCACCCCAAATGCCATCCCTCCACCCCTCATCGCCACCCCCCCACCCCAGTGCACAGCCCCAAATACCGTGTCCCCCCCACAGCCCCAGTGCACCTCGTTAGCTTTTGGGTTCTGCACGAAAAAATCCCCTGCACAATTCAGGGGATCCACTCGCACTGCAGCAGTGGTAGGGCTCTACCCTGGGGTGGGGTCTCCTCCCAGCTCTGGGAAGGAGAGGGGTCTAGTGGTTAGAGCGGGGGGGGCTGGGAGCCAGGACTCCTGGGTTCTCTGGGAGGGGGGGGAGGCTGGAGCCAGGACTCCTGGGTTCTCTCTGCGGCTCTGGGAGGGGAGTCAGGTCTGGTGGTTAGAGCGGGGGGGCGGGGGGGGGGCTGGGAGCCAGGACTCCTGGGTTCTCGGGGGGGGGGGGGGAGGCTGGGAGCCAGGACTCCTGGGTTCTCTCTGTGGCTCTGGGAGGGGAGTCAGGTCTGTGGTAAGAGCAGGGGGCTAGGAGCCAGGACTCCTGGGTTCTCTCGGGGGGGGGGGGGGGGGGGAGTTGGGAGCCAGGACTCCTGGTTCTCCTCGCGGGGGGGCGGGGGCGGGGCTGCTATCCCCTCTTACTGGAATCTCCTCCAGGCGGGGGGGTCCCGGCTGCTGGTGCTCAGGGATCGGCCCTTGCGGCTCTCGGGCGTCCAGGCCATGGTGGCTCCTCCCCCTCCCCCACCTGGGGGCTGGGCTTTATAGCAGGGGGCGGGGCCAACACCTGCGGCTCACCTGGATCCCGCCCCGCCCCCTCCCCGTGGGCTGGAGGGTGGGGCTGGGAGCCCGGACTCCTGGGTTCTCTCCGGGCGGGAGGCGGGTCTGGGGTTAGAACCCAGGCGTCCTGACTCCCTCCCCTCCCCCTGCGCCCAGAGAAATTTGCAGCCTCCCAACCTGGCCAGTTGCTTCCCCTCCCGCTCCTGCCTCTCCTAAGATGGCGGCCACAGGCGCCTGCCCTATGCCAACATGGCGGCCCCCATGGTTCCAAGATGGCCGCTCCCACGTGAACACCCCCTTTCTCATAGGTCCTAGATGGCTGCCCTCTGTTACCTCTCTTTCAAGATGGCGGCCCCCATGTTACCCCCGTCCAAGATGGCGGCCTCTAGTCTCTCTCCCATCATGGCCGCCTGGCCGTTGCTCTCGCGAGGGTTTGGGGTCTCGGGGCCGCTCCTGGGCGCCTTGCTGTCCAATTGGGGCGGGGGGTGCGGGGGTCGCTTGGTCGCCGGCGCCTTGGGACGCCGGGGCGGGGCCTCACCTGAGAGAACTCGTCTGCTGATTGGCTCCTCCAGAGGTCTGGGCGGGGACTCACTTCAGGGAACTCGCCTGCTGATTGGTCCTTTCGGCGGCCGGGGCGGGGCCAACAGCGTTGAAAGAAAAGGCGCGAGTGGGGGTGGCGGGTGGAACAACAAATCGTTCGCGTGATGGGAGCGGCTGGGCAGGCCTGGGAGTGAGTAGTTGGGGGTCACGGGGAGGGGGCTAGGCGATGGTGTCCCCCCTCTATGGTGGGGGCGATGGTGTGTCCCCTGGGGGGGATTGGGGTCCCCCCTCTATGGTGGGGGCGATGGTGTGTCCCTGGGGGGATTGGGGTCCCCCCTCTATGGTGGGGGCGATGGTGTGTCCCCTGGGGGGGATTGGGGTCTCCCCTCTATGGTGGGGGCGATGGTGTGTCCCCTGGGGGGGGGTTGGGGTCTCCCCTCTATGGTGGGGGTGATGGTGTGTCCCCTGGGGGGGGTTGGGGTCCCCCCTCTACGGTGTGTCCCCTGGGGGGGGGGTTGGGGTCTCCTCTCTATAGCGGGGGCGATGGCGTGTCCTGCAGGGGCTTGGGGATCTATGCAGGGCGCTTGGAGTGGGACCTAGACGCCCGCTGGGCCCGTCTTGTCCCGATGGCATCAACCCTGGCCCCACCCTGGCAATTTCGACCGTCCTTGACCCTGGAGCGCCTCGAAGATCACCCTCGAGTCCTTGACCGCGACTCTACGTGGAGCCGCGGCCGGGTTGGCTGCCCTGCCGCGTTCTGCGCTGGTGGCTTCAGGTTGACAGCGTTGTCGTGCTTCACCCGAGAGCCGATCGTGTAACCGAGGCTGGGTTGTCATCTGCCGGCATGGGCTGGAGTCTCCCAGTTGAGCAGCAATGTCAACGTCGGAAGCGTTGCTTTGCCACGAGCCTCCGATTTGAGCAACTGTGGGCGTGAACCTACCACGGGAGGAGACGGCACGGTGTCTGGGAACTCCTCGCACTCCTCCCCTCAGTCCTTCAGCATCTCATCTGCTTGGGTCCAGCTGTTCTACGTTCATGGGCTGATCTTGCCCAAATATTTGGCCATCTAGCCGGTGGAGATTTGGTCCTATGTGGTGGAGGATAAGTAGAGCTGGGTGCCCTCTCTAGCCATGAAAAATTAGATATTTCTCTGTAAATGGTGGTAAACATTGGTTTTGCCCGCATGCACCCAAACTGGCACTAAATATTTCCACCAATGAGTGTTGAAATTTATGGAGAGGTAAAAAATAAGAAAAATGCCAATTGAGAATTTGTTAGAGACCATCGTTAAATTGTTCTCAGGTGAGACGCTCATCAAGCCGCTTGGGTGCGAAAATTTAAATCGGTGAAAATACCAATAAAATGTTTCAGCCTTCCCAAATTTTGTGTGACTGTGAAACCATACAGAAATAAAAATTGGGGGAAAAAAGCTTTAAAATAAACATTACTATCTATAAAAGAATGAATTTGGCCAAGCCTAGTTAGGTGCATGTTATTGGGGCTTGAGTCTGTGTAGTCCGATAGTTGTTTGATAGGATTAGAATGCGATTTGATCCTTTAATGGGACTCAATTCATGAGGGATCTGGTGGTGGAAGTGAAGTTGCTCATCCTAATGTCACTCTAAAAAGGACTCCAACCTTTTTAGGACGTTCTCCTGGACCCTGCCGCTTTTCCTGGCCAGACAGCGAGATCACAGTTGACAGGAACACGGCTGAGAGAATGGAGATCTCTCTTCCATCCATTGATAGATCATCCATTGGCACTGCTGTAGTGGTTCTGGTTCCACATTTGAATCCAGATGATGATGGATCTAGATGAGTTTGGAGTTGCACTTTCTGGGGGACTAATATTGGCCGGTTGTTGGCTAGACCCACTGGATCCCATTGCAGGCCTGAAGGAGATAGAGACACTTCTGTTGACCTTACACCCTTGACCAGATCTTGGGAAAACTTGTCCTCATGTTGAAACTAATCAGTGCTTTAAATTGCTTTATGTTGAGTCGTCCGATCGGTTTAGACTAGAGGACGACTTGTGCCGTGCCACTTAAATTAATAACAACAGTTTGGAGTGGTCTGCCTCATGCATGGCTACAGTGACTTGTCGAACTCGCTGCCAATCAACAATCTAGTCAATAAGATGCTGTTGTTTGGATCTTGGGCTTGCTTGTGACACTTTTTTGTTTTGTCAGATAGGCAGAAAAACCCATTTGCAATTGCTAATTCCCCCTTGAACCCTGCTCCTTAGTGAGTGTGGCCGTTGCTATTCTCTTTCCGAGTCCCATCGTGTCCGATGGCATTCAGCCAGATTACCCCATTACTTCCAACCTTTGCATTAAAGGTCCATGATGATTAGCTTATCCAACATTGACATGAGTTTGTCAAAGTCACTATAATTTTCTTTCACATCATCTGCATTTCTCTGGTAGGGATGTACACACTTTGCTAATGGTAATGTACTTACATTTCCAAGGCAACCATAAGATGGTCACTTCTACCTTTAGGTAGATTTTCAAGCTTGGGAACAATGCAGTTGCCAATTTCAAAGCCAACACCCACTTGTCTTGGTGCTGAGACTGGGCAACCTCACCAGGTGATCGTATACCCCGATCGCTGCAAATCGCCCGTCAGCGGTAAATCTGGTGTCACAGCGTGGCAATGTCCATTTTTAGCCACAGTCGCACCTGAGAGATGTCGGTGTCCTCTTCAGTCACGAAGGGCGACGACAGACCTGTGCTAAAGGTGCTGTTATGCAACTATTGAGGAGTAAACGTATAAATAATGAAATAGGATTTAAGCTTTCAAGTTCTTCTTCAGGCTCCATTGTCTCTTTCCCACCAACAGAAGTTGGTCCAATAACAGAGATTTCCTCACCCATCTTCTCTCTGTTTAAGTATGTGACCTAGTGCTATAAGACTTAGTTCTGTGTACGGGGGGGGAGAAACAAGGACACCACAAAATAACAAAATCCCCCTCCAGATTTTGGTGCGCGTAACCTTGAGGTTCACCATGTGAACCTGTTGGAAACACTGGGGTAATGTCCAGCCTCGAATAGCTTATGGTAGCAATTGGGGTCCCCCAATTACAGTTATCTGGAACACCCCATGTGGACTGGGGCCAGCGAGCAAATTAAACATGGCTGCCAACCACAGATGGATGGATGGGAGAAAGGCTATTAAAGTAAGATGAATGTCTGATGTCTAGTGGGCACATTGGGGTGGCAGATACCCGCTTATGGGGCATCCTCCACTAAACTCTTCTCGTCTCTTCATCAGAAGGTTTCCATCAGAAGTAGGCATGATGTGGGGGTTGGCTTGTCCATATCTTTTTTTGATAACTGCAATTCTCCCAGTCAGTATTTAAATCCTCAATAAAGTTCTCATATCTTGATGTCTGGCTCCCCAATCTTATCCTGAATTCCTTCGCCAGCCACGCGCGGTTAAGACGGCAGGGCTAGTCCCTTGTACCCTCTAAATCCATCCAAGGGCCATGCTCCCATCCCTGGATTTCAATGGGAAGCAGGGCCAGTTCTGATTGCCGTGTCTTGGTTCCAGACTCCTTTGTGGTCGTCCTAACTTCTTAAGGAGAAGCTGCTGGGTGACTGTTGGCTGGTGGATATAGACAGGGCAGGTCCAAGGCTTCCTTGATGCCCATGATTCTCTCGGAGCTGGGGCACAATGTAGGGTGTGGATACATGGGATTGCCGGAGTGGTTTACTGCCCCGGATAGCTTATTGGGGCCAGAGTTGGCCGCTTCATTGGAGGTTTTCTTGCTGCGGGCGCATGAGTCGCCCTCCAGGGATGGGGGGAGAACCCAGGAGATCTGGGCGGGGCGCCGGGGGAGAAGAGAGAGGGGGCCAGCGTCTCCATGGTGGAAGCTGGCTTAGAGCAAAGATGAATCCCCTGGTTCTTCATCCCATGGGTGGAAAGGGTTCAGCTGTGGGACTGGGGCTCTGTTGGGGGAGATTTAGCCAGAGTGTTGCCTCTAGAGGTTGATATCTAGGACAGAGATCATGGACTGGGGGAGTCCAAGCAAGGAGATGAGGTTGGTGGTGCTGTAGGCGTTGAAGCATCTGAGGCGTTGTCCCCATCCCAGAATCAGCTGCCATAGGAATCCTTCCATCCGTGGTGGCTTGAAAAGGAGCACGACGGCTGGGGATATTAGGGGGACGGGCTTCTGCCATCGGACGAGCGAATTAAGGGCTGGGGCTCCTCGCAGGCTGGGCCTATCGCTCCCTGGCCGTGACCCTTTCCCTGCCCCTCCCTGCAGGCTCCTGGCCCAGCTGGATGAGGCGCTGGCTTTCGAGGGGCCGACCCGAGAGGAGCTGGAGGCGGAGCTGCCAGCCAAAGTCCTGGTGGAGCATGCTGTGGTGAGTGATGGGGCAGCCGGCCTCTGCCTTTGGGGGGCGCCAGCTCTGATCCTGCCCCAGGGTGGGGACTGGCTGGCCCAGACAAGTGGGGAATGGAATACGGGGCCTGTCCCCCCTAGGAGGTGCTGGCTCCCATCCTGTCCAGGGCGTGGGACTGGCTGACTCAGGGTGGGGCATGGGGCATGCGGCCTTTCCCCTCCAGGGGGTGCCGGCTGTAATTTCCCCCTACCACGGCTCCCTAGGATACACGGAAGAAGCAGAAGTGGATGTGCAGCCAGCTCCATGTGGTCAAATTCCTGCTGGAATTCTTGGACCAGAGGGACTCAGCCCCCTTTGACCAGAAGACCACAGAGGCAGCTGTCCGTGAGTAGCCCGGACTCCTGGGTTTTCACCCCGGCTCTGGAGGGGAGTGGAGGCTAGTGGGTTAGAACGGTGGTGGTTCAGAGCCAGGACTCCTCAGTTTGATGCACTGCCTCTCCTCCCTCCCGGCCCAGGGAACGAGATGATGCAAGCCAAGCAGCAGTGGAAGGAGCTGAAGGCTGGCTACCAGCAGCAGGTGGTAGCCATCGAGGGGGCAGTGCCCCGTGTGCTGGCTCAGCTGGAGAAGGGCCAGCACCTGGCGCAGCGGCTGAAGGAGGCTCTGGCGCGATACGAGGCCCAGGTAAGGTCCTGTCCTGGGCGTGTGTGAATGTGAGGATCCCACTCTTGCCACCAGCTGCCCAGGGGGCTCCAGGGATTCCACTTCTGCCACCAGTTCCCCTTGGTCCTGGGGGGAGGGGCCCTGCGGTTGCCGTCTCACTGCTGCTACTAGCTGCCTAGGCGGTCGCAGGGACCCCCCCCCTTGCCACCAGCTCCCTCTCCCCACAGAGACACGAGGCTGAGAAGAAGGCAAGGGGCGCCCGGGAGAGACGGCAGAAGGAGCAGGTACTGACCCAGGGGTCTGTGGGGGGCAGAGCCAATCAGTGGGGAGAGAGGAGAAGCAGGGGTGGTTGGGACTATTCTAGGAAGAGCTGGTGGGTTGATTGTGGGAGGAGCAGCGGGACTGGTGAGGGCAGCAGCTGCCCCATTTCACTGTTCTCCCCCCACCCCCAAATCCAGGAGCAGCTGGAGGAGCGGAAGCAGCAGCTGGAGGAGCAGGCGGCTTTGCTGCGGAGCCGGGTGCAGGCTCAGCGCCAGGAACTGCACCGGCTGCAGGGGGAGCTCCAGAGCCAGGAGTGTGTCGCCAGTGGCTGGAGGGAGAAGGTGGAGAGGTGAGAACCCAGGAGTCCTGGCTCCCAGCCCCCTCTGCTCTAATCACTAGACCTCCCCACCTCCCCCTGCACGGAGTCGGGGATGGAACCTGCTCTCTTCCCCCAGGAGCTCTGCCCTCTGCCAGCTCTTGGAGACCCTCCAAGGGGTCCGGGTGGTCTCAGCCTCTGCTGATGAAATCGACGTGGAACTGACGCCCGGCCCCCAGCAGACGACCCCCGATCCCCAGCCAGCGACCCCCGACCCCCAGCTGCTGAGGTTCACCTTGTGCTGGGCGGAGGATGGGAGCATCAGGGTGCAGGTGAGTAATGGCCTGGGGATGGAGGGAAGAGGCTGTCTGGGTCTGACCCAGGAAGGGTTGAGGGGGCCAGGCTGGCTGGCTGGGACCCGGAGGGGATTGGGGGCGCTAGGCTGGCTTGGTCTGACCCAGGGAGGGTTGTGGGGGTAGGCTGGCTGGGTGGGACCCAGGGGGGGAAATTTGGGGGGCTAAGCTGGCTGGGTCTGACCCAGGGAGGGTTGTGGGGGCAGGCTGGCTGGGTGGGACGCGGAGGGGATTGGGGGCGCTAGGCTGGCTGGGTCTGACCCAGGGAGGGTTGTGGGGGCAGGCTGGCTGGGTGGGACGCAGAGGGGATTTGGGGGGCCAGGCTGGCTGGGTGGGAGCCGGAGGGGGGGAATTCAGGGGGCCAGGCTGGCTGGGTCTGACCCAGGGAGGGTTGTGGGGCAGGCTGGCTGGGTGGGACCCGGGGGGGGAAATTCGGGGGGCCAGGCTGGCTGGGTCTGACCAGGAGGTTGGTGTGTGTCTGTCTGTCTGTCTGTCTGTCTCTCTCTCTCTCTCTCTCTGCCCCACAGAGCCACAGTCCCCTCTTCCCACCCCCCAGGCCCTGCGCTGACGTCCGGGGCACCGTCCTGGAGCTGCAGCAGAGCTACGGCCAGCTGGCCCCACTCCTGGCTGAGATTCAGGCCCTCCAGACCAGGTCTGTCCCGCAGCCCACCCCACCAGCCCCCCACCTTGTAGGTGGCAGCACTGATTTCCCCCCTCCCTCCCTCCCTGCAGGTTCTCCATCGACTGGCAGCCCCAGGAGCACCAGCTCCGCTTCCTACAGCCCTCAGCCATCTGGACACTGGCGGTGGAGCCGGGATACCCGGTGTGGGGGCGCGTCCGACTGCTGGCAGTACAAGGGCAGTGTGGTCCTGGGGACCCCGGGGCCTGGAAGGTGAGTGGATGGGGGAGAGATCTAAGAGAGCGCCAGAGGCTGCGGGTCGGGAGTGAGGGGCAGCGGCAGGGCTGGGGGGAGCCCAGGGCCCTATGGCCTGGATTCTAGCCTTTGCTCGCTGCCCCGCCCTCTTTCTGTGCCTCAGTTTCCCCATCTGTTGATCCAGCCTCCCCTGCTCAAGTCCTCTAACCTGCCTCTCTCTCTCTCCCCTCTCAGCCCCCACAGGAAACCCCATCCCTGCGTGACTGGCTGGAATACTTGAGCACTCTGGACATCTGAGCACCCCACTGGGCCTCAGAGCCCCTTATGGGGGGAGGCTGGGACAATCTCCCCCCCCCCCCCCAGCAGAGAGATCCTCAGCCTGGAACTGCTCCCTGTGCCTGACCAGCATGCACCCACTTTTCCGTCTTGCGGGGGGGGGGTAGCCCCCTGCCTGTGATGGGAGGGGGAGGTTAAGCAGCCCTGTAATAAACACACATTCGTAAAGTGTTGTGATCACCCCACATTGGGGGGGAGCCCTAGATCACAGGCACCAGATGGATCGTGGGCTGCTTGTGGCACCCACCCATGGGAGACGGATACTGACCCTTCCCCCCACCCTACAGCCCCTGTGCCTCCCATCCGGATCGGGGCTGGCACCCCCTAGAGGGGAAAGGCCCCGGGCCCCAATCCCCACCCTCTTTGCTGCCTGGGCAGCCTGCCCATATGTAGTTCCCCATCTGGCCACAAGGTGGGGCTCTTGTCCTGTTCAGTTTTACTTGCTAAGGGGGTGGTGGGGTGGGGTGTGTGTGTGAGAGCTCCCCTGCCCCTTCTCGGCTGGGAGGAGCCCAGACCTGCCCCCCCCCAGCTGGGATCACCCCCCTCCTGGCTGAGAACCCCAAGGGGTGTGGGGTCTGGGGGGGGTGGGGGGCAGAGGGAACTAGAGGAGTGGGGCAGGGTGATTGGAGATGGGGCTGGGGGATGGGGATGAGTGTGTGTGGGGGGGTGGGGTTAGGTTGGGGGCAGTGGTGGAGAGATGGGGGGTGGAGCTGCAGGGGGTGGAGGATTGGCTACAGGGGCAAGGGGGGGCTATGTGGGGTTGGGCAGGGTGGGGGTGGAGACTTGGGGGGTCTCTGTGAACTGGTGCCCTAGAGCTGAAATTGACCATCCCCGGTGGACCCTACTAGTGCTGCTGGACTCACCCCAAGTGAAGCCCACCCCACTCCCCCCGTCTTCTCCCAGCTTCCCCCTGGGTTTTTCTGTTGCATCGATGAATATTTCAAGGGCTCTGGCTCTGTTCTCTGCTCCCCTAAATAAGCCAGGGACCCCCACGGCTGCTGGGACTGTTGGGGGGGGGCAGAGGTTGGGGGGGATGTTGCTGCCAGCAGCGGCCTGCAATTACGAATGGT
This sequence comes from Eretmochelys imbricata, assembly GCF_965152235.1. Classification (NCBI taxonomy): domain Eukaryota; kingdom Metazoa; phylum Chordata; order Testudines; family Cheloniidae; genus Eretmochelys; species Eretmochelys imbricata. The sequence continues at coordinate 16,295,679 of NC_135594.1, read as the reverse complement.
AAGTCTGTCCCTATCTACCTGCTTTTGAAGGAATCTGAGAAGGGGGGGGACTGCAGGGTGGGAGTGAGGGGCACCGGCAGAGCTGGGGAGGGACCCAGGGCTGGGCTAGCTGGGGGCTGCAGGGTGGGAGTGAGGGGCACCGGCAGAGCTGGGGAGGGACCCAGGGCTGGGCTAGCTAGGGGCTGCAGGGTGGGAGTGAGGGGCACCGGCAGAGCTGGGGAGGGACCCAGGGCTGGGCTAGCTGGGGGCTGCAGGGTGGGAGTGAGGGGCACCGGCAGAGCTGGGGAGGGACCCAGGGCTGGGCTAGCTGGGGGCTGCAGGGTGGGAGTGAGGGGCACCTGCAGAGCTGGGGAGGGACCCAGGGCTGGGCTAGCTGGGGGCTGCAGGGTGGGAGTGAGGGGCACCGGCAGAGCTGGGGAGGGACCCAGGGCTGGGCTAGCTAGGGGCTGCAGGGTGGGAGTGAGGGGCACCGGCAGAGCTGGGGAGGGACCCAGGGCTGGGCTAGCTGGGGGCTGCGGGATGGGAGGTGGGGTATCTGGCCCAGGTGAGCCCTCCTTGTGGTGTTATGTGTGGCCGTTCCCCAGCTTTCCCGCCCCAGAGGTGGCTGCATCTCGGCGCCTCTTGAGCCCTCTCCCTACAGACGCCAATAAACCCTTTGCTGACGCTTTCCTAGTGTTGCTGTAACGCGAGAGCATCAGCAGTGCTGGGGTTGTGGGGTTTAGATGGTTGGAGGCCTAGGATGGATACGCTGCCCCCCACGTGCCCTGCTGCAGCCCAGCCGGGACCGTGCCGGCACAGAGCCCACATTGGGACGGGGTGGGGGGAGATAATGCAGTTTGCCTGCGGGGCCCATCTACTCCTGGCCGCTGTGGCTGGTGAGTTGAGTGCATCCACGCCTGGGAGGGCCCGGACTCGCCTTTGCTTCTGCTTCAGGGACGCTTTTGTGCTGCCCGGGCACGGCTGGCACCCGGGTGGCCCCGGGCAGGGGAAGGCGAGACGCCAGTGATGGGGAAAGCAAGAGTGCTGGGGGCGGAAAAGGAGAGAAGGAAGAAAAGAAGCAAGGGGGACAGAAGGAGGGAAGAAAGGAAGGTAAAGCAGTGAGTGACGGAAGGAAGCGGAGAAGAAGTGAGCGATACAAAAATGAAGAGATGTGAGTGGTACAGAGGAGAAGAAGAAGCGAGCGATAGGAGAAGGGAGTAGGAGAAGCAAGCGGTAGAAGTATGAGACGAAGCGAGCAGTGGAAGGGTTAGGAGAAGTGAGCAGCAGGGGAAGTGAGTGTTAGAAGGAAGACAAGAAGCAAGTGATGAAAGGAGTGGTAGAAGATGGAAGAGAAGCGAGCGGCGGAAGGAAGCAAGCAATGGAAGGAGAGGGATGAGGAAGAAGCGAGCGGCGGAAGGAAGCAAGCAATGGAAGGAGAGGGATGAGGAAGAAGCGAGCGGCGGAAGGAAGCAAGCAATGGAAGGAGAGGGATGAGGAAGAAGCGAGCGGCGGAAGGAAGCAAGCAATAGAAGGAGAGGGATGAGGAAGAAGCGAGCGGCGGAAGGAAGCAAGCAATAGAAGGAGAGGGATGAGGAAGAAGCGAGCGGCGGAAGGAAGCAAGCAATAGAAGGAGAGGGATGAGGAAGAAGCGAGCGGCGGAAGGAAGCAAGCAATAGAAGGAGAGGGATGAGGAAGAAGCGAGCGGGAGTTCTCGGAAGGAAGCGAGCGATGGGAGGAGAAGGGATGAGGAAGAAGTGAGCGGGGGAAGGAAGCGAGCGATGGGAGGCATAAACCCCATGGGGAGAAGACTGGAGGGGCCCAGCCGCAGCTGAGGAACCTTGGGGTCCTGGCCTGTTCCTGTAATGGACCAGCCCGACTCGTTAGCCGGGGGTGTGTGGGAGAGAACCCAGGAGTCCTAGCTCCCAGCCCCTGTAAATAAATCAAGGCAGCACTGTAAAAAACACAGGTTTATTCTGCTCCTGCCCCCCCCCCGTTCCCCCGTCCAGCCCCCCCATGCCTCTTCAGCACCCCCCTCGGTTCATGTTGGTCTGGGGGTCGGCTCCAGGTACCCCACATTCCTCAGCATGCGGGGCCCTGGCAATGTGAACGAAGAGAGCGTTAGAGTCACTCGGAAGCCAGCCAGGACCCGGATGCCTGGGTTCGCTTCCCGGTTGTGGGAAGGGAGTGGGGTCTAGTGATTAGAGTGGATGGGGGGCTGGCAGGAGCCAGGACCCTTGGGTTCTCTCCCCAGCTCTGGGAGGGGAAGTGGGGGGACAGGTTTGCTGTAGGGGAGGGGGGGGCAGGGCTGTTTCTGCTCCCCAAGGGCAGGAAGATTGGCGGGAGGCCTGTTCTATTCATAGCTTCCCTGGGAGGGGGCATGGGCCCTGGTGGGGGCGGGGAGGAAGACAGACCTGGGGAGAGAACCCAGGAATCCTGGCTCCTAGTCCCCACCCCCCTCCCGGAGCTGGGGAGAGAACCCAGGAATCCTGGCTCCCATCCCCCTCACTTTAACCATTAGGTCACACTCCATTTTTGTGCCTCTGATACCATCCACCCTTGCACGTTTTTTGCACAAACCCCATGAACCACATGTGCACATCTGAGCCTTTGCACGCTTGCCCCACAATGGATGAGGTCCGACTGCCCCAACTGGCCCCCTCGCACGCTCCGAGGCCTGCACTGGGAGTGATCTGGGAGCGCTGGCTGGAGCCGGGGCGGTGTCATTGCACGCTCGGCACACGCCGGCCTGAGCCCCCCTGCACCTGTCGCACGAGCAGCACGACTGACCGCTCCTCTGGGGGCCACAGCCATGCTGCACAAAGGGGAGGTGGCTGGGAGCCAGGACTCCTGGGTTCTCTCCCCGGCTCTGGGAGGGAAGTGGGGTCTGGTGGTTAGAGCAGGGGGGCTGGGAGCCAGGACTCCTGGTTCTCTCCCCGGCTCTGGCAGGGAAGTGGGCTCTAGTGGTCAGAGAAGAGGGGGCTGGGAGCCAGGACTCCTGGGTTCTCTCCCTGGCTGTGGCCGCGTGGGCGGGAGGCGATCGCTATTTGCCCGCTGGGGCCGCGTCCGCCCCGTTCTGCCGCCCACTGCCCTTCTGCGAGAGGCGGGTGGAGGCGCTGAGGGCCGTGGCCGCCGCCTTGAAGCTCCGCTTGCGCTTGGCCACGTTCTGCTCGGGGTGGAAGATGATGACGTAGACCTTGGGCACGTAGAGCATCCCCAGGGAAACTGAGGCACTGAGGCTCATGGACACCGTCAGCGTCAGCGTCTGGATGTAGATCTGCGGGGGGCAGAGAACGGGGCGCTCAGGGCGGCTGGCGCAGGGCTCGTCCCCTCCAGTGGGGGGCGGGAGGGGGCGCTGGGAGCCAGGACGCCTGGGTTGTCTCCCCAGCTCTGGAAGGGGTCTAGTGGTTGTGGGGGGGGGGGGCGCTGGGAGCCAGGACGCCTGGGTTCCTATCTCTCGATCCCTCTCTCCTTTCTTTCATACTTGACCCTTATTTTCTTCCCTTTCTCAAAGCCTCACCCATGGGCTCCTCTCCACACCCTCATCGTCCCGGACTCCTGGGTTGCCTCCCTTCTGTCTAAAATTCCAGTCCCTGGGCTCTCCCCTGCCTTTCCCCCGGACTCCTGGGTCCCCTCCCCTCTCAAAAACTATAACCCTTCATCCCCCCCACCCTTTCTCCCTGGACTCGTAGGTCCCCCCGCAAGCTCCAGCCCCTGGGCTCCCCAGACTCCTGGGTCCCCTCCCCTCCCTCTCTCCTCCTCCAGCCCCTGGGCTCCCTCCACTCTCCCGGACTCCTGGGTCCCCCTCCCTCTCTCCTCCTCCAGCCCCTGGGCTCCCTCCATTCTCTCGGACTCCTGGGTCCCCCTCCCTCTCTCCAACGCCAGCCCCTGGGCTCCCTCCACTCTCCTGGGTCCTCCTCCCTCTCTCCAACGCCAGCCCTGGGCTCCCTCCACTCTCCCGGACTCCTGGGTCCTCCTCCCTCTCTCCAACGCCAGCCCCTCGGCTCCCCGGCCTCCCGGGTCCTCCGGCCCACGGACCTTCTCGGCGGACTGGGCGGTGCCGAAGAAGATGGGCACGAAGGCCAGCCAGACGATGCAGGTGGTGTACATGGTGAAGCCGATGGGCTTGGCCTCGTTGAAGGTCTCGGGCACGCCGCGGGCCTTGACGGCGTAGACGGTGCAGGTGACCATGAGCACCAGGCTGTAGCCCAGGCAGCAGATGAGCGACAGGTCGGACATGTCGCACTTGAGCACCCCCCGGGCCGCCTCGGGGTTGGGCACCCGCTGCTCCTCGTAGTCGATGACGCTGTGGGGCGGCAGGGCCCCCAGCCAGGCCAGGGCCCCCACCAGCTGCACGGCGCTCAGGCTGAAGGTGATGGCCAGCTGCGAGGTGGGGCTGATGAACCGGGGCGGCGTCACCGACTTCTTGCCCTGCTCGAAGATGCGGTAGATGCGGTTGGTCTTGGTGAGCAGGGCCGAGTAGCTGAGGGCCATGCCCAGCCCCAGGAAGAGGCGCCGGGCGGCGCACACCACCACGCCCGGCTCGGCAATCATCAGGAAGGTGATGGCGTAGATGAGGAAGATGCCGGTCAGCAGCACGTAACTCAGCTCCCGCCCCGAGGCCCGGACGATGGGCGTGTCGTTGTGGCGCACGAAGGTGACCACCACGAAGGTGGTGCCCAGGATGCCGCCCATGGCCAGGCAGACGGGCAGCACAGCCCAGGGCGAGCTCCACTCCAGCTTGACGATGGGCGTGGGCCGGCAGGCCGTGCGGTTGGGGCTGGGGCGCATGTCGAAGGGGCAGGTCTCGCAGGTGAACTCGTCCAGCTGGTACTGGTACCCGTCGCAGAGCTCGCAGTGCCAGCAGCAGGGCACGCCCTTCACCATCTTCTTCCGCTCGCCCGGCCCGCAGGGCAGGCTGCAGACGGACGAGGGGATGTCCTGCTGGCCCCCAGACCACTGCATCTCCTCGATCTGCCAAGGGAGAGCGCGGGCAGGCAGCTGGCTCTGGGGTGGGGGGTGCTGGGGAACGGCCAGACATGACGCCGCCCTGGGATGGCTTGCCTGCTGCTGAGATGCAGCCACCTCTGGGGTGGGGCAGCTGGGGAACAGCTACACATAACGCTGCATAGGCATGCTATGCCCAGGACTGACAGGCAGCCACCTCTGGGGTGGGGTAGTTGGGGAATAGCAGCACATAACGCTGCATAGAGTCAGCTTGCCCAGGACTGAGATGCAGCCAGTTCTGGGGGGGGTCAGCTGGGGAACAGCTGCACATAACATTGCCCTGGGACGAATCCCCCGCTGCTGAGATGCCACCCACTCCGGGGCAGGGCCGCAGAGGAATAGCCACGCAAGACGCCACAGGGGGACGGCTCGCCCAGGGCTGAGATGCAGCCACCTCTGGGGCGGGGCGGCTGGGGAACAGCTACACATAACGCTGCATAGGCATGCTATGCCCAGGACTGACAGGCAGCCACCTCTGGGGTGAGGTAGTTGGGGAATAGCAGCACATAACGCTGCATAGAGTCAGCTTGCCCAGGGCTGAGATGCAGCCACCTCTGGGGTGGGGCCGCAGAGGAATAGCCACGCACGACGCCACAGGGGGACGGCTCGCCCAGGGCTGAGATGCAGCCACCTCTGGGGTGGGGCGGCTGGGGAACAGCTACACATAACTCTGCATAGAGTCAGCTCGCCCAGGGCTGAGATGCAGCCACCTCTGGGGCGGGGCGGCTGGGGAACACATGCGCACGCCCCGGGCCCCCTTGCACTCACATTCAGGCGCAGGTATTCGGTCCATTGCCCGATGGCTTTGTACCCGGGCGCCGTGGTGTTGGTGAGCTGGTACTGGAAGATGTCATAGCGCCCGGGGGCATCTCCGTTCTCGTTGAACATGACGGGGGTCCCGGCGCTGCCTGGGGGGCGTGAACAAGGGGGGGCTGGATGCAGCTCGGCCGGTGCCCCTCACTCCGGACCTGCAGCCCCCTGTTGGCCCAGCCCTGGGCTCCCCCCAGCCAGTGCCCCTCCTCCCTCACCGTTGAAGCTGACCCCGCGGATGTAATGCAGCAGGGTGCGCCCGTCCACGGGGTCCATGCGCTCGCAGAGCCCGGGGGCGCCGGGGCACAGGTCCAGGTGCATGCTGTGCAGGGCGTGGGCCATGGTGTAGACGGCGTCGATCACGAACTGCACCTTCCCCTCCTGCTCGTAGGTGGAGTCCCGCCCGATGCGCTCCTCGCCTGGGCACAGAGGGGCTCAGGGGGGCGGGGAACGGGGCCCGGCTCCTCGCCTGGGCACAGAGGGGCTCAGGGGGGCGGGGAACGGGGCCCGGGGCCCGGCTCCTCGCCTGGGCACAGAGGGGTTCAGGGGGGCGGGGAACGGAGCCCGGCTCCTCGCCTGGGCACAGAGGGGTTCAGGGGGGCGGGGAACGGGGCCCGGCTCCTCGTCTGGGCACAGAGGGGTTCAGGGGGGCGGGGAACGGGGCCCGGCTCCTCACCTGGGCACAGAGGGGCTCAGGGGGGGGGGGAACGAGGCCCGGGGCCCGGCTCCTCGCCTGGGCACAGAGGGGCTCAGGGGTGTGGGGAATGGGGCCTGGGGCCCGGCTCCTCGCCTGGGCAAAGGGGGCGGGGAAAAGGGCCCAGGGCCTGGCTCCTCGCCTGGGCAGAGATGGGCTCAGGGGGGTGGGGAATGGAGCATGGGGCCTGTCCCCTCTAGGGAGCACCAGCCCCGATCCCCATCTCATTCTCAGCGGGCAGATAGCTGAGATTTGGGGTGTCCGGGCATCATCCGCCCACCGTGGTGGGATCAGCCCCCAGCCCCCCAACCCCCTGGACTCCCCTAAGAGCCGGGGAATGAGCCTTGAGTGGGCTGATCACACCCCATGCAGGGGATTAGCTGGAGCGGGGGCACCAGGGGGCCAGTGTCTCCTTCCCCGCCGCGGGATTGCCACCCCCCGAACCCCCAACCTCGTCCATCCCTGAGAGATCAGCCCCCCAAGCCCAGCCCCCGGTACCGGTGCATTTCCGAGCGGCCTCCTCCGGCTGCGTCCCCGGGCGGGTGAGTTTACATTTGAAATCGTCCTCCCAGAACTCGGCGAACCAGATATTGCGGCGATTGTTCTCCAGGGAGCGCGAGGTGAAATACTGATCGAAGCCTGCGGTGGGGAGACGGGGGTCAGCAGGGGGCACCGTGGGGCAGGGTGCTCAGTAGGGGGCGCTGTCCCCTGGCAGGCCGGGCCAGGCGCTGTGGGACAGGGGGCTGGACATGGGGCGCTCTTGGCAGTCAGGGTCAGGCACTGGGGGGTGCCGTGCTGCTGGCAGCAGGGGGTCTGGTAGGGGGCTGGGGGGCACGGTGCTGTGGGGAGCGGGGGGGTGGGGGGTGCAGTGGGGGGTTTGGTCGGGAGACTGGGGGGCACAGTGCTGCGGGGGGTTCGGTGGCGGTCTGGGGGGGCACGGTGCTGCGGGGGGTTCGGTGGGGGGCCCGGCGGGGGGGATCCGTTACCGTCGATGGACACCCGTTTGGGCAGAATGGTGACGGCTCCTTCGGCCACTTCCTCCTGCCGCAGGATGGGCGAGATCTTGGAGCCCCAGCTGTCCGAGCCAACCCACAGGAAATGCCCCGTCAGGTTGGCGCGACGTGCGGCCTCCAGCACCCGCCTGCAGGGGGCGACAGCGAGCAGGTGAGTCCTGAATTCCCGGGCAGACGGGCCCGGGGGGAGCCCCAAACTCACTTGATGTCGTCCTCGTTGGCGAAGATGATGATCCCGCGGGCATTGGGCGTCTCCATCAGCCGCTTGATCAGCTTGTCGAACTCGCCGGCCCTGGGCTCCCGCGGGATCTTCATGGACTGGGCGATGCAGACGCCGCCTGGGGGGGGCAACAGGGAGCCCCCGTCACGGGGACTGGAGCCCCTCACTCCCGCCCTGCAACCCCCTGCCAGCCCAGCCCTGGGCCCCCACCCCCCCAGCTCTGCCGGTGCCCCTCACTCCCAGAACTGGGCCCCCCCCAGCCCTGCCGGTGCCCCTCACTCCCGCCCCGCAGCCCCCGGCTAGCCAGCCCTGCCCCCACCCCCAGCCCTGCCGGTGCCCCTCACTCCCGCCCCGCAGCCCCCGGCTAGCCCGGCCCTGCCCTCCTCACAGCCCTGCCGGTGCCCCTCACTCCCGCCCCACAGCCCCTGGCTAGCCTGGCCCTGCCCCCCCCCAGCTGGTGCTCCTCACTCCCGCCCCGCAGCCCCCGGCTAGCCTGGCCCTGCCCTCCTCACAGCCCTGCCGGTGCCCCTCACTCCCGCCCCGCAGCCCCCAGCTAGCCCGGCCCTGCCCCCCCCAGCTGGTGCCCCTCACACCCGCCCCACAGCCCCCGGCTAGCCCTGCCCTGCCCTGCCCTGCCCTCCTCACAGCCCTGCCGGTGCCCCTCACTCCCGCCCCGCAGCCCCCGGCTAGCCTGGCCCTGCCCCCCCCCAGCCCTGCCGGTGCCCCTCACTCCTGCCCCGCAGCCCCCGGCTAGCCTGGCCCTGCCCCCCCCCAGCCCTGCCGGTGCCCCTCACTCCCGCCCCGCAGCCCCCGGCTAGCCTGGCCCTGCCCCCCCCCCAGCTGGTGGCCCTCACTCCCACCCTGCAGCCCCCGGCTAGCCCGGCCCTGCCCCCCTCACAGCCCTGCTGGTGCCCCTCACTCCCGCCCCGCAGCCCCCGGCTAGCCTGGCCCTGCCCCCCCCCCAGCTGGTGGCCCTCACTCCCACCCTGCAGCCCCCGGCTAGCCCGGCCCTGCCCCCCCCCAGCTGGTGCCCCTCACTCCCGCCCCGCAGCCCCTCACCGGCCTCGCGGGAGATCTGGACGAAGGCCTCCACCCCACTTTCACCGTAGTTGCCCTCGGAGGCCAGCGTGGAGACGTAGTTCCAGCCAAGCGCCTTCACCACGTCCAGCATGGCCTGGGCCTGGTACGAGTCCGGCGGCACCACCCGGGAGAAATAGTCGTAGCGGTTGTTGTCGCTGAGCTCGGGGGCGGTGGAGGCGTAGCTGATCTGCGGGATCTGGGGGGCAGAAGGGCAGGAGACTGACAGGGGGCGCCAAGGGGGCACCTGGCCCCTGCTCGGACCCGGGGGCAGCCCAGAAAATCCCTGCACCCAGGAGCTTCCGGACTCATCAGCGGGGACCCGTCAGCCAGGGTGGAAGGAGACTGGTGGCAGAGCTGGGAGAGAACTCAGGCGTCCTGGCTCTCAGCCCCTGCCCTCTCTACCCACTAGACCCCACTCCCCTCCCGGCGCCGGAGAGAGAACCCAGGAGTCCCAGCACCAGAGCTGATGCCTCGCGGAGCCAAGTGGGGTTGAGAGAAATGAGAATGAGCCGGGGCGGGGGCCCTGTCGCCCCTGCTGGTGGGGCTGAGCCCTTCTCTGGGTGTGGGGCTAGGGCAGTCCCTCACTTCCCCCCACCCCATGTGCTGTGGGGTCAGGGAGAAGCCGGGGGAAGGCTCATTGCTTGGCTCCTGAACCCCTCAAAACTGCCCAGGGATTGGGAAGCCGGAGCTGCAAGGAATTGTGGGTAACAGTGGCCTAGTTGGGGGAGGGACCCGCTTCTGTGGCTCTTGGATGTGTAACCTTCCCCCAGCACTGCCCCCCCCCCCCCCCCCGGCATCGTTAGCCAGGCTGTTGATGGATTGGAGCACTGTGGGGCAGGGGGGACGGGACCAACAACTGGAGGGAGGGAGAGAGAGAAACCGGCTAATACCGTGTGGGGCATCCCAGAGCTGGGGAGAACCCAGGAGTCCTGGCTGCCAGGCCTCCCTACTCTAACCACTAGACCCCACTCCCCTCCCAGAGCCGGGGAGAACCCAGGAGTCCTGGCTGCCAGGCCTCCCTACTCTAACCACTGGACCCCACTCTCCTCCCAGAGCTCGGGAGAGAACCCAGGAGTCCTGGCTCCCAGCCCCCCTGCTCTAACCACTGGACCCCACTCCCCTCCCAGAGCTCGGGAGAGAACCCAGGAGTCCTGGCTCCCAGCCCCCCTGCTCTAACCACTGGACCCCACTCCCCTCCCAGAGCCGGGGAGACCCACTGCGACTGGGGTATATCTGGGGATATCAGTCTGATTTTATCCATCTCCCGATGTCTAGGAGACACCCCCCCAGGGACAGGGCCCGCCGTCCATCCCCCCCACTTTCAGGAGACGCCCCCCCGGCCTCCCACCCCGGCCACTCACGGCAAAGAGCCGCAGGACGTTGGCCACCATGATGGAGACGGAGCTGGCAGAAGCGCCGACCACGGCCACGACCCGCTCGGGCCGGGTGAAGAGGGGGGGCCGGCCGTCGGCGCAGCGCACGTCCGACGTGTCCTTCTGGATCAGGGCCTGGACGAAGGTCAGCGACTGCTCCAGGGCGTAGGTGTCCCGGGAGCAGGTGTCCAGGATGCGGGCGCCCAGGGTGAGGTTGGGGAGCAGCTGGGGGTCGGCGTTGATCTGGTCCAGGGCGTAGAGCATGGCCTCCATGCGGTGGATCCCCTTCTCCTTCTTCACCTCACCGCACGGCACCCCGGCTGGGCCCCGGGCGTGCACCGGGAACAGCCCCCCCAGCGTCACGTCCCCCTCGATCCGGATGGAGAAGGGCTGCGTGCCCTGCTGGGCCCCTGCCCCCCAGCCCCACAGCAGCAGCAGGAGGGGGGGCCACAGCTGCCCCATGGTTGGGCTGGCCCCGAGCGCTTCACGGCCTGCAGCGGGAAGGAGGGTGGGGAAATGGGGCAAGCCACCGTCTGGATGGGCCTGGGGGCCAGGAGCTGGTTCACTCGGGCACCGTCCCTAGGACACCTTGTTGGTCCGGGTCCCCTGGCAGGTGGCCAGTGCTGACCCCGGTTGCTCCCGACCACTGGCCAGAGCGAGACCCTCCCCGCCATGGCCCTGGAGAGAGGGAGGCCATGAGGAGGGGCAGCTGGCCTGGCTTGGAGTGTAGCTATCGATCCTCATACCCACCCTACCATCTGTCCATCCATCCACCCACCCACCATCTGTCCCCCCACACCTCCATCCATCCATCCATCCATCCATGTATCCTTCCCTCCATTCCTCCATCCATCCATCCCGACACCCCATCCACCCACCCACCCACCCACCTTCTGTCCCTCCGCCCCTCCAGCCAGCCATCCTTATACCAGCCGTCCTTGTATCCCTCCCTCCCTTCCTCCTCCCATCCATACATCCTGATACCCCATCCATCCATCCATCCATCCATCTACCAGCCATCCTTGTATCCCTTCCTCCCTCCATCCATCCATCCTCACACCCACCCTCAGTCCCTCCACCCGTCCATCCATCCAACCTGCCACCAGCCGCCCGTGTACCCCTCCCTCCCTTCCTCCATTCATCCATCCCGACACCCCATCCATCCATCCTTCCTTTCCTCCATCCATCCATCCTGACACCCCATCCTTCCATCCTTCCTTTCCTCCATCCATCCATCCTGACACCCCATCCTTCCATCCATCCATCCATCCCAACACTCCATCCATCCATCCATCTACCAGCCATCCTTGTATCCCTTCCTCCCTCCATCCATCCATCCTCACACCCACCCTCAGTCCCTCCGCCCGTCCATCCATCTATCCATCCATCCATCCTGCCACCCGCCACCCATGTATCCCTCCCTCCCTTCCTCCATCCATCCATCCCGACACCCCATCCATCCATCCATCCCGACACCCCATCCCTCCTTCCCTCCCTCCCTTCCTCCATCCATCCATCCTCACACCCACCCTCAGTCCCTCCACCCGTCCATCCATCCAACCTGCCACCAGCCGCCCATGTACCCCTCCCTCCCTTCCTCCATTCATCCATCCCGACACCCCATCCATCCATCCTTCCTTTCCTCCATCCATCCATCCTGACACCCCATCCTTCCATCCATCCATCCATCCATCCATCCATCCCAGCACCCCATCCATCCTTATACCCGCCATCCGTGTATCCCTCCCTTCCTCCATCCATCCATCCATCCATTCACTCCCTTCAACCATCTTCACACCCACCATCCATCCATGCACCCCTCCATCCCTCCCCGCTCACACGCCCGGCTACTGTGGGGTGAGTTTATCCCCATTTCACTCTCCCACTGTCCATCCATTGATTGATCTGCCTACCCCCTTTGTTCTTTCCCACCCCTGCCCCCTGTGCCCGTTCCTTTTCCACAGCCCCTGCCCCCTCAAGGGTGGGGCTGGCTGGCCCCCCAGGGGTGGGGTGGAACAAAGGCCCTTTAGCCCCCCTACCCCAGATGGGGTGTCTGCAAGGGAGGGGCTGAGCCGGGGGGTTCTATGCCAGGGTTAAGTGAGCAGAGTGAGCTGGGGGGGATGCCTGGAGCTCCCATAATGCACTGGGAGGAACCAGAATCCTGCCTCCCCCATGCACCTGGGGAAGTCGGCACCTCCCCCACTCATAATACACTGTGTGAACCAGGATTGTGCCCCCACAGATACTGAACCCCCAGACCCCTGACAGCTCCCCCGGTTCAACCCCCTGAACCCCCAAATGTCTCCTGGATCGAGCCCCTGAGCCCCCCAACGTCTCCCCCAGTTCTACCCCCTGAAACCCCAAATGTCTCCTGGATTGAGCCCCTGAGCCCCCCAACATCTCCCCAGTTCTACCCCCTGAAGCCCCAAACATCTCTCCTGGATTGAGCCCCTGAACCCCCCATGTCTCCCCAAATTGACCCCCTAAACCCCCCTGATGTTTCCCTCCGATAAAATCCGTGAGCCCCCAGACCCACAAATTCTTACCCGATCGACCCCCTGAACCACCAAACATCTGCCCCGGACCAAGCCCCTAAACCCCCGACCCCTGACATATCCCCCAGTCCTACTCCCCAAATAGCTCCCCAGATCGACCCCCAACTCCCCCCGTCTTCCCATATCACCCCCATCTCCCCTGGATTGACCCCCCGACATCTCCCTCAGATCAACCTTACCGATCCCTTCCCGAACCAACCCCCAGCTCCCCCCACATCTTTCTTGGCTCAACTCCCCGACATCTCCCTAGATGGACCCTCCAATGTCTCTCCCAGATCGACCCCCGACGTCTCCCTAGAGCCCCACCCCTGACCCCCCAATTCCCCTTTCACAACTCACCTGCAGTTGCTCCCCCTGGACGCAGGCTTCCTGGACTCCTGGGTTCTCTCCCCAGCCCCCAGCTGCATTGCCAGCTGGCTCCGGTCAGTGGCACCCCCGGGGGAGGCAGGTCGGGGTCCCCTGGCTGGGACCGGCTGAGCCCCGGCCGTTCCTGTCTCCCAGCTGCGCTGGGAACAGCTGGGAGCTGCCAGGCAAGGGGGGGGTGTCGAGAGGGCTGGGGGGGGGGCAGGGCTACGGGCAGCGCATTCGTCCCTCCGCTGGCTGGCACCTTCCCTCCATCCCCAGCACCAGCCGCTGCCAGCACCGCCCTGCCCTGCCCATCCCTCTGCCCTGCTCTGCCTGGCTCTGCCCATCCCCATCCTTCTGCCCTGCCCTGCCCTGCCCTGCGCCCCCCTGCCCAGCTCTGCCCTGCCCATCCCCCTGCCTCCCCCTGCCCTGCCCTGCCCTGCCCGGCTCTGCCCCCACAGCCCAGCTCTGCCCTGCCTGGCTCTGCACCCCCCTTCCTGGCTCTGCCCTACCCTGCCCATCCCGCTCCCTTGCCCATCCCCCTGCCCTGCCCTGCCCATCCCAATCCCCATCCCTCTCCTCCCCCTTTCCCCTTCTCTCTCTCTCTCCCTCCCCTTCTTTCCCATTTTACACCTCTCTCATCCCTCCTCTCTACCCCTCTTTTGCCAGGCCTCGGGGTGGGACCGACAGGAGATCTGGGGTTGAACAGACCTGACCTAGCTTGAGACGCTGGACCCAGACCGCAGGGACCCCTGAGCCCCCCCAGGCTCCTACCCTAGGGCCGGATGGGAGCCGACGCCCCCTAGAGGGGCCAGGCCCCGGGCCCCATTCCCCGCCCCCCTGAGCCAGCCAGTCTCCCCAGCCCAATGGGCCCATCCCCCGGGACCCTCGATTTATATGGGGTTGGGGGTGGGGATTGAATCCTGGGGGGCATTTGTCCTGCTAAGAACTGAGCCGAGCATGTACCACCTCATTTGACATGAAAATGGGGTCTAGTTGTTAGGGGGGGGGGGTGGGCTGGGAGCCAGGACTCCTGGGTTCTCTCCTTAACACTGAAGATAAAACATCCCAGGATCCTCCTGGCATTGCAGATCTTTGCTCTGACAGGCAAGGAGAGGAGCTGGGATCCCCCAGCTCTGTGCGGTCCTGCCCCACCTCCCGGAGTCCCCCAGCTCTGGGGGTGCGTGTGGGGGGGTGTTTGCAGGGCAGCCGAGGAAGGAGGCGGGGGCTGGCTCTGATCCGGTCTGTGCTGCTCGGCGCCCCTGGCCCTGGGGGCTGTTCTGGGCTGGGAGGGGGAGTCTGGGAGGCTCCTTTCATAGAAGGAAAGAAAGAGAGAAACCCACTTTGCTAGAGGACTATGAACTCGCTCCATTTCCAAGCCACTGGTCTGGGGCAGGGGTGGGGGGGCTACCGGGCTGGGTGTGGGTCTGATCGGGGGCGGGATATTGGACTGGCTGGGCCCGTGGGCCTGATGTGTGGGGATGACTCCTGCCCCCCACCCCACCCCACCCCCCTGCACACATCACTTCACAAACACCAGCTGTTGGGGACGGACACTCAGAGAGAGAGAGAAAGCAATTGCATTAATTCACCACTTAAAGCAGGGAGAGCCACGGCTCATCCGCCCGGGGGCCGCTGCCAGCCCCAGCCCCTAATCCGGGGAATCCATCAAACCGTCCTCCTGCACCCGCCCCCCAGCCTCTATCCATCCCCGTCCACCGCCCTCTGTCTATCCCTCCCCGTCCACTACCTCTGTCTATCCCCATCCACCGCCTCTGTCTATCCCTCCCGTCCACCCTATCCCTCTATCCATCCCCATCCACCGCCTCTATCCATCCCCCTCCACCGCCTCTGTCTATCCCCATCCACCGCCTCTGTCTATCCCCGTCCTCCACCTCTGTCTATCCCTCCCCGTCCACCCTATCCCTCTATCCATCCCCATCCACCGCCTCTATCCATCCCCCTCCACCGCCTCTGTCTATCCCTGTCCACCGCCTCTGCCTATCCCTCCCCATCCACCGCCTCTGCCTATCCCTCCCCATCCACCACCTCTATCCATCCCCATCCACCGCCTCTGTCTATCCTCCCCATCCACCACCTCTGCCTATCCCTCCCCATCCACCACCTCTATCCCTCCCCATCCACCACCTCTGCCTATCCCTCCCCATCCACCACCTCTATCCCTCCCCATCCACCGCCTCTGTCTATCCCTCCCCGTCCACCCTATCCCTCTATCCATCCCCATCCACCGCCTCTATCCATCCCCCTCCACCGCCTCTGTCTATCCCCGTCCTCCACCTCTGTCTATCCCTCCCCGTCCACCCTATCCCTCTATCCATCCCCATCCACCGCCTCTATCCATCCCCCTCCACCGCCTCTGTCTATCCCTGTCCACCGCCTCTGCCTATCCCTCCCCATCCACCACCTCTATCCCTCCCCATCCACCACCTCTGCCTATCCCTCCCCATCCACCACCTCTATCCCTCCCCATCCACCGCCTCTGTCTATCCCTCCCCGTCCACTACCTCTGTCTATCCCCATCCACCGCCTCTGTCTATCCCTCCCCGTCCACCCTATCCCTCTATCCATCCCCCTCCACCGCCTCTGTCTATCCCTCCCTGTCCACTACCTCTGTCTATCCCCATCCACCGCCTCTGTCTATCCTCGTCCTCCACCTCTGTCTATCCCTCCCCGTCCACCCTATCCCTCTATCCATCCCCATCCACCGCCTCTATCCATCCCCCTCCACCGCCTCTATCCATCCCCCTCCACCGCCTCTGTCTAACCCTGTCCACCGCCTCTGCCTATCCCTCCCCATCCACCACCTCTATCCATCCCCATCCACCGCCTCTGTCTATCCCTCCCCATCCACCACCTCTATCCATCCCCATCCACCGCCTCTGCCTATCCCTCCCCATCCACCACCTCTATCCATCCCCATCCACCGCCTCTGTCTATCCCTCCCCATCCACCACCTCTGCCTATCCCTCCCCATCCACCACCTCTGCCTATCCCTCCCCATCCACCACCTCTGTCTATCCCTCCCCATCCACCACCTCTGTCTATCCCCATCCACTGCCTCTGTCTATCCCTCCCCGTCCACTACCTCTGTCTATCCCCATCCACCACCTCTGTCTATCCCCGTCCTCCACCTCTGTCTATCCCTCCCCGTCCACCACCTCTGTCTATCCCCATCCACCGCCTCTGTCTATCCCTCCCCGTCCACCCTATCCCTCTATCCATCCCCCTCCACCGCCTCTGTCTATCCCCATCCACCGCCTCTGTCTATCCCCGTCCTCCACCTCTGTCTATCCCTCCCCGTCCACTCTATCCCTCTATCCATCCCCCTCCACCGCCTCTGTCTATCCCCATCCACCGCCTCTGTCTATCCCTGTCCACCGCCTCTGCCTATCCCTCCCCATCCACCACCTCTATCCATCCCCATCCACCGCCTCTGTCTATCCCTCCCCATCCACCACCTCTGCCTATCCCTCCCCATCCACCACCTCTATCTATCCCCATCCACCGCCTCTGTCTATCCCTCCCCGTCCACTACCTCTGTCTATCCCCATCCACCGCCTCTGTCTATCCCCGTCCTCCACCTCTGTCTATCCCTCCCCGTCCACCCTATCCCTCTATCCATCCCCCTCCACCGCCTCTATCCATCCCCCTCCACCGCCTCTGCCTATCCCTCCCCATCCACCACCTCTATCCATCCCCATCCACCGCCTCTGTCTATCCCTCCCCATCCACCACCTCTGTCTATCCCTCCCCATCCACCACCTCTATCTATCCCCATCCACTGCCTCTGTCTATCCCCGTCCTCCACCTCTGTCTATCCCTCCCCATCCACCCTATCCCTCTATCCATCCCCATCCACCGCCTCTATCCATCCCCCTCCACCGCCTCTGTCTATCCCTGTCCACCACCTCTGCCTATCCCTCCCCGTCCACCGCCTCTGTCTATCCCCATCCACCGCCTCTGTCTATCCCTCCCCATCCACCACCTCTATCTATCCCCATCCACTGCCTCTGTCTATCCCTCCCCATCCACCACCTCTGTCTATCCCTCCCCATCCACCACCTCTATCTATCCCCATCCACTGCCTCTGTCTATCCCCGTCCTCCACCTCTGTCTATCCCTCCCCGTCCACCACCTCTGTCTATCCCTCCCCATCCACCCTATCCCTCTATCCATCCCCATCCACCACCTCTATCTATCCCCATCCACTGCCTCTGTCTATCCCCGTCCTCCACCTCTATCTATTCCTCCCCGTCCACCCTATCCCTCTATCCATCCCCATCCACCGCCTCTATCCATCCCCGTCCACCGCCTCTATCCATCCCCGTCCACCGCCTCTGTCTATCCCCCCCCATCCACCACCTCTATCTATCCCCATCCACCGCCTCTATCCCTACCCGTCCACCACCTCTGTCTATCCCCATCCACTGCCTCTGTCTATCGCTCCCCGTCCACCACCTCTGTCTATCCCCATCCACCGCCGCTGTCTATCTCCGTCCCCTACCTCTGTCTGTCCCTCCCCGTCCACCACCTCTATCTATCCCTCCCCATGCACCCCCAGCATCTAATCTAATCTATCTCCCCACAACTCCCCTTTGTCAACTGATGAACATAAGAGCAGCCAGACTGGGTCAGCCCAAAGGTCCATCCAGCCCAGTGTCCTGTCCTGCGACAGTGGCCAGTGCCAGGTGCCCCAGAGGGAATGAGCAGAGCAGGGAATCACCAGTTGATCCATCCCCTGCGCCCATTCCCAGCTCCCGGCAAACAGGCCAGGGACACCATCCCTGCCCAGCCTGGCTAGTAGCCATTGGTGGACCTGTCCTCCAGGAATTTAGCTGGTGCTTTTTTGAACCCTGTGCTAGAGAGAGACGTGTGTAGGGGAACAGATAGATCTGACTCCATCGGAGCTACGGCTGAGTGACCCCAGCGAGGGCCTGGCCCCCGTTATTTTACCCAACACTCCAGTTTTCCTGCTGCTAACTCCACCCCGTGCATCCTTGTAGCCCCCGCCCCTCCCCCCAACACCTCTCCCCTCCAGCTCGCAATTAAATCATCCCTCTTAATTACAATAAGAGGCCGAGCATGGCGGAGGGACCCAGCTTCGGGCACAGGCCGGCCTCTGGCAGGGATTTGGCTGTATTAGCAGGGGAAGGAGACAGCTGCCCGGCTGTGCCACCCGAGGGGGTCCGGATTAGGGGAGAGAGACAGGAATTAGGAGCAAGAATAGAATGGAAATGATCCCCCCCCCATCCTAATCACGGGCCTAATTCCAACAGCCATTAGTCCTTATTAAACAGGATCGGCTGCTAAACCCCCGAGACATTTATATCTGCCCTCCGGATCGCTGTTCTGCTGGCTGTCCCGCGTCATACGCACCACCCCGGGATCCATCTCCCTATCCAGCCCCACACAGCCCTGCCTGTCTGTCTGTCTATCCCCATCCACCCCCTCTATCTATCTGTCTATCTATCTATCCCCATCCACCCCCTTTATCTATCTATCTATCTATCCCATACACAACCATCTGTCTTTCTCTCTCTCTCCATACACCCTCCTCTCGCTCTCTGTTACCAGGCTGCATGGGCCCCTGGGTCCAGTCCGGGGCCCGGGGGAGGGGAACTGGGCTTGCCGGGCCCCTGGGTCTGATCCGGGGCCGCAGGCAGGGGGTGGATGATGCTCCGTGGGCCCATCGGGCCATAGGAGTGGACGGACCACGGAGGCCCGGCCCCACTCCCCCAGCCCATCATCCCTTGCCTAGGGGAAGGCTGCTGGTGGTTCAGCACCCCAAGTCATTCCCGGCCTCGGGGGACCCCCGGCTGGTTCAGTCTCATCCTTCACTTTGCTATCTCACCCCTGGCCCCCCATTGATGGCTTTTAGGCCAGCCCAGCCCAGCCCAATCCTCTCTGCAGATCCACTGGCTGGTAGGACCCTCTCCCTCTGCGCCAGGCCGGAGCAGCCGTGCGCCCCCACCCAGATAATCTCCTCCATCTCCCGCCAGGATGGCCCAGGGGATTATGGCCCCGTGCAGGCTGAAGGAGAAATCCCACTCAGCGTAATCCCGTTGCTCTTCCCCAGCCCGAGCTAGCCGCCCTCCTTCCCAGCCTTGCTGCCCTCGCTCCCTGGCAGAGCAACAGGGAAACTAAGGGCAGGCAGGGAGGCAATGAACCCGAGAATCATGACTCCCAGCCCGCCCCCTGGCCCTGCTCCAACCACTAGTTCCCACTCCCCTCCCAGAGCCAGGGAGAGAACCCAGGAGTCCTGGCTCCCAGCCCCCCCCCACTCCAACCACTACACCTCACTCCCCTCCCAGAGCCGGTGATAGAACCCAGGAATCTTGGCTCCTTGCCTGATATATTGAGCTAGGATATGCCCCCCCCCCCCGCCCGCGTTCATGTAGCCACGGCCCTGGCCGGTCCCTTCCCTGGGCAGGATGGGTGATGCCAGCGGTGCCAGGGCACCATCTACTGGTGAAAGCTGCAAACTGCTGCTCTGTGCTCCCTCTGGAGATGGGTGGTGAGTGCCATTCATCTGGGACCCCCAGCGCTGGCCCACCTTCTCCAACTGGGTCCCGCGAGCTTGGGACCCCCCCCCCCAGCCCGTCCGGGGGACCTCCTCCCAGCCAGCCCCAAACCTCTCGCCTCTCTTGGACTAGTTCGGTGCTGCTCTCCCAGCCTGGGTCAGCCGGGAGACGGGAAATCTGCCACTTCCCCAGGAAGTTTGTTCCCACCCCCAGGCCCGGGTCACGCACCGAGATTATTAGCGTTAGGCCCAAGGCTGACCGCGAAGAGCTACAAGGGGATCGCCTCAAACCAGCCACACGACGGTGGGTGAAATTCAAGGTTCAGAAGAGCAACGTCAAAATAATTCGAGGGGGTCAAAATTAGTCGCTGCCGCCACTCGCGAACATGATCCTGGCCTCCCTGTGGACCGAGTCTTGGAGAAGGTCAGCCCTACGCGCTGCCAGAACCGGCTCCGGAACCAGCAGGAAAGGGATTGGAAATACGACAGAAAATATGCCATTGTATGAATCCGTGAGCCGGCCGCATCTTGGGACTGTGTCCGGTTCTGGTTGCGCCGTCTCAGAGAGGGCCCAGCAGAAGCGGAAAAGGCTCAGAGAAGGGCAGCAAAGGTGGCGGAGGGGCTGGCTTCCAAACAAGGAGAGACTAAAACGATCAGGGCTGTTTAGCTTTGAAAAGCAATCAGTCGGGGGAAAAGGAGAGAGGTGTACAGGAGTGTGGAAAAAGCGAATAGAGAATTCTTCACACAATGCACAATTAACCAGTGGAACTCACTGCCAGAAGGATAACAGGGTTCAAAAAGGAACTGGAGAAGTTCCTGGAGGATAAATCCATCCATGCCTGTCAGCCAAGATGCTCAAAGAAGCCACCCCATGCCCTGGATGACCTTAAATCTGACAGCCAGAAGCCAGGTGTGGAAGACGAGGGGGGATTGCTCCAGGAGTGCCCTGTTCTGTACGCTCCCCTTGAAGCTCTGGCACAAGCCGCTGTCGGGGACAGGAAACTGGGCTAGATGGATCATGATGTGACTCACCACGGCCGCTCTTAGGTTCTTAAGGCCTTGTTTGCAACTGGAAATTGTCTGGATTTGTCTCCCAGGCACTGGATCCTGTTCTGACTTTCTCCTCTAGATTAAAGACCAGTTGGCACCTCAGATTTCCCCCCTCCCCGCGAAGATGCTTACATGCCGCTATCCACCCACCTTGCGATCTCCCAAACGAAACAGCCCGCGCTCCTTCAATCTCCCCCACTCAGGCGTCTTCTCCAGCCCTGGGGCCATTTCTGTGACTCTTCTCTGCATCCTCTCCAGGTCCTTTGGAAAAGGGGGGAGAGATTCCTGGCGTCTGGCCATGGGGTGGATGGGGCAGATGTCGACTGGCCAGCCATCCGCCACATGGCTGTACAGGGTCTTGGACCGCGGGAGAAAGAGGGTCTTGGACCACCGGTGTTGATTTTCAACACATCTTGGAGCCCAGACATCTGGGGAAGGCCCAGAAGACAGCTAATGTTTGGCCAGTGTTTAAAAGGGGTGAATGGGACGACCCAGGTAATGACAGGCCGGTTCTCTGGACACTGGGCAAGATAATGGAATGGCCGGCGTGGGGCTTGGTTAATAAAGAATGAAAGGAGGGTGATGTAATTAATGCCAATTAACATGGAAAGACTGGTAGAGGGACTGTCTCCGGCTGTGTCTGGGCAGCGCCTGGCACGACGGGGCCCTGATCCGAGCTGGGGCAGCGACTGTCTCCGGCTGTGTCTGGGCAGCGCCCAGCACGACGGGGCCCTGATCTCAGCTGGGGCAGTGACTGTCTCCGACTGTGTCTGGGCAGCGCCCGGCACGACGGGGCCCTGATCTCAGCTGGGGCAGTGACTGTCTCCGGCTGTGTCTGGGCAGCGCCCGGCACGACGGGGCCCTGATCTCAGCTGGGGCAGTGACTGTCTCCGGCTGTGTCTGGGCAGCGCCCGGCATGACGGGGCCCTGATCTCAGCTGGGGCAGCGACTGGCTCTGGCTCTGTCTGGGCAGCGCCCGGCACGATGGGGCCCTGATCTCAGCTGGGGCAGCGCCTGGCTCTGGCTCTGTCTGGGCAGCGCCCGGCACGACGGGGCCCTGATCTCAGCTGGGGCAGCGCCTGGCTCTGGCTCTGTCTGGGCAGCGCCCGGCACGACGGGGCCCTGATCTCAGCTGGGGCAGCGCCTGGCTCTGGCTCTGTCTGGGCAGCGCCCGGCACGACGGGGCCCTGATCTCAGCTGGGGCAGCGCCTGGCTCTGGCTCTGTCTGGGCAGCGCCCGGCACGACGGGGCCCTGATCTCAGCTGGGGCAGTGACTGTCTCCGGCTGTGTCTGGGCAGCACCCGGCATGACGGGGCCCTGATCTCAGCTGGGGCAGCGACTGGCTCTGGCTCTGTCTGGGCAGCGCCCGGCACGATGGGGCCCTGATCTCAGCTGGGGCAGCGCCTGGCTCTGGCTCTGTCTGGGCAGCGCCCGGCACGACGGGGCCCTGATCTCAGCTGGGGCAGCGCCTGGCTCTGGCTCTGTCTGGGCAGCGCCCGGCACGACGGGGCCCTGATCTCAGCTGGGGCAGTGACTGTCTCCGGCTGTGTCTGGGCAGCGCCCGGCACGACGGGGCCCTGATCTCAGCTGGGGCAGCGCCTGGCTCTGGCTCTGTCTGGGCAGCGCCCCGCACGACGGGGCCCTGATCCGAGCTGGGGCAGCGACTGTCTCCGGCTGTGTCTGGGCAGCGCCCAGCACGACGGGGCCCTGATCTCAGCTGGGGCAGTGACTGTCTCCGGCTGTGTCTGGGCAGCGCCCGGCACGACGGGGCCCTGATCTCAGTTGGGGCAGTGACTGTCTCCGACTGTGTCTGGGCAGCGCCCGGCACGACGGGGCCCTGATCTCAGCTGGGGCAGTGACTGTCTCCGGCTGTGTCTGGGCAGCGCCCGGCACGACGGGGCCCTGATCTCAGCTGGGGCAGTGACTGTCTCCGGCTGTGTCTGGGCAGCGCCCGGCATGACGGGGCCCTGATCTCAGCTGGGGCAGCGACTGGCTCTGGCTCTGTCTGGGCAGCGCCCGGCACGATGGGGCCCTGATCTCAGCTGGGGCAGCGCCTGGCTCTGGCTCTGTCTGGGCAGCGCCCGGCACGACGGGGCCCTGATCTCAGCTGGGGCAGCGCCTGGCTCTGGCTGTGTCTGGGCAGCGCCCGGCACGACGGGGCCCTGATCTCAGCTGGGGCAGTGACTGTCTCCGGCTGTGTCTGGGCAGCGCCCGGCACGACGGGGCCCTGATCTCAGCTGGGGCAGCGCCTGGCTCTGGCTCTGTCTGGGCAGCGCCCGGCACGACGGGGCCCTGATCTCAGCTGGGGCAGCGCCTGGCTCTGGCTCTGTCTGGGCAGCGCCCGGCACGACGGGGCCCTGATCTCAGCTGGGGCAGCGCCTGGCTCTGGCTCTGTCTGGGCAGCACCGATCTCAGCCGGGGCAGGGACTGTGTCCCCCAGATCAGGTCAGCAGGGAGTTGGGGGGCTCCTGCTGTCACCTCCTCAGTTCCTGCCACACACATTCAGTCTCGCCTCTTCTCCAGCCGCTGCGCCCCCCGAGGGCTGACCTGCCCTCCCGTCCCCGATTCATCCCCCTCCCTGCGACTCGCCGCACCCCCATTTCCATTCCCCACTAGTCCAGCTTCCCCGGCCAGCCGCTGGATCAGGGCCTGCACCTAAGAACCCTCGAAGATCTGGTGCCCCCCCCGTGGCCAAGTCCCTCACACTCTGTGTCCTCCCACCGCCCTAGGAGGCAGGGCGAGGCTGTGACGCTTCCCCCCTCTCCCTCGCCTTGGGCAGATGGGGAAACTGAGGCAGGGAGTGGCCAGTGGTCAGGGCGCACTGCGTTCACAGTACCCCGGCCCCGACCCCCTCCGGTATTCCTTCAACCCCCCACTTCCTTCCCTTCCACCACGCCCCTCGCAGTCCTGGCTCCGCCCCCACTTCCTCCTGGACTTTCTGACCCCGCCCCGGCTTCCCCCTGGACGTTCTGACCCCGCCCCGGTTCCGTCTTTGCTTCCTCCTGGACGTTCTGACCCCGCCCCGGCTCCGCCCCCGCTTCCCCCTGGACGTTCTGACCCCGCCCCGGTTCCGTCTTTGCTTCCTCCTGGACGTTCTGACCGCGCCCCGGCTCCGCCCCCGCTTCCCCCTGGACGTTCTGACCCCGCCCCGGCTCCGCCCCCGCTTCCCCCTGGACGTTCTGACCCCGCCCCGGCTCCGCCCTGTCTCCTCCCCCATTTCCTCCTGACCGTTCTGACCACGCCCCCTCTGCTTTTGGTTTCCGGGTCGGTCGTCCCGCGCGCGGCCCGCAGG
Organism: Eretmochelys imbricata; assembly: GCF_965152235.1. Lineage (NCBI taxonomy): Eukaryota > Metazoa > Chordata > Testudines > Cheloniidae > Eretmochelys > Eretmochelys imbricata. Next base: position 16,271,723 of record NC_135594.1, on the reverse strand, counting down.
CCGTAAAGTGAGGCCAGCGGGGAGCGAGTGAGTGAGATGGGGCGGCTCGGGGGGCAGAGCTGGGGTCACGTAGTGGGGGTTGGGGGGGGAACAGAAGCCGGCGGTGGGGGGAGGGGAAATACAGGCGCACGTGGGTCTGGGGGGCACGGGGGGGAGGGAGAGGTAGGTTGGGGGGATGTTGGGGGAAGGGCGGTAGCGGGTGGGGGTCACATGGGAGATGGAGAGGCTGGGGGGAGGGAGCGATGTGTAGGGCGGAGGGGGACGTCTGGGGGGGGTTTAGATCAGGCGAGGGGGGACCTGTGGGATCTGGAGGGGGGGCCAGGGGGATGCGGGAGAAGGTGGGTGAGGAGAAAGGGGGAGTGGATGGGGGCAGAGCTGGGGGTGCTGGGCTGTGTGGGGCGGGGGGAGGACAGCAGAGTCCAGGGGGACTGGGAGGGTCTGTAGGCTGGGCCATGGGGGCGGGGACATGTAGGGGGGGAAATATGGGGGGAATGTAGGGGTGGAGGAGTAGGGAGATTTGGGGGTTGGTGGGGAAATGTGGGGGGTGGGACATATGGGGGGGCTGTGGAGCTGGGCAACGGGGAGTGACTGGGGGGGGCGGCACGGAGGTCGGGGTGGCCTGAGGCTGGATCTAACCACTCCCTGTTGGCAGGGGGCAGCGCCCGGGATGCTGGAGGAGCTGCAGGAGATGCCAGGGGCCCGGCAGGGGGCAGAGGAGGAAGGAAGCCCCCCAGGGGCCCGGCAGGGGGCAGAGGAGGAAGGAAGCCCCCCAGGGGCCCGGCAGGGGGCAGAGGAGGAAGGAAGCCCCCCAGGGGCCCGGCAGGGGGCGGGTGAGGAGGGGAGCCCCCCACCTAGCGCCCCCGACCCCCCACAGGGGAAGAAGATCGTGCCAGGCATCGTGTACTTAGGGCACATCCCGCCCCGCTTCCGGCCCCGGCACGTCCGAAACCTGCTCAGCGTCCATGGGGAAGTTGGGCGCATCTTCCTGCAGCCCGAGGGTGAGTCCACGGAGTGTGTGGAGGAGAAGTGGGGGGCTGAGCGGGGCAGGGGGGCTGGCGGAGGCTGTGACGGAGGGGGGTGGGGGGGATGTCGGTTACACAGAAATGCCCCGACCCTTTGTAGTCACTAAACCTCCCTTGGTGGTTTTCACCCAATATTGGGTGCGAACCCAGGCGTCCTGGCAAAAGCCCCTCTTCAGCGGGAATCGCTGGCTCCGGTTGCCCGTCGGACTCCCCTTCACTTCCTGGCTGAAAATATATCGCGGCGTTATGTGTGGCTGTTCCCCAGCCGCCCCGCCCCAGAGGTGGCTGCATCGCAGCGCCGGGCAGGCCTGGGGCTGGAAGGGGCTTGAGGGGGGTCTGGCGGGGGCTGATCTCTCCGTCCCCCCAGAGCGGTTCGTCCGGCAGAGGAAGAAGAAAGCTGGCGCCAAGGCCAAGAACTACACGGAGGGCTGGGTGGAGTTCAGGGACAAGCGCGTGGCGAAGCTCGTGGCCGCCAGTCTGCACAACACGCCCATGGGCACCCGCCGGCGCAGCCGCTTCCACTACGACCTGTGGAACATCAAGGTACCGGCTCTGGGAGGGGAGTGGGGGCTGGTGGTTAGAGCTGGGGGGGGTGGGGGGAGAGCCAGGACTCCTGGGTTCTCTCCCCGGCTCTGGGTGGGGAGCGGGGTCTAGTGGTTGGAGCAGGGGGGGCTGGGAGCCAGGACTCCTGGGTTCTCTCCCCGGCTCTGGGTGGGGAGCGGGGTCTAGTGGTTGGAGCAGGGGGGGCTGGGAGCCAGGACTCCTGGGTTCTCTCCCCAGCTCTGGGAGGAGAGTGGGGTCTAGTGGTTGGAGCAGGGGGGGCTGGGAGCCAGGACTCCTGGGTTCTCTCCCCGGCTCTGGGAGGGGAGTGGGGTCTACTGGTTGGAGCAGGGGGGGCTGGGAGCCAGGACTCCTGGGTTCTCTCCCCGGCTCTGGGTGGGGAGCGGGGTCTACTGGTTGGAGCAGGGGGGGCTGGGAGCCAGGACTCCTGGGTTCTCTCCCCGGCTCTGGGTGGGGAGCGGGGTTTAGTGGTTGGAGCAGGGGGGGCTGGGAGCCAGGACTCCTGGGTTCTCTCCCCGGCTCTGGGTGGGGAGCGGGGTCCAGCCGGTCAGAGGCAGTGAGGCGTCCGTCTGTCCGTCCGTCCCCGCAGTACCTGCACCGGTTCAAGTGGCCGCACCTGAGCGAGCGGCTGGCCTACGAGCGGCAGGTCCGGCAGCAGCGTCTGCGGGCCGAGATCTCCCAGGCCAAGCGCGAGACCAGCTTCTACCTGCGCAGCGTGGAGACCAGCCAGCGCTTCGCCCGCCGGGCCGCCCACGCCCCCGCCCCCGCCGGCGGGGAGAAGAGCTGGGGCTTCGTCCAGCGCCCCACGGAGGAGGAGATCCAGAGGCGCAAGGCGGGCGCGGGCGGGTGCCGGCTCCGTGGGCAGCTGGCCAAGGCCCGGGAGATCCAGCTGAAATCCCAGACCAGCCGCTCCTTGCTGGCCAAAATCTTCAACGCCACGGACGCTGCCTCGGAGGAGGCACCGGGGGGGCCGGATCTGTAGTGAGAACCCCAGGCGCCGGGGGGCGCCGTGCTACGGGGAGTGGGGCAGGGGGCTGGGCCGGGGGTGCTCTCCCCTGGCAGTCAGGGCCGGGCACTAGGGGGTGCTGTGCTGTGGAGAATGGGGCAGGGGAGCTTCTGGGTTCTCTCGCGGCTCTGGTGGGGGAGTGGAGTCCAGTGGGGTTGAGTGGGAGTTGCTGGGAGCCAGGACTCCTGGGTCCTATGCCTGGCTCTGGGAGGGGAGTGGGGGCTAGTGGTTAGAGCAGGGGGGGCCTGGGAGTTCCCATCCAGCATGGCACAGACGCCCCAGCCTGTGCCAAGTTGGGGTTTTGGGGGAGCTGGCCGGGGCTCCGGCTTCCTGGCCTGGGGATACCAGTGGGGGGTGGGGTCATGTTGACAAGGGGGGTGGGGGTGCACTGGGGTGAATCCGAACCCAAGCGGGCAGCGGGACTCAACGGGGCGGTGTGTGATCAGGGGAGAACAGATTAATTTAAACTTTGGGGTGCTGCAGGTCGGGTGCCCCATCTGATCACCCCCCAGCCCGCTTCCTCCTGCCCCTCAGCTCTGGGGCGACAGGAGTTTGCCCCCCAGTAGCGGCTCGTTCCCCCCCAGCAGGGCTCTGAAGACCAAGTTGTTGCCTCGATGGACCCCCAGCGTCTCGACTCAGCACCGTCCCTGCCGCGGCCACGCTCAGCCGCTGCTTTCCCGCGGAGCCGCTCGGACCGTCAGGCTGGCCTTGCTCCCGGCACCTCGTCTGTCCTGAAGACGAGACCGTGACTTGCTACAAAGGGGCTTTTCGTTTGCCCGCGGGGCCGGCCTGGTCGCCCGCTGCCCCGGCCCCCTCGGGCCCCGGCCCCCTCGGGCCCCGGCCCCCTCGGGCCCCGGCCCCGTGCGTTTGATACCAGCTGTGACCCGAGGGCTCCCCGGTCCCTCTGGCTGAGCGCGATTAAAAAACCCGAGTGACTGAAAACGAGGGCGGCGACCGTTGAGTTTATTCCAGCCGGGCCAAGTGCTCGGCCTCCAGTCGCCGCTGCGGACGGGCCAGCGGCCTCCAGCGGGCGGCTTTCCGGCGGGCTCGCGTCTCGGCCCTGCTCTGCGTCACGTCCTGACCGACGAGCCCGGCCAGGCTCTGCCTTGGCACAGGGTGGCCCCCGCCCTTCGGCCTCCGCTTAGCCGGGCCGGGGCTCGCGGTGCCGGACGAGCTGCCCGCCCGTGTGCGTTGCCCGCTCCCTTCTGCTGGCCGGGGGCTTAGCTGCGGGACCCTCCGCTATGAGGCCTGGCAGGAAAGGGCGGGCGTAAGGCCTCCGGGCCGCGGTCAGGCCCTGCTCGCGCCTTCGCTGGCCGGGACGTGACCTCGGCAAGACCAGGGGTTGCAAAGCCACAAACGTTCCTAAGAGGGGCCAGGCACCGGGCGCTCGTGTAAACACGCTCCAGAGGGATCGTGCCAGGACCCCCCCCCCCCAACCTCCCCCCCCCGGATACCGCGATACGGTGTGAATGCCTCGGAAAGATGAACTACGGGGGGCGGATAGAGATATTTGGATCATCCCGACCAGTACAAGGCAGAGGGTGGTGACTGACCCCTGCAGTGGGGCAAGATGTAACTTGTTCGTGTCGGTTCATGAAAGAGGGGTGCCGAGGGGGCCCCGAGGGGGTGTCCGGCTGGCCGAGGGCGGGAGGGAAAGTCCGGTTGCTCACTGAGCTGGTCCGTTGTCGTGGGGGTTGCGTGTCTGAGTGTCCCTCTTATGGGGCGCTCTCCCCCTGCCGATACACCTGGCCGGGCGCCTTCACCGCTGAGCCGAGCTGGGGGGCTGCGTGGGCGGCTGTCTGCCCAGAGCCGGTGCAGCGCGTCCAGAGAACGTGCACCCAGCCACCAAGGGACGGGGAATGGGGCCTTTCCCCTCTGGGGGGCACCAGCTCCCATCTGACCCCAGGGCGGGGGCTGATTGGCTTGGGGGGCTGCAAATTGGGCTCGGGCCCTTTCCTTTTTAGGGGGCACCGGCTCCCATCCAGACCAGGGCAGGGTCTGGCTGGCTCCGGGGGTCAGGGAAAGAGACACGGGGCCTGTTCCCACTATGGGGCGCCGGCTGGCTGATGGGGTCAGGGAATGGGGTGTGGGGCCCGGCCCCTCTAGGGGGTGACCCGGCCCCAGGGCAGGGCCTGGCTGGCCCAGGGCATGCCCCCACCCCCCAGCCCCCACCCCCCAGGGTAAAGGCTCCCCGGGCTCTGTGCTCTCCGGCCCAGGGGCTATGTGGCACCTGGAGTTTTACTGACGGCAGCCCCCCAGAACCGAACCCGCAGAGCTGGGCCTGGCCCCGTCCTTCCAGAGCAGCCCGATCTTGGCTGCTGTAACCCCCCGGGGGCGCAGCAGAGCTCCCGGCTTTAACCCGGACAGGGCGCAGGTGCGTTCAGCCCCGGTCTTGCCCCAGGGCGGGTGTCCCTGCCCCGGCGCTGGGGCGGCCCCCCGAGGTTCCCCGTAACAGCCAGGCCCCTGTCTGGCACGGGACCAGCACCGCTCTCGCGTTCCCAAATTCTGGCCCCGAAGGTGAATTCGGACCTGGCTTGGCCTCACCGCGGGAGCTCCCGGAGGGGCGCCGGGGCCCGGCGGCTCAGTCCCGGAGTCAGTGAGCCCCCCCAGCACGGCGTTGGCCCTTGGGGGGCCAGCACGGGAACAGGGGTTGCGGCCCGGCAATGGATTAGCGGCGGTGCGGCAGGATCCTGGGGACCCCGGCTGCTCTTGGCTCTCTCTCCCCGGCTCCCTGCGGCCCCGATCCCTGGCCCTGCTTTGATCCCTCATTGCGCCCCTTTGCCTGGTGCTCTGGGGCTCTGCCTTGGGGGCCTTGGGTGGGTGGTGGGGGTCTGTGCAGCGCCTGGCGCAGTGGAGATCTCGGTACAAGGGGGACCACACAGGGCCCAGACGTTGGTCAGGTGGGGGGCCCTGTGCAGCGCCTGGCGCAGTGGAGATCTCGGTACAAGGGGGGCCGCAGAGGGCCCAGACGTCGGTCGGGGGGGGGGCCCTGTGCAGCGCCTGGCGCAGTGGAGATCTCGGTACAAGGGGGGCCGCACAGGGCCCAGACGTCGGTCGGGGGGGGGCCCTGTGCAGCGCCTGGCGCGACAGGGCCCGGATCTCACTTGTTACCGTCTCCCCCCAGCGTGCCGGTCTGGGGAGCGGCAGAGGGTGTCCCCTAAACCCAGCGCCAGGCGCTCGGCCTCCGGACTCCGATCAGCTGGGCCGGGGCTCGCGGTGCCTGGCAGTGGCCGGAGGAGCTAAGAGCCTGTTTGCGTGGAGTGGAAAGCGGCCAGGAACGCCTCCCACCCACCGGGACAGGGAGCTGCGGTGGCGGGGCCGGGACCCCCCCTGCTCCTCCCCAGCAATGGCTGCTTCTGGGCAGGCACCAGAGCCGCCTCACCCCCTTTTTTATCCATCCCTGCAGCCCCCCGCTCTGGGGAAACTGAGGCTTGGAGCATGCGTCCAGCTCCAGGGTGGCCTGGGGACCTAGCCTGTGAGTCCCAGAAAGGAAGTGGCGTATTCTGGATAGAACCCAGGAGTCCTGGCTCCCAGCACCCCCCCCCCCCGCTCTAACCACCAGACCCCACTTCCCTCCCAGACCCAGGGAGAGAACCCAGGAGTCCGGGCTCCCAGCGGCCCCTCGCCCTGCGGAGCTGAAGGCTCTTGCGCTGTTCGCCCTGCTGGCCCCCGTGTACAACACCCGCTGCCAGCTCGCCCGGGGGGGCTGGACGGCTATGGGGGCTACAGCCTGGCCAGCTGCGAGTGACCCCCCCACGGCCCCTCGCCACCCCGCCCCAGACCTCTCCTCTTCCACTTCGGAAGGGGGGGCTTCGGGCTTTTCTTTCCCGTGTGAATGGGGGCCATTTCCGCAGTTGCGGGGGGGGGGGGGCAGATAATTATTTTAGGACAGGAGACTCTGACTGTCACGGGGCGACATCTGATAACGAGCGGAACGAGGCTGGGCAGACCCCAGTTTTTAGGGTCACGCTTTCGAGGGGCCAGAGCGTCTCTCTCCTCAAGCCCTTTCCCCTGGTTTTTAAAAAATCCATTTACATTTGCACAGTTGTGCAAAATGAGGGGTTTTAAGCATCCCCCCCGCCCCCCCCCCCGTGATGAGCTGCCAAAATCTTAACAACGGGTTCCCTCCTCACCCCTCGAGGGGGTCGTTGCCCACCCCCGCCCCCCGGGACTCCTGCCCCATCTGCCCCCCACCTCGTTCCTTGACCCCCTCCAGCCCCATCCACCCCCCTCCCCTGTCCCCTGACTGCTCCCAGAACTGGGCAGGGGGGTTTCGTGGGCCACCGTAGTGGGTGCCCACCCCGCCCCTAAGAGCCAGAGGCACCTGCCGGGGGCGAGGTGGGGAGTCCCGGGGGTGCTTACCTGGGGCAGCTCCCAGGAAGCATCAGGCAGGCCCCTCTGGCTCCTAGGGGTGGGGGAGCGTAGCTGGGCGGGGGAGCAGGGGGAGCGGCCGCTCCCCCCACTGATCACATCAAAAGTGGCACCTTTGGCTCTAAGAAAAGGAGGACTTGTGGCACCTTAGAGACTAACCAATTTATTTGAGCATGAGATTTAGTGAGCCACAGCTCCCTTCATCGGATGCATACCGTGGAAACTGCAGCAGACTTTATATATACACAGAGAATATGAAACAATACCTCCTCCCACCCCACTGTCCTGCTGGTAATAGCTTATCTAAAGTGATCATCAGGTTGGGCCATTTCCAGCACAAATCCAGGTTTTCTCACCCTCCACCCCCCCCCACACAAATTCACTCTCCTGCTGGTGATAGCCCATCCAAAGTGACAACTCTTTACACAATAAGAAAAGGAGTACTTGTGGCACCTTAGAGACTAACCAGTTTATTTGAGCATGAGCTTTCGTGAGCTACAGCTCACTTCATCGGATATCTGATGAAGTGAGCTGTAGCTCACGAAAGCTCATGCTCAAATAAACTGGTTAGTCTCTAAGGTGCCACAAGTACTCCTTTTCTTTTTGCGAATACAGACTAACACGGCTGTTACTCTGAAATCTTTATACAATGTGCATGGTAATCAAGTTGGGCCATTTCCTGCACAAATCCAGGTTCTGTCACTCCCTCACCCCCCTCCAAAAACCGACCCCCATACACACACAAACTCACTCTCCTGCTGGTAATAGCTCATCCAAACTGACCACTCTCCAAGTTTAAATCCAAGTTAAACCAGAACATCTGGGGGGGGGGGGTAGGAAAAAACAAGAGGAAATAGGCTACCTTGCATAATGACTTAGCCACTCCCAGTCTCTATTTAAGCCTAAATTAATAGTATCCTATTTGCAAATGAATTCCAATTCAGCAGTTTCTTGCTGGAGTCTGGATTTGAAGTTTTTTTGTTTTAAGATAGCGACCTTCATGTCTGTGATTGCGTGACCAGAGAGATTGAAGTGTTCTCCGACTGGTTTATGAATGTTATAATTCTTGACATCTGATTTGTGTCCATTTATTCTTTTACGTAGAGACCGATGTACATGGCAGAGGGGCATTGCTGGCACATGATGGCATAAATCACATTGGTGGATGTGCAGGTGAATGAGCCTCTGATAGTGTGGCTGATGTTATTAGGCCCTGTGATGGTGTCCCCTGAATAGATATGTGGGCACAATGGGCAACGGGCTTTGTTGCAAGGATAGGTTCCTGGGTTAGTGGTTCTGTTGTGTGGTATGTGGTTGTTGGTGAGTATTTGCTTCAGGTTGCGGGGCTGTCTGTAGGCAAGGACTGGCCTGTCTCCCAAGATTTGTGAGAGTGTTGGGTCATCCTTTAGGATAGGTTGTAGATCCTTAATAATGCGTTGGAGGGGTTTTAGTTGGGGGCTGAAGGTGACGGCTAGTGGCGTTCTGTTATTTTCTTTGTTAGGCCTGTCCTGTAGTAGGTAACTTCTGGGAACTCTTCTGGCTCTATCAATCTGTTTCTTTACTTCCGCAGGTGGGTATTGTAGTTGTAAGAAAGCTTGATAGAGATCTTGTAGGCGTTTGTCTCTGTCTGAGGGGTTGGAGCAAATGCGGTTGTATCGCAGAGCTTGGCTGTAGACGATGGATCGTGTGGTGTGGTCAGGGTGAAAGCTGGAGGCATGCAGGTAGGAATAGCGGTCAGTAGGTTTCGGTATAGGGTGGTGTTTATGTGACCATCGTTTATTAGCACTGTAGTGTCCAGGAAGTGGATCTCTTGTGTGGACTGGTCCAGGCTGAGGTTGATGGTGGGATGGAAATTGTTGAAATCATGGTGGAATTCCTCAAGGGCTTCTTTTCCATGGGTCCAGATGATGAAGATGTCATCAATATAGCGCAAGTAGAGTAGGGGCGTTAGGGGACGAGAGCTGAGGAAGCGTTGTTCTAAATCAGCCATAAAAATGTTGGCATACTGTGGGGCCATGTGGGTACCCATAGCAGTGCCGCTGATTTGAAGGTATACATTGTCCCCAAATGTGCAATAGTTATGGGTAAGGACAAAGTCACAAAGTTCAGCCACCAGGTTAGCCGTGACATTATCGGGGATAGTGTTCCTGACGGCTTGTAGTCCATCTTTGTGTGGGATGTTGGTGTAGAGGGCTTCTACATCCATAGTGGCCAGGATGGTGTTATCAGGAAGATCACCGATGGATTGAAGTTTCCTCAGGAAGTCGGTGGTGTCTCGAAGGTAGCTGGGAGTGCTGGTAGCATAGGGCCTGAGGAGGGAGTCTACATAGCCAGACAATCCTGCTGTCAGGGTGCCAATGCCTGAGATGATGGGGCGCCCAGGAGTTCCAGGTTTATGGATCTTGGGTAGTAGATAGAATATCCCAGGTCGGGGTTCCAGGGGTGTGTCTGTGCGGATTTGATCTTGTGCTTTTTCAGGAAGTTTCTTGAGCAAATGCTGTAGTTGCTTTTGGTAACTCTCAGTGGGATCATAGGGTAATGGCTTGTAGAAACTCGTGTTGGAGAGCTGCCGAGCAGCCTCTTGTTTTTGGAGGGTTTTTGGAGGGGGGTGAGGGAGTGAGAGAACCTGGATTTGTGCAGGAAATGGCCCAACTTGATTATCATGCACAATGTGTAAAGAGTTGTCACTTTGGATGGGTTATCACCAGCAGGAGAGTGAATTTGTGTGTGGGGGGGGGGCGGAGGGTGAGAAAACCTGGATTTGTGCTGGAAATGGCCTAACCTGATGATCACTTTAGATAAGCTATTACCAGCAGGAGAGTGAGGTGGGGGGAGGTATTTTTTCATGCTTTGTGTGTATATAAAAAGATCTTCTACACTTTCCACAGTATGCATCCGATGAAGTGAGCTGTAGCTCACGAAAGCTCATGCTCAAATAAATTGGTTAGTCTCTAAGGTGCCACAAGTACTCCTTTTCTTTTTGCGAATACAGACGAACACGACTTACTCTGAAACCTTTGGCTCTGACTCCCTGGGTGCTTCTCCACCCCCCCCCCCCCGCCTCCGCCTCTGCCTCCTCCCCCAAATCCACCGCCCCGCCCTGCTTCTCCGCCCCACCCCGGCCTCCGCCTCTTCCCCCAAACCCACCGCCCCGCCCTGCTTCTCCGCCCCCCCGCCTCCTCCCCGAACCCACCGCCCCGCCCTGCTTCTCCGCCCCCCCCTCCGCCTCCTCCCCGAACCCACCGCCCCGCCCTGCTTCTCCGCCCCCCCGGCCTCCGCCTCCTCCCCTGAACCCACCGCCCCGCCCTGCTTCTCCCCCCCCCCACCTCCCCCGAACCCACCGCCCCGCCCTGCTTCTCCGCCCCCCCGGCCTCCGCCTCCTCCCCCGAACCCACCGCCCCGCCCTGCTTCTCCGCCCCCCCGGCCTCCGCCTCCTCCCCCGAACCCACCGCCCCGCCCTGCTTAGCCGCCCCCCCGCCTCCTCCCCGAACCCACCGCCCCGCCCTGCTTCTCCGCCCCCCGTCTCCTCCCCGAACCCACCGCCCCGCCCTGCTTCTCCGCCCCCCCGGCCTCCACCTCCTCCCCTGAACCCACCGCCCCGCCCTGCTTCTCCCCCCTCCCCACCTCCCCCGAACCCACCGCCCCGCCCTGCTTCTCCGCCCCCCCGGCCTCCTCCTCCTCCCCCGAACCCACCGCCCCGCCCTGCTTCTCCGCCCCCCCGGCCTCCGCCTCCTCCCCTGAACCCACCGCCCCGCCCTGCTTCTCTGCCCCCCCGGCCTCCTCCTCCTCCCCCGAACCCACCGCCCCGCCCTGCTTAGCCGCCCCCCCGGCCTCCTCCCCTGAACCCACCGCCCCGCCCTGCTTCTCCGCCCCCCCCTCCGCCTCCTCCCCGAACCCACCGCCCCGCCCTGCTTCTCCGCCCCCCCCCCGCCTCCTCCCCGAACCCACCGCCCCGCCCTGCTTCTCCGCCCCCCCCTCCGCCTCCTCCCCCGAACCCACCGCCCCGCCCTGCTTCTCCGCCCCCCCCTCCGCCTCCTCCCCGAACCCACCGCCCCGCCCTGCTTCTCTGCCCCCCCGGCCTCCTCCCCGAACCCACCGCCCCGCCCTGCTTCTCCGCCCCCCCGCCTGCTCCCCGAACCCACCGCCCCGCCCTGCTTCTCCGCCCCCCCCCCTCCGCCTCCTCCCCGAACCCACCGCCCCGCCCTGCTTCTCCGCCCCCCCCTCCGCCTCCTCCCCGAACCCACCGCCCCGCCCTGCTTCTCTGCCCCCCCGGCCTCCTCCCCGAACCCACCGCCCCGCCCTGCTTCTCCGCCCCCCCGGCCTCCGCCTCCTCCCCGAACCCACCGCCCCGCCCTGCTTCTCCGCCCCCCGCCTCCTCCCCTGAACCTTCTTCTCATCCCTCCCCGGCTTCCCGCTGAACAGCTGATTCGCCGGAAGTGGGGGGGGGGGCGGAGAAGCAGGGCGGGGTGGTGGGTTCAGGGGAGGAGGCGGGGGGGGGGCGGAGAAGCAGGGCGGGGTGGTGGGTTCAGGGGAGGAGGCGGGGGGGGGCGGAGAAGCAGGGCGGGGTGGTGGGTTCAGGGGAGGAGGCGGGGGGGGGCGGAGAAGCAGAGCGGGGTGGTGGGTTCAGGGGAGCTGCCGGTGGGGGCTCTGCACCCACCAAATTGTCCCCGTGGGGGCTCCAGGGCTGGAGCACCCGTGGAGTCGGCGCCTAAGGCCCCACGCTGGGCCGGTTGTTGCATTTCGAAGCCCTGTTCGAGCCGGTTCTCCCCGCGGACCAGCCGGTTCTAAAAGGGCTTCGAAATTGAACCACCGGCTCCAGCTCCCCCCTGCCTCTCCCCCCCGCGTTTCTCCAGTCAAATGGTCCCAGTTCCCCGAAATTCTGGGTTTTCAGGCTTTTCTCTCGTTCTGTCCATTGAAACGTTTATAATTCTGCCCAACGGTGTGTGACAAATCCCCCCCCCCCCCGACTTTTACCCCCTGAGCTCTTCACCGTTGCGCGAAATTTTTCTATTTCTATCCATTGAAACGGTCACAGTGGCACGAAATTGTTTCAAGCATTTTTTGTCCGTTTGTCCACTGACCTATTGGCAGGCGCACGAAATTCTGGGTTTCCAGCCTCTTGTCTGTTTCTGCGCATTTAACTTGGGACACTTCTGCAAAACGGCTTCCAGCATTTCCCCCCCCCGGTTTTATCCGCGTGGGCGTTCACAGCGGCACAAAATAATTTCAAGCAGGTTTTTCTACTTGTATCCATTGACGTTTCCACGGCTGCACCAAATTATGGGGTTCAAATATTCCCCCCCCCCCAGGTTTTATCCATTAAAATTCACTGTTGTGCACAGTCTTGGGGGTTTACGCATTTTTTAAAGTCTATTTCTGGCCATTTAAATTGTCACCATTCTGGGGGCTCACCGTTGCATTTCGCTTTGCACTGATTGAAATCTTCAGCGTGGCGGGAAGTCGTAGGGCGGTTCGACGAGGGGGGGTGGCCAGACAAGAATTATTTTACGACACTAGACGCTGACAGTCGCCAAACTGCAACCGGTCACCACCCTCCCGTGTCAAAAGGCCACATGGTCCTGCAGGCCACATGGTCCTGACTTGATTCGCTCAGCACGGCTGGAAATATTTCGGCCTCGCTTTGCTAGATGGCTAGCTGACCTCCGGAGGTCCCTTCCAACCCGGATAGTCTACGATTCTACGAAACCGACCTTTGCCGGCATTTCCCCGATGGAAACCGAATTCCTCCGAGCCGCGTTCTTTCCATCCTGCGCCCCAGTCCTGGAGCAGAGCCGGTCGCGCCCAGCGCCCGCCCGCCCGCCGTCAGATCCCAGCCGAGCGGCTGGGCACAAGGTGCCCCGATTTGGGGTCAACCCACCTCGCTTCAGGAGCTCCCCCTAGACATACCCCGCCGGGCGCTGGCGACAAGCGGCGCGTCTTCCAAGCTTGCCCGCTGAGCGCGCCGCCCGCGGACCCTTCCCCGCCATAACGAGCGGAGCCCCCTCTCGCCCAGGGGTCTGCATCGCCCACGAGAGCAGCCACGACACCCAGGCCACCAGCTACAGCAGCTGGGACGGCAGCGCCGACTTCGGCGTCTTCCAGATCAACAGCCCCTACTGGTGCCAGAACGGGGGCGAGGGCAGCGCCGACATCTGCCAAATACCCTGCAGCGGTGGGGCCGGGGGAGGGAGCCCCTCTCTTGGAGGGAGCCTTGTCGGGCTGTTCCCCAGCTGCCTCACCCCAGAGGTGGCTGCATCTCAGCCGTCCCCATGCGGGGTTATGCACGGCTGTTCTTCAGCTGTGCTGCCCCAGAGGTGGCTGCATCTCAGCCGTCCCCCATGCGGGGTTATGCACGGCTGTTCTTCAGCTGTGCTGCCCCAGAGGTGGCTGCATCTCAGCCGTCCCCCATGCGGTGTTATGCACGGCTGTTCTTCAGCTGTCCTGTCCCAGAGGTGGCTGCATCTCAGCCATCCCCATGTGGTGTTATGTGTGGCTGTTCTTCAGCTGTGCTGCCCCCAGAGGTGGCTGCATCTCAGCCATCCCCATGCGGTGTTATGCACGGCTGTTCTTCAGCTGTGCTGCCCCAGAGGTGGCTGCATCTCAGCCATCCCCATGCGGTGTTATGTGTGGCTGTTCCCCAGGTGTCCTGCCCCAGAGGTGGCTGCATCTCAGCCATCCCCATGCGGTGTTATGCACAGCTGTTCTTCAGCTGTGCTGCCCCAGAGGTGGCTGCATCTCAGCCGTCCCCATGCGGTGTTATGTGTGGCTGTTCCCCCAGGTGTCCTGCCCCAGAGGTGGCTGCATCTCAGCCATCCCCATGCGGTGTTATGTGTGTCTGTTCCCCAGCTGTCCTGACCCCAGAGGTGGCTGCATCTCAGCCATCCCCATGTGGTGTTATGCACGGCTGTTCTTCAGCTGTGCTGCCCCAGAGGTGGCTGCATCTCAGCCATCCCCGTGTGGCGTCATGCGCAGCTCTTCCCCGGCTGTCCGGTCCCAGAGGGGCTGCCTCTCAGTCTTCCCTGTGCAGCGTGATGCATGGCTGTTCCCCAGATGCCCCCCAGAGGTGGCTGCATCATCTTGCATGTATTTCATTTGGCTAGTCTGGGATCTGTATGGGTGGAAGTGTCAATTGTGTGATAATGCGGGGTTTGGATGGGAGGGATGGAGGGGGGAACTGGGAACCCCCCTGCTCTGACCCTCCCTCCCCACTCACCCGTCCTCCTGCCCCCTCAGACTTGCTGAGCAGCAATCTCTCAGCGGACGTTGAATGCGCAAGATCATTGCCCAGGACTCCAACAGCATGAGCGCCTGGTAAGTGGGGGCTGCTGGGGGGGGGCACAAGGGGGGGGCACGGGGCGATCCTGGAGTCTTGTGTAAAAGAGCGCTTCAGTATTTTTTGAAAGCCTGTTTTTAGCCCTCGCGATTGTGCCGGAAATCTCGACATCACGAGCTGAGCGCCACCCGACAGGCTCAGAGCCCCGAGCCGCCCCGACCCCTGGGAGCAAAGAACCCAAACAATTCCACCTATGTCCAGGCAGAGACACCTGCCCTGCCCCGGATGTGCAGGAGAAACCAGCTGGTACAAACCCTGCCGCCCCCTGACACTCGCACATACTAGGAAACAAAGAAAAGGACCCGAAAATGAAGCAGTGTCAGACCCCCCCCCCCCCAAAAAAAAAAAACCTTCATGATTTTCCTGCAAATCTTATGAGTGTTTGTTTTGGCTGATCTCAGGATTTTCTGCTACTGTCCCGAGTGTTTGTTTTTGTTGCTAATCTCGTGATTTCCCTGAAACTCTCATGTCTTCTTTGGTGGGGCTCAGGGTTCCAGGATCCTTTTTAGTTTCTGTTGCTAAGATCATGACATTTTTTTTTCTTTTTTTTTGCAAACCTCATGAGTTTATTTTGCTCATTTCATGATTTTTCTGCGTAACTCTGGGGTTGGTTTTTGTTTTTTGCCTGGCATGGGGTTTTGGGGACGCTTGTGGTTTGTCTGCAAACCTCAAGCTTGTTTGTTTGTTTGTTTGCTTGCTTTTTGGGTGGGTTTTTGCTAATCTCCTGAGTTTTTGCAACCTGGCTAGATTTCCGAGGGCTGGGCCTGATCCATAAAGGACTAGCAGCTAATTTCTCAGCTCCTTATCTGGCTGCTTAACCGTTTCCCTGCAGACCAGCCCCTTGGGAGATGGGGGGTGCAAGCACCCCTATTTCACAGGAGGGGAAACTAAGGCACAGAGCAGCAACGTGATCTGCCCAGAGTCTGTGGCAGAGGAAACCCAGGTCTCTCCTGCCCAAGGCCGGCGCCTGTAACCCCTCGGCTGTGTTTTATGAGGCACCTCGGCTGGGTGGCCACTGATTCTTTTGCTCTCTTCCGTCAGGGTGGCCTGGACGTCGTATTGCCAAGGCCAGGATCTGTGGCAGTACGTAGAAGGATGCGGCGAGTGAGAGCTGCACCGGGCTTGGGTTCCGTCCCACCTTGAGTTCTCTGAGCCCTGGCTCGACGCCTTTTCCCCAGATCTTTTCAAACACAGTCACCACCCAAATCCAAGACCCAGCGTCCAGTAGCTCAGATTCCTGGACCATCACAACAGGGGAAATGGGGTAGTGGGATAGGGCGCGGGGGGAAGGGAGTGTGGGTCTAGTGGTTAGAGTAGGAGGAGCTGGGAGCCAGGAGTCCTGGGTTCTCTCCCTGGCAATGGGAGGGGAGTGGAGTCTAGTGGTTAGAGCAGGGGGGCTGGGAGCCAGGACTCCTGGGTTCTCTCCCCGGCTCCACTCAGTCAGTGTAGTGGAGTACAATCTAGCTCATTCACACAGATTTGGGGTGGGGTAGAACTAATCCTGGGGTATAAACTAGCGGGAGGTTTTCAGAAGGGAGCAGCGTGGGAACGCAGAGGATGCCCTCTTCTTGGCAGTCTGGGTTGATTTTCCAGTTGATTTGACTGTGTTACTTCGGGTTCTTTTCCTATTAAAGTAGATTCCTCAGCCTCAACCGATGCCTTTCGTCATTCTTTTGATAACACACAGCATGCATCAGTGGCCTGACATTGAAATGCAGCCACCTCTGGGGAAAGGCAGCTGGGAACAGCCACACATAACGCTGCCTGGGGATGGCTCGCCGGGCGCTGAGATGAAGCCACCAATGGGGTGGGGCAGATGGAGAACATGCACACGCAACACCTGACCCTATGAGTGCTGTGAACCCCGTCCATCCCCCTGGGGCTATGTCACATCTGGGGAAAGGCCTGGGAGCTGGCAGGTGGGGAGCTGTTCCTTGGGCAGGAAATAACTGTCCTGAGCCTTAAATCATCTGCCAGTGTCATTACATTATCCAGCCACATATTCCCCGTCCATATGCACCCATCCATCCCAGTACACACCTCTCCACCTGTCCATTCCCACCCCCCATCCATCGCTCCCAACATCCCCCCAGCATCTCCATACACACCCATCCATGCCTCCACTCCTCCACCCATCTCTCCATTCCTCCATCTGTCTGTCCCGCCCCACACACCTGCCTCCATCCATCACCCGTCTATCTATCTACCTATCTATCTATCCCCATAAACGCCTATTCATCCATCCATATACACCCATATGTATGTATCTAGCCCTAGCTCTGTGTAAACTCGAAAGCTTGTCTCTCTCACCAACAGAGGTTGGTCCTACAAAAGACATTACCTGCCCCACCTTGTCTCTTTAATAAAAGACAGGTCAATCCAATTTTTATCAGCCATGTTGCTGTGTTTGAAGGGAGAAAGCCTATACTGATGAACTGGTTGGGTCAGCGTAATTACAGCCTCATCTTCTGTTGAAACTGTCATTCAAAACTGGGAAAAAACCCCAAACCCAAGTCACTTAAAACTTTCTTCCTTCAAAAACAAAGGATCAATTTTTTTTTTGATATAAGCTTTGGAAGCCAACAAGTGCTACAAATTTCTGTATTAAAAAGGGTGTTTTATTTGATCTCCCCTTTTTTTTTCTGGGAAAAATTCCAGCCATCTTTGCAGGTTTCCAACACCCGAGCAGCCAGGCACAATGCAAGAAGGCGCAAGAGTATGAATTGCTCGCAGGCAGGCGTGGGAAGCAATTGCCGGTTTATCTAATTCTATAGAGGGCTAGGATCAGCAAACTTGCGGCTGTGGCTTTCCAACTCCAGGATGTCTTCGAAGGAAGCCGGGGGCAGGATGAAGTGAAGGGAAAATCTTAGATAAGGGTGCAAGAGAAACCGGCGTCGAGAGAAACACAAAGTCTCCAGTTACCTTCGGGACTAAATTGGTGCCCGCAAAGAAGATGCTGCATGAAAACAAACAGGTTTCAGGTCCTTCCAGATGGTTCCCTTGTCCTGTGATGAGCATGAGTATTTGCGATGCAGTTTTTTAAATTGTTTGTTTCATTGAAAAAACTTTCATTTCAGTTAAAATAATGGGTGTCTGGGCAGCGCCTGGCATGATGAGGGGCCCTGATCTCGGTCGGGGTCTGGGCAGCGCCTGGCATGACGAGGGGCCCTGATCTCGGTCGGGGTCTGGGCAGCGCCTGGCATGACGAGGGGCCCTGATCTCGGTCGGGGTCTGGGCAGACCCTGGCATGATGAGGGGCCCTGATCTCGGTCGGGGTCTGGGATCTTCTGGCATGACGGGGCCCTGATCTCGGTCGGGGTCTGGGCAGCTCCTGGCTTGATGAGGGGCCCTGATCTCGGTCGGGGTCTGGGCAGCTCCTGGCATGATGAGGGGCCCTGATCTTGGGCGGGGTCTGGGCAGCTCCTGGCATGATGAGGGGCCCTGATCTCGGTCGGGGTCTGGGCAGCTCCTGGCATGATGAGGGGCCCTGATCTCGGTCGGGGTCTGGGCAGCTCCTGGCATGACGGGGCCCTGATCTCGGTCGGGGTCTGGGCAGCTCCTGGCATGACGGGGCCCTGATCTCGGTCGGGGTCTGGGCAGCTCCTGGCATGATGAGGGGCCCTGATCTCGGTCGGGGTCTGGCCAGCGCCTGGCATGATGAGGGGCCCTGATCTCGGTCGGGGTCTGGGCAGCTCCTGGCATGATGAGGGGCCCTGATCTCGGTCGGGGTCTGGGATCTTCTGGCATGACGGGGCCCTGATCTCGGTCGGGGTCTGGGCAGCTCCTGGCTTGATGAGGGGCCCTGATCTCGGTCGGGGTCTGGGCAGCTCCTGGCATGATGAGGGGCCCTGATCTCGGGCGGGGTCTGGGCAGCTCCTGGCATGATGAGGGGCCCTGATCTCGGGCGGGGTCTGGGCAGCTCCTGGCATGACGGGGCCCTGATCTCGGTCGCGGTCTGGGCAGCTCCTGGCATGATGAGGGGCCCTGATCTCGGTCGGGGTCTGGGCAGCTCCTGGCATGATGAGGGGCCCTGATCTCGGTCGGGGTCTGGGCAGCTCCTGGCATGACGGGGCCCTGATCTCGGTCGGGGTCTGGGCAGATCCTGGCATGATGAGGGGCCCTGATCTCGGTCGGGGTCTGGGCAGCTCCTGGCTTGATGAGGGGCCCTGATCTCGGTCGGGATCTGGGCAGCTCCTGACATGACGGGGCCCTGATCTCGGTCGGGGTCTGGGCAGCTCCTGGCATGATGAGGGGCCCTGATCTTGGGCAGGGTCTGGGCAGCTCCTGGCATGATGAGGGGCCCTGATCTCGGTCAGGGTCTGGGCAGCTCCTGGCATGATGAGGGGCCCTGATCTCGGTCGGGGTCTGGGCAGCTCCTGGCATGACGGGGCCCTGATCTCGGTCGGGGTCTGGGCAGCTCCTGGCATGATGAGGGGCCCTGATCTCGGTTGGGGTCTGGGCAGCTCCTGGCATGATGAGGGGCCCTGATCTTGGGCGGGGTCTGGGCAGCTCCTGGCATGATGAGGGGCCCTGATCTTGGTAGGGGTCTGGGCAGCTCCTGGCATGATGAGGGGCCCTGATCTCGGTCGGGGTCTGGGCAGCCGCACATAAAGCCACGCAGAGATGGCTCACCTGGTGCTGAGATGTAGCTGGTTCTGGGGTGGAGTGTGGTAATATGGTTGTTTCGTTTTTCAGAAAGAGGGTTTAATTAGGGCACAGTGCTGAATATGTCACAGAGGCCAGGACTTTGCCGTTTGTCTGAGACTTTCAAAGTTGAGTGAGGGGGTGCTGACCACCCTCAGCGGGGGCTGCGAGCAGGAGGCCACAGAGGACAAGGAGGAGACGGACACTCACAAATTATTTTAAAGAGGTATCATTGAATTTCATTCATCACAGCACTTTTTTATCACAGGTCATGGAGCCATCCTGGTGAATTTAATACAAGTCACGGGGCTCGGGGCAAATAGCAGATGGTGACTTTCCCACTAAACCTGTGACTTTTCTTCCTAGAAGCCAAGGCCAGATGGGACCCTTGTGACCATGTAGTCTGACCTAGAAGTGACTAGTGCCCCCAAACAATTCCTAGAGCAGGTCTGGTAGAAAAACATCCCAGCTTGATTGAAAAATGGCCAGTGATGGAGAATCCACTGTCCCGCTCAGTAAACTGTCCCAATGACTCTTGCCGTTAGAAACGGACCCCTTATTCCCAGGCTGAATTTGTCCGGCTTCAACTTTCAGCCATTGGATCTGGTTCGACCGCCCAGTGCTGGACTGATGGGCCCCTTATTAAATATTTGTTCCCCTCCCTTAGTACTTCTAGCCTGGGATCAAGTCAGCCTTTAAACCAGGGGTGGCCTGAGCCAGAGAAGGAGCCAGAACTTACCGATGGACATTGCCAAAGAGTCACCGTAACACGTCAGCAGCCCCCCGTCAGCTCCTCCCCCCCGTTCCCAGCCCGGCCTGCCCACCGCCAGCCCCGCCGATCAGCGCCTTCCCCTCCCTCCCCGCACCTCCCGATCAGCTGTTTCGTGGCGTGCAGGAGGCTCTGGGGAGGAAGGGGAAGGAGTGAGGGCACGGCAGGCTCAGGCAAGGGGGCAGGAAGGGGTGGAGTGGGGGCAGGGCCTGGGGCAGAGCCAGGGGTTGAGCAGTGAGCCCCCCCCCCCCCCGTAGCCTGTAGCTCCAGCCCCGGAGTCGGTGCCTAGACAAGGAGCCGCACGTCAACGTCTGAAAAGCCGCACGTGGTCCCGGAGCTTCCCTGCTTTAAACCGTCTCTTCGTTAAACACAATAGCTGGAGCTCCGGCGTCTCTCGCTCTCAGGCAGGGTTTCTGACCCTTGAATCATCCTCCTGGCTCTTCTCTGACCCCCTCCCCGATTGCTCAATCTCCTCTTGCTTTTACTCCATTTACCGGGGCCGCTCTGCAATTTGTGATTTTAAAAAACGTCAGGGCACATCAGCAGCCCCAGTTATAACGTTTCCCCCAAGGGAGCGGCTGCGAGAAACGCAGGGTGAACTCAGGGGGCGGGAATTGCAGGACCACTTACCTACAGCGGCTTCACTGTCAGTTACGGAGTAATTTTATTCCCCTCGATATTGCTGCACCTGATGTTATTGCAAGTATAACTGGTCCCATTACAGATGCTCCAGCTGCTGATGCTGCAAGATATCCAAGATATATTCCTCCAGTTCCAGCTCCTATAAGTGTTAAACCTTTTAGTTTTCCTTTTGTTTTTTTTTTCAATCCATGGTGGGTCGGTTGCAGGGCTGCAATAAATAATAAGATTTGAATGAGGCCACATCGCAGATGGGCTTCTCAATTGTCAAGCCTCTGACATGAAGCAGAAAGGGACCTTGTTCTCTTCTCTTGGTCTCGTTGTTCAGCTCAATAGCCGGAGCTGCTGGCGTCTCTCGCTCTTAAGCAGGTGTAGCTTCCTTGAGAAGCCGGGTAATACTGAAGGGGATGGGTCTCCTGGCACTGAGATGCAGCCACCTCTGGGGTGTGGCAGCTGGAGAACAGCCACATAGCAACACCATACAAAAGCTCTGACCACTAGACCCCACTGCCCTCCCAGAGCTCAGGGTAGAACCCAGGAGTCATAAGAACGGCCATATTGGGGCAGTCCAGTGGTCTGTCTGGCCCAGTATCCTGTCTCCTGACAGTGGCCAATGCCAGGTGCCCCAGAGGGAATGAACAACACAGGGCAATTATTGAGTGATCCATCCCCCTTTGTCCAGTCCCAGCTTCTCAGTCAAAGATTTAGGGACACCCAGGGCATGGGGTTGTGTCCCTGACCATCCCGGCTAATAGCCATTGATGGACTATCCTCCATGAACGCATCTAGTGCTTGTCTGGACCCAGTTACCTTTCCCATCCCTCTGATCCCAAGGAGAAATGTTTCTGAGGTTCAGAAAAACAAAGCTGACTTATTTCCCCTGATTTTCATGCTTCCTCTGAGCCTGGAAGCTGAAGTGCCAAACCACTGTGAGAAATCGCTTCTGGTGGTATGTGTGATTCGATCACTAATGGCACAAGCCAGCCCGTTCTCAGGAGCCTTTCAGCCTCCCTGGGTGGATCCAGCTCCACATTTGGGTGCATCGGGGAACCGGGGTTGGCAATTTGTTCCCTGGATCTGTTTGCCGTCGCTGCTGATTTGCAGAGCAGCCGACAGCCTCTTGCACCAAAGCAGGCTCAAGATGCAACCCACCCACCTCTTTCAAATCCAACACCCCTTCCCCTCCTGTTCTCCTTCTTGGCTGCATTTACCTTCTGCTTCTCTGGCGAGTTCTTGAGCAAGTTCCCTTTGCGGTACCTTTTCCATCACTGTCGCAGCTGCCCTCAAGGCGTAAGTCCGGCCCAAATTCTGTATCAAAGCCTCGACAACCTCTTCCAGGCTGGCGTTCCTCTGGAATGTATTGGGTTTGTCGTAGTAATCAAGTTCACAGACAAGCTCATTCATGGGTGTCTTGCACAGCAAATGTTTGAACTTTTTAAATTGATCTGTGTTCAGTTTCTTGAGGCTAGTGGTGAGGATCTGTCGGACAGTAGTCCCCTTGGCGTCTGAAGCCATCTTACTGAGTAGCCTGGGGATAAAGAGGACAGAGGGGATAAGGAACTGAGACTGCAAAAGAATAAATGGACACAAATCAGACGTCAAGAATTGTAGCATTCAAAAACCAGACGGAGAACACTTCAGTCTCCCTGAACACTCAATAACAGACTTAAAGTGGCCATTCTTCACCAAAAAAACTTCAAAAACAGACTCCAACGAGAAACTGCAGAACTGGAATTAATTTGCAAACTGGACACCATCAAATTAGGCCTCACTAAAGACTGGAAGTGGCTGGGTCATTACAAAAACTAATTTCCCCCGTTGATACTCTCACCTTCTTGTCAACTGTTTGAAATGGGCCACCTTGATTACATTGGCCTCATTAGCACTACAAAAGTGATTTTTCCTCCCTTGGTGTTCACCCCTTCTTGTCAACTGTTGAGACTAGCCCACTTCCATGTTAATTGGATTGGCTCGTTAGCACTGACCCCCCACTTGGTAAGGCAACTACCGTCTTTTCATGGGCTGTGTATTTATACTTTCTTACTGTATTTTCCACTCCATGCATCTGATGAAGTGGGTTTTAGCCCACGAAAGCTTATGCCCAAATAAATGTGTTAGTCTCTAAGGTGCCACAAGGACTCCTCGTTGTTTTTGCTGATACAGACTAACACGGCTACCCCTCCGAAACCTGAGACCTTTGGTGTCCGTCTTGACTTTACTGACATAAAATACAACTTTCTGCACAGGAGCATGTCCAAAGGGGACGTTCCAACTGTCCTTTTTTAGCAGCAACCACCCAGGTGTTACATGGTCACAGCTGTTTCTAGGTCTGCTCGACACACAAAGTAATAACCCCGAGTTCTTCACTAGAGCTTTTCGCCAGGAGATCTCAAAGCGCTGTCCAAAGCAGGTCAGGCTCATCCGCTGCCCTTGTACAGTGACAAATAACAACAAGAAGGAGTCACGTTGTTCTTCTCCCCACCACTCGCTTGCTGAACAATTCGGAGGAAGCCACCACTTCCCACGGGAGTGTGGACGGAGCATCTCAGATGCCAAATCCAACCGGCAAGGCAGCTGCAAAAATGCCGGGATCCCGGCGGGCTGTGCAGTGACGTCTGCTCGGCCCAGGTCCGAACCACAGGGCTGGGCCCATCATTCCCGGCCTCCTTGCTTTCCCCTGGCTCCACCCTTCCACATCAGCTTTCCTGTCCTCTGCCCCCCACATTCCCCTGCCCCCACATTCCCCTGCCCCCCACATTCCCCTGTACTCCTCAGTCTGCCTCCTGCCCCCACATTCCCCTGCACCCACATTCCTCTGTACCACTCAGTCTGCATCTGCCCTCCCCTCCCTATTCTCCAGTAGCTACCTCCAGTGAGCGAGCGCTAGCCAGGGGAGCCATTTCAGATTGGGGGGGGCAACTCCAACGGTGATTCCAGGGGCTACTCAGGCACCTGAACAATCGTGGTTTTTTGCAGCTATAATGGGTGGGGAGGGCAAAAAATTAGAACTCACCCCCCCTCAATCTCCACCCATGTTGGGGCACAGGTGCCCCCCCCCACTAAACAGCACCCCTGCTAGACCCCCACATTTTCCTTGCTTCTCTTTCACCCTAGTGAACCATTGCATCACTTTGGTTAATTCCCCTTCTTCAACCATCAACCCCCTCCGGACCATGGTTCCCACCTGCCCTCCCTCAGCAACACCTCGCTCCTCTCAAAGCCTTGAAAACTGATGGATCTGGGGCAATGGACTGACTTTCTGGAGCTAAAGTTTCCCTTTTCCAGGAGCCTGTGCCATGGCCCCTGTTCCCACCTCTGCAGTCTCCTTACCTGTGCAGCACGGCACGCTGCTCAGTGAGTTCAAAAGAGCAGCTTCTTCTTTTATAGTTCGTGAAACTAGCATGCAAAGGCGCTGTTTAAAAAGCTTTGCATTGTGTGTCGTGCTCTGCTCAAAAACAGGAAAGAGGCCGCGCTCAGTGCTATATATGTGCAGGAGTAGGACTGCCTCTCGCAGGGAGAATGATCTATGTCGACCTTTGTGTGTTTGCTTTGTCAGTAGGTTTCCGGTGCATAACTGTATCTGAGAAAGGCCAAGAACAGCCAAGCCCAGCCGCAGATTTGTGAGGAACTGAATATAAACCAAGCTGGGTTTCTGGAAGGCAAAACCTAGGGCTCTGTAAGAAGTGTGTCAATTTCCTGGAAAGGTTCCTACGTAACACACAGATTGTGGAGCCCTTCCCTGCATATTTCACCTGAGGAGATTTACGGGCCCTAAGTCTGACCCTGATGCCTTTGAGATCCCGACCCACCTGTATTGCTTTCGTTTCTCCACGTCTTATCCCGATTGCCAAGACATTGATCCTGCTGTAGCTTTAACCAAACAAACATTCAGCTGCTGTTAATGATTTAATGCTTGCAATACCCCACAAATGTACCCAGTGATGTACAGAGACATGAGACAAGGATCTAGGCACATGGCCCTGACAATCTCACTTAGACAAACACAACCAGGCAGCGTTACTGACCAAACACAAGCTGGTGAGGGATACCGCCAGCATGGGAGAGGGGTGTCAGGAAAGAAGTGAGCGTTAAGAAGGGACTGGAAGAAGAACAAGGCAACTGAGCAGAGAAAATGTGGGAAACTCAGAAGACAGCCTGGGAGTAAGTGAGACACTGAAGAGACAAAGGAGCACTCGGGAGGGAGCCGCACAGGGAGTGATAAAACTTGCACTGGTTTAAAGAAATCACGGGGACACTTATTTTGGCTTGAAGGCAGCTGCCTTGGTTTAATTTAAGTCAAGGGAAAGGGGGAGATTTTACTTTCCTCTGAGAGTGGCCACTGGAATGGTCAGAGACCAGCTGAGACAGACGTCTGGTCTGGCCTTTCTTATAATGCCCTGAGCCACAGCTCAGCTCAGTGGAGACGCCCCGACTTCAGTTTTCAAAGCGTGGCGGCATAGGGAGTGTTATACTTAGAAAATGAAAACCAGCAGGATCTTATTTAGGGGATAAGGCAATACGCCGTGTTTATTGTGAATACAGAAAGGGTCATTTTTAAGCAATCAGTTATAGCTATAACATTCCATTCACTCACACATTCATTCACTCACACACACAAGTTCTGCAAGGTTGTTACAGTTACCAGCCTAGAAGTTGCTCATGACAAGTCACAGGCCAGGTAGCCTGAACACGAGGATGGAGCCAAGTCTTGTCAGATGCACATCCGATGCTCCTGGAGGTTGGCTGCAGAACCAGACTCCAAGTCCTTCATCTTTAGAGTCTGTCTTTACAGGAATCCATCTTCGTACAAGCCTACGAAGTTTGCTTTGTCATGCTACTCTCACGTTTGAAGTGATAATCAATCACGCAGATGGTACAACAGTGTCAGTTTGTTGTTATCTGGTTCTTCAGACCCCCTGTCCTTGGGGCAGTTGGGGTGGATTCTGGTTTGCCCTCGGGGTTATCCAGTTATCTCACCCAACACATTCTTCGGCCCAACGATCCTGGAATTATAACTCTAAAGCTTTCCAACCTTTGATTACGCATTCAGACCAAACATATAGTCACGACCACACTCTATTTCACTTAACACGCTTCCGATCACATCTACCTTTTGTTATCTATCCATCCTTTACATAACCCTCTGTCATCCTTCAGGAAAAGTTAGCACATGTGACTCCATTTTGGTTTGGGGCCCACCATTGTCTAAAAGCAAACACATCATGCACCAGGAGGCGTGTTCCTTAGACACTGCATTCCTGTAAATCCTCCCCCTTGTCTCCAGCCTGTCTTGACTTTCAGTATCTGTTCTTTGTCAGTCCGTAACTCCCTATCTTCTGGCCTTTGATGTGAGGCCTCCCATCCTGATAATAAAGGTTACTGATGCATGGCTTTAGGACCATGCTGTGTAATTAACATACTGGTTTAGCACGAGGAATGCACCAAGCAGGGATAGGTGGTAGATAAGACAAGGGTTTGTTTATTGGCTAAGGTTTCCGATGCACGGGGGCAACATGCTTTGCTAAAAAGTATATAACCTTTGTATAATCTGCATTCAGGGTCCCCCCCTGGCTAACAGGGGGGCACCACTCTCGAGCGTAATAAACTTAGTGTCTTTTGGGAACTCTGCAGTTGTGGGCTTTGTTTATGTGCCTCAGCCTAGATTCGAACGAAACTGTTACGAATTATACCTGGGGGGACACGCACACAACTGCTGCGAATTACACCTGGGAGGACACGCACACCAATGCTGCGAATTACACCTGGGAGGACACGCACAGTTCGAATGTAGGCAAAAAAACAGATACCGGGAGTCAAGGCAGGCTGGAGACAAGGGGGAGGATTTTCACAGGAATGCAGTGTCTAAGGAACACGCCTCCTGGTGCATGATGTGTTTGCTTTTAGGCAATGGTGGGCCCCAAACCAAAATGGAGTCACATGTGCTAACTTTTCCTTAACGTCATAAATATAAAGGGAAGGGGAACCACCTTTCTGTGCACAGGGCTATAAAATCCCTCCTGGCCAGAGGCAAAACCCTTTTACCTGTAAAAGGTTAAGAAGCTCAGGTAACCTGGCTGGCACCTGACCAATGAGGGGACAAGATACTTTCAGATCTGGAGCGGGGCGGGGGGCAGGGGGGAGAAACAAAGAGTTGGTCTGTCTGTGTGATGCTTTTGCCAGGAACAGATCAGGAATGCAGTCTCATAACTCCTTAAATTAGTAAGTAATCTAGCTAGAAATGCCTTAGATTTCCTTTTGTTTAATGGCTGGTAAAATAAGCTGTGCTGGAGGGAATGTGTAGTCCTGCTTTTGTGTCTTTTTGTAACTTAAGGTTTTGCCTAGAGGGATTCTCTACGTTTTGAATCTGACTACCTGTAAGGTATTTACCATCCTGATTTTACAGAGGTGATTCTTTTACCTTTTCTTTAATTAAAATTCTTCTTTTAAGAACCTGATTGCTTTTTCATTGTTCTTAAGATCCAAGGGTTTGGGTCTGTGTTTACCTGTACAAATGGGTGAGGCTTCTTATCAAGCCTTCCCCAGGAAAAGGGGTGTAGGGCTTGCGGGGGGGGATATTTTGGGGGAAGACGTCTCCAAGTGGGCTCTTTCCCTGGTCTTTGTTTAAAATGCTTGGTGGTGGCAGCATAGGGTTCAAGGACAAGGCAAAGTTTGTACCTTGGGGAAGTTTTTAACCTAAGCTGGTAAGAATAAGCTTAGGGGGTCTTTCATGCGGGTCCCCACATCTGTACCCTAGAGTTCAGAGTGGGGAAGTGTTCAGGAAAAGTTAGCATATGTGACTCCATTTTGGTTTGGGGCCCACCATTGTCTAAAAGCCAGCACATCATGCACCAGGAGGAGTGTTCCTTCGATACTGCATTCCTGTGAAAACCCTCCCCCTTGTCTCCAGCTTATCTCGACTCCAGGTTTCTGTTCTTTGTCTGTTTCTAACTCCCTGCCTCCTGGCCTTGTGATGTGGGCCTCCCGTCCTGATAAGAACGGTTACTGCTGCATTGCTTTGGGACCATGTTGTGTAGTTGAAGTCATGGTTTAGCACGGGGAATGTACCTAGCAGGGAGGGTGGTAGATAAGGAAAGGGTTTGTCTATTGGCTAAGGTGTCTGATGCACGAGGGCAACATGCTTTGCTAAGAGGTATATAATCTCTGGATAACCTGCATTAGGGGTCCTCTCCTGACTAGCAGGGGGGCACCACGCTCGAGCGTAATAAACTTAGTGTCTCTGGAAACTCTGCAGTTGTGGACTTTATTTGTGTGCCTCAGCCTAGACTCGAACTGCGCGTGACCTAAGAGGTATAATTCGCAACAGAAGGAACCTTGACACCTCCTATAATCATTGGAGTATGACAGGCTTCAATAAACTTGTTCATACCGCTTGTTACGCATGAAAAGAAAACAAGCAGGATAAACTTGCAGGATGGGGGTGTAACGATGCTGGTTCTGGCGGGACCCAACTGAGAGTGCCAATTCAGGACAAATTGCTTCAAGCAGGGCAGTTACAGCCCAAGGCTGGGGTTTTTCCACCTCTAAGGCACCAAACCAGCCAAACAGAGCAGACTTTGGTCTCGCCCCGCTGGCTAACCACAAGTCACACAAGCAATTCCCTCAGACACCCCAGGTTCCCAGTATCCCCACCAGTGCCACTCGTTATGGGGACAGATGGTTATGAAAACCAACACCCCAGGAAAAGAAAAAAGATTCCCTCTATCCCAAAGGACCCAGACCCAGGTCAATAGACAAATCAGATCTTACCCACAAATCACGCTGTTGCCAATCCTTTAGAATCTAAAGTCTAAAGGTTTATTCATAAAAGGAAAGAAATACAGATGAGAGCTAGAATCGGTTCAATGGAATCAGTGACATACAGCGATGGCCAAGTTCTTGGTTCAGGCTTGCAGCAGCGATGGAATAAACGGCAGGTTCAAATCCAGTCTCTGGAGAACATCCCCAGCTGGGATGGGTCCTTCAGTCCTTGGTTCAAAGCTTCCGTTTGTAGCAAAGTCCCTCCAGAGGTCAGAAGCAGGACTGAAGACAAGACGGAGGAGCTGCAGCAGCTTTGTATAGTCTCTTGCCATGTGGTCTCTGCTTTCTGTGTCCCAAAGACAAGCTGCCCCTCACACGGCCTGGAAACACCTCAGCGTTCTGTCCATAGGTAGTTCCCTGCCTACCTGGCTGAGTCCCCAGGCGTGTCTGCCTTCTCTCAATGGGTCAATCGTATCGCTGATGGTCCTTAATGGGCCATCAAGCAAGCTAGGCAGAGCTGACACCAACTTGTCTGGGGTGTCACTCAGAAGCAGAGCATAAGTTTGAACTACAGACAGTACAGAGCCAATATTCATAACTTTAATTATAAAAATGATACACACATGTACACAGCATAATCATAACCAGCAAACCATAACCTTGTGTTAGACACCTCATTTGACCCCCTTTATACAAGATTTGGTGCCACTTCAGGACTTTGGTTGCAACCATGTTCTATACAGTCCCAGTTCAAGTCAATAATGTCACAGGGGGTTAACAAATCTTGTTCCTGAGTTTAAGAAACCATTTGTAACAACAGCTGTAATCTTAGCACTTTAGGACAGACGTTTTGTCTCTCGGGATGTGCTGGTATAATTAACACCGACCTTGTAAACTGACAGGCATATTTCAATTAGCACAAACTCAGCAAGCTGAGAGGCATATTTCTCTCTAATGGTCGGGCCAGCTCCGGGGTCTGTTCTGGGCCATACTTTCTCACATCTTCCCGGAACATAAATGTTCTAATTATTACTTTAATCCAACAGGAGTTCCTGAGCAAAGGTCTCAGACCTGAGCAGAGAGGCTACCTTGATAACAAGGACAATAGAAACAGAGAGAGAGAGAGAGGCAGGCCTCATTGCAAGTCAAAGGGAAGTTCACAGACCTCTATATTTGTCACACAAATATCCTAGTACTGCTGCTCCGACTGGTATAAGAAGATACATTTCTAATGGAACTATCGCCTCTGCTATCATTCCTAAACAGCCCAAGCCTAGCAGAGCCGCAACCAGTCTTTCTTTTAGTTTTTGAGCTCCTCCTCCGTTGTCCCCTTGAGCTCTTCCTCCGCTGTCCCCTTGGGCTCCTTCTCCGTGGTCTCCTTCAGCTCCTCCTTTTTCCTCTGCCAAGCTTGTTTTCCAATCTTAAATAAATAAATAAATAAATAAAATAATTAATCTTAAATGATTTTAGTAATTAGCGTCCCAAAGATTAACCCAAGGGCTTGCTGGGCTGGTCACGTCGGGATCATTCATCCAGCCGAGTCCATGAAGGTGGGGGGCGGCAGGTGTTGGGCCCGAGGTCTTTGGGGGTGGCAGCTACGGAGAGGAATAGGGGTTGGGAACAGCCAGCAGGAGTCTACGAGGTCACAGGACCTGAAAGCCCCCGTCACTCAGCCTGAAGTCAAAGCGTTCCCGATGTCCATACATACCTGGCCAACTTGTGCCCCCAGTTGTTAGGTGGCTTCTGGGTTTGGGTCTGGCCTGGGACACAAGGACAGATCTGGGGCGGGGAAGGAAGTGCTAGTGGAGGCCCCAAAGAGGTGTGTCCACTGGCTTCTCAAAATCTCTGGTTAATGAGGTTCCTGGCCCTGTTTTGCTCCTCCCCCTGCTCCATTCCCTTTACCTAACTCTTTCTTCATGAGCTTGTCAGCGAGATCTTTCCTCGGTATGGCTTCCAGGACCTTCCTGGCTTTTCTCAGGGCCTGATTGCTTCCGAAGTGGCTCACCATCTTGTCGATGGTCTCTTTCCGGTCGGCTCCATCCAAAGAGGAAACCCTCATTTTCTTCTCATCAGCTTCATTCTTCAGATACCATTTGAAATTTTCAAAGTCTTTGTCACTCAGCTCTTCCAGGATTTCAATAAATATGCATTTGACTTTGTCCAACATGGTTCAGAGATAATTAACTCCTGAGGAACGGAGAGGAAGAACATCAAGTGGAGGATAAAGTGGGAATGTCTCCAATCACATAAGATGAAACCCCTGGGCCCATCTAGCCCAGAATCCATCACACCCCCACCCCAGCTCAGACCTATGATGGCTTGATCCTGGTCTATAAGTATCCAGACAGGGAGGAGATTTTAGAGATATGGGGTCTCTTTAATCTCACAGACAAAGGCAGAATGAGAACAACCGGCTTGGAAATGACACTAGCGTTGACCAAGATATGCTGGGCTATCGATCTATCCCCATCCACCCCCGTATCTATCTATCTATCTATCCCCAGCCACCTCCTCTATCCCCCCAAATACACACTCACCCCCTTCCTGCCTCACAGAGCACCCCAAAAATCTGGCAACCCCGCCACCTCGGACCTGCTCTAAACCACGTCCAGCTGGCTCCTGTCTCAAGACCACACGACGCTCCCAGCCGTACCACCGGCAGTCCCGGGGCAGCCACCTAGGCTGACGACCCCCATCCAGGCGTTCCCCAAGGCCAGCGGTCTGCCCCTGTGCGCCACCGTCCCCCTGTCCTATTGCCAGTGACGAGCATCCAAAATCCTAACAACCGGTCCCCTCCTCACCCCACGAGGGGGTCGTTGCCCCCCCCCCCGACCCTTGCCCCATCCACCCCCTCCCCTGTCCCCTGGCTGCCCCCAGAACCGAGCAGGAGGGTCTGATGGGCCACCGTAGTGGGTGCCCATCCCACCCCTAAGAGCCAGAGGCACCTGCCGGGGGGCGAGGTGGGGAGTCCCGGGGGTGCTTACCTGGGGCAGCTCCCAGGAAGCATCTGGCAGGTCCCTCTGGCTCCTAGGGGTGGGGGAGTGTAGCTGGGGGGGGGAGCAGGGGGAGCGGCCGCTCCCCGCACTGATCACATCAAAAAACGACCTGGGTGCTCCAGGGCTGGAGCACCCACAGGGAAAATTTAGTGGGTGCAGAGCCCCCACCGGCAGCTCCCCGCCCTGCGCCCGGCCCCAGCTCACCTGCGCTCCGCCTCCTCCGCGAACCCACTGCCCCGCCCTGCTTCTCCGTCCCCCCCTCCGTCTCCTCCCCGAACCCACCGCCCCGACCTGCTTCTCCGCCCCCCCGCCTCCTCCCCGAACCCACCGCCCCGCCCTGCTTCTCCGCCCCCCCCCGCCTCCTCCCCGAACCCACCGCCCCGCCCTGCTTCTCCGCCCCCCTGCCTGCTCCCCGAACCCACCGCCCCGCCCTGCTTCTCCGCCCCCCTGCCTGCTCCCCGAACCCACCGCCCCGCCCTGCTTCTCTGCCCCCCCCGCCTCCTCCCCGAACCCACCGCCCCGCCCTGCTTCTCTGCCCCCCCCGCCTCCTCCCCGAACCCACCGCCCCGCCCTGCTTCTCTGCCCCCCCCGCCTCCTCCCCGAACCCACCGCCCCGCCCTGCTTCTCCGCCCCCCTGCCTGCTCCCCGAACCCACCGCCCCGCCCTGCTTCTCCGCCCCCCTGCCTGCTCCCCGAACCCACCGCCCCGCCCTGCTTCTCTGCCCCCCCCGCCTCCTCCCCGAACCCACCGCCCCGCCCTGCTTCTCCGCCCCCCTGCCTGCTCCCCGAACCCACCGCCCCGCCCTGCTTCTCCGCCCCCCCACCCTCCTCCCCGAACCCACCGCCCCGCCCTGCTTCTCCGCCCCCCCACCCTCCTCCCCGAACCCACCGCCCCGCCCTGCTTCTCCGCCCCCCCACCCTCCTCCCGGAACCCACCGCCCCGCCCTGCTTCTCTGCCCCCCCGCCTCCTCCCCGAACCCACCGCCCCGCCCTGCTTCTCCGTCCCCCCCTCCGTCTCCTCCCCGAACCCACCGCCCCGACCTGCTTCTCTGCCCCCCCGCCTCCTCCCCGAACCCACCGCCCCACCCTGCTTTTCTGCCCCCCCTCCGCGTCCTCTCTGAACCCACCGCCCCGACCTGCTTCTCCGCCCCCCCACCTCCTCCCCGAACCCACCGCCCCGCCCTGCTTCTCTGCCCCCCACCTCCTCCCCTGAACCCACCGCCCCACAGGGCGGGGCGGTGGGTTCAGGAAGAAGGCAGAGGCCCCTCAGGGCGGTGGGTTCAGGGGAGGAGGCGGGGGGGCAGAGAAGCAGGGCGGGGTGGTGGGTTCAGGGGAGCTGCCGGTGGGGGCTCTGCACCCACCAAATTGTCCCCGTGGGGGCTCCAGGGCTGGAGCCCCCGTGGAGTCGGCGCCTAAGGCCCCACGCTTGGCCCCATGTTGCATTTCGAAGCCCTTTTCGAGCCGGTTCTCCCCACGGACCAGCCGGTTCTAAAAGGGCTTCGAAATTGAACCACCGGCTCCAGCGAACCGGCTCCAGCTCCCCCCCCCTATTGCCCTGCGAGCGTTTTACCGTCCCGTCGAGGAGCGAGTCGGTGGCGGGACCTTTCCGACGTGCTGGAGGCCCCGGGGGGACGTCTGTCGGGGGATTCACAGTGGGAAATCCGTCGGGTCTTGTGTTAGGAATTAAATGGCTTTGTGGACCCTTCTGGGATGCATCAGGCGGCTGAAGGGATGATGCCGAATGAAACAGAAACCGCTGCAAAGGCTCAACCTCTCCCTGACTTCCTGAGGGGCGTGGGGCAGGGCAGATGCACCTGCTGATTTCCTGCAAAAGGCCCCTCCAGGATGTGGGGCTGCAGCAAAGCGGGGGGACTTTGGCCTTTGGTCACAGGTCCCCTGCCTGCTGCAACAGGACTGTCGGTTACGCTCCTGGGGCCAGCTAGACAGTCAGACATAGAGGGAGCTGACAGACGCACAGCTAGGGGCTGTCCTCACTTGATTGATCTAGGTCAGGGGTGGGCAAACTTTTTGGCCCGAGGGCCACATCTGGGTGGGGAAATTGCATGCAGGGCCATGAATGTAGGGCTGGGGCAGGGGGTTGGGGTGCGGGAGGAAGTGGGAGGGGGTGCAGTGTGCAGGAAGGGGCTCAGGGCAAGGGGTTGGGGTGCAGAAGGGTGCAGGAGGGGTGCAACAGGGGGTGTCACGGAGTGTGGGGGAGTCAGGGCCCTGCACCCCCCACTTCCTGCTATTCACCGTGACTCACAGCCAGCCAGTAAAACAGAAGGTTTATTAGCCGACAGAAACATGGTCTAAACCAGAGCAGGGGCAGAGAACAGGACCCCTCAGTCAGATCCATCTTGCGGGACAGGGAGCCCAGACCCCGGTGCTGGGCCTCCCTCCGTTTCCCCAGCCAGCTCCAAACTGAAACCCCCTCCAGCCGTCTCCCCCAGCCACACCCTCCGGCTCCTCAGCTGGCCCCAGCCCCCTCCTGGCTCAGGTTACATGCTCAAGTATCACCCCTCAAGTGAAGTCACCCCCTGCTACCCCATCCCCAATGCAGCCAGTCCCAGTAAAACTCCCACCCAACATTCCCAGGTCCATCCGCCCCCCTCCCTGCTCTGTCACATCGCTCCCCCCTTCGAGACTGAACTGAGCGGGGTCACTGTGACCAGTGACCTGGGGAAGTTCGGGGCCCCCTCTCCGGGACAGCACGTCCCCCATCACGTTGGCCCTTCCCTTCACGTGGACCACGTCCATGTCGTAATCCTGCAGGAGCAGGCTCCACCTCAGGAGTTTGGCGTTGGCTCCTTTCATCTGGTGCAGCCAGGTCAGGGGAGAGTGGTCGGTGTAGACGGTGAAGTGTCGCCCGAAGAGATAGGGCTCTGGTTTCTTCAGGGCCCACACCATGGCCAGGCACTCCTTCTCGATGGCCGCGTAGTGTTGCTCCCGGGGTAGCAACTTCTTGCTCAGGTACACGATGGGGTGTCTCTCCCCCTTTTCATCCTCCTGCATTAACACCGCCCCCAGTCCCGTGTCCGAGGCGTCGGTGAACACCACAAAGGGCTTGTCAAAGTCTGGGTTTGCCAGAACTGGGCCACTGACCAGAGCCTCCTTCAGCGCCCGGAAAGCCTCCTGGCACTGCTCGGTCCAGACCACCTTGTCTGGCTTCCCCTTCTTGCATAGCTCCGTGATGGGGGTGGCTATGGCGCTAAAGTGGGGCACAAACCTTCGATAACACCCCGCCATCCCAATAAAGGCCTGGACCTGCTTTTTGGTGTGGGGAGCGGGCCAGTCTCTGATCCCCTCCACCTTGGCTGGTTCTGGCTTTAGGCGGCCGCTCCCCACCTGGTGGCCCAGGTAGGACACTTCCACCATCCCCACCTTGCACTTCTCCGCTTTTACAGTCAGCCCAGCCCCCTGGAGTCGGTCCAGCACTTGTCTAACCTGGGACACGTGGTCCTCCCAGGTCTGGCTAAAGACACAGGTGTCCGCAATGTACACGCCACGGCCAAACCCTCCACCCCCCTCAGGAGCTGGTCCACCAGGCGCTGGAAGGTGGCCGGCGCTCCCTTGAGGCCGAAAGGCAGGGTCAGGAACTCGTAGAGCCCCAGAGGGGTGATAAAGGCCGATTTCAGCCGGGCATCTGCATCCAGCGGCACTTGCCAACTCCAGTTCATGCTGCTGCTGTTTTTCCCAATTCTCCCGCTCCTTCGCTCGATCCTCCAGCTCTTTCCGTTTTCGCTCCCTCTCCCATTCCAGCCGCCTCAGCTCCAGCAATGGGGAGCTCCGCCGGGAGGATGCCCAGCTGGCCACGGGGGTCACGGTGCCCTCGGTGTTTGCCGGGCTCCTTCCAGCCCCACCCCTAGCCATAGGTAGGAGGGGCTTCGAGATGCCCTCGGCAGCAGTCTGACCCCTCCCATCTGGGACAGACACCGGTGCCCGCCCTGCATCTGCCGGGCTGCTTCTCTCAGAGACAGGGATCCGCTCCTCTGAGCGATCCTCCTCCTCCAGCTGGGCAATCAGCTGTTCTTTGGTGGGTTTTCCAATGCACAGGCCCCTCTGCTTGCACAGCTCGACCAGGTCCCTCTTAAGGTGATGGTTATACATCTCCCCGCTGGCCCCAAGTTGCCGTGGACTCGCAGGCCTGGGTGCTCTCAGCTCCCCAGGGTTTCCAGGAAGAACCCCGACTGTGCAGCCCTTCTCCAGGTCAAGCCGCAGACTCCCAGGGTCAAGCCGCAGACTCCTCTACCCCTGGAATCGCTCACCGCGGTTCCCAGGGGAACCCCGTTACTGCAACAGCCCTTCTCACTGGTCACACCCTCCCAGGGGTTAAGCGTAGCTTCTCTGCCCCCCCAAAACCGCTCCTCTCTGAGCCTTCAGCATGCCTGGTCCTTGTCAATCCCCCTTCGTTTTACTGTCCCCGGTCACTTACTGCAGAAAGCGCCATCCCCGGGGTGCAGTACATCCCACCGCTGACACCAGTTGTCACGAAGTGTGGGGGAGTCAGGGCCCTGCACCCCCCTCTTCCTGCTTTTCACCGTGACTCTCAGCCAGCCAGTAAAACAGAAGGTTTATTAGATGACAGGAACACAGTCCATCTTGGGGGGTAGGGAGCCAGACCCTGGTTCTGGGCCTCCCTCCGTTTCCCCAGCCAGCTCCAAACTGAAACCCCCTCCAGCCGTCTCAGCCAGCCACACTCCCGGCTCCTCCTCCAGCCTTTGTCCAGTTTCCCGGGCAGAAGGTGTCACCTGGCCCCAGCCCCCTCCTGGGCTCAGGTTATCATCCCCCAAGTGAAGTCACCCCCTGATAGCCCACCACCATCCAGCACCCATGCAGACAGTCCCAGTAAAACTCCCATGCAACATCCCCAGGTCAATACTCCCCACGCCCTACTCCGGCACAGCGAGGACAAGTGTGTCTCTTGATAGATCAATAAACTTGTTTTATTCTTTAATGAAAACTAATTCAATGTTGTGCATTGTGCGGGTAACTCCATTTAAGGTAGCAGCAGAGTGTTATATGTGGCAACGGACCTAATATAGCTCTCTGGCAGGTGTTTCTAACAGGCCGCTGGGCTCAGAGCCGGCAGCCCAAGGCCGATGGCTAGATAAAGATGCTCAGGGTGCGACCCAGGGACCCCAAGTTGCAGGGCAGATGGTGACACGGCCCCTCTCTGGTCTGGATTGCACCCCTGACTTGGTCCCCAATGGTATATTTCCAAAGCCAGCAGAGATGGAGCTAGACAGACAGAGGGAGCTGATGGACACATGGCTGCTGTAGCATTTATTGTTCTGCCGCAAACCCGAAACCCACCAGAAACGGATGCTCTTCACTGGGGAAGGAGCAGTGCTCAGATATTTAAAGCCCCCTTAGCCCCTTCCCCAGTTTGAGTCTCACTCACCTGATACAGAATCCAGTCACCTTCCCTCTTTCCCCCTGAGTCTGTACCGGGAACCTGAACCCATGACGAGTTGTCAGGAATGAACAAGTCCCGGTCTACACCCAAAAGTGGCCCCATCTGAACAAAGAATGGTTTATAAATCGAGCCATTTGGTAAATGCCCCAGTTGAGTTCCATCGATAGAAAGCCAGCTGCCCACCGGGGTCAAAATCGGGGTCATGCAATCATTTTTAAAACTGATTCCATTACAGTGGGGGCAAATGTTGGACGTAGACTGGACCGTGCAGCATAGCCAGCTCCAGGCGCTCAAAAATCATGAGTAAGGCCTTCAGAATTCAGGAGATCGGCAACAAAATCATAAGATTTTTTAAAATACACTCAGGGATTTTTGTTTCTTTGTTTCTTAAGATCCATGTTTTCAAGCTTCTCCCTTAACCAGACAGGCTAGAAACTTTTTTTAATTGAAATTTGAATTTCCCCTTTAATCCCATGACTCCAGCAGCTGGGACTTAAAGAAAAACACCAGATATCACTGGTAAAGCTGACACTGGTGTTGGCATTACTTTCACTAAATTGATTTAAACAACAATTTTAGTTTAACCAGTGCAACTTCTAGGAGGAGAGTCCACAACCCTCCCAAATGCCGACAAACCTTTGGCTCGTTAAAAATAATTAAGGAAAGGAAATAGCCAAGAGGTCAATGGACAGAAACTTGTGGAGGGTTTAACACAGCAAGGAAATGCCAGCAAACTAGCCTTGGCTGAGACTAGCTATCTTGGGCAACATGGCAGCGTGGCCCAGTGGCAAGGGCCAGGGTACTTCTTGTGACCTTGTGCAAATCATTATGTGCCTCAGTTTCCCCTCCCTCCTTGTAATACAGCCCCAGTGCAATGGGGTCATGAGGACCTGTAGACTCAGCTGCAATAATAATGAAGGGAGTTTTCTGGTTGATTAAATGCTAGTGCAAGGGACTGGACGCAAAGCATGTTAGGAACTGGCTGTTTCTCAGAGCCATCCAGAGCTGGGGAGGGAACCTAGGAGTCCTGGCTCTCATTCCCCCCTGCTCTAATCCACTAGACCCCACCCCCCTCCCAGCACCAGGGAGAGAACCCAGGCTTTCTGGCTCCCAGCCCCCCCGCTCAAACCCACTAGCCCCCTCTCCCCTCCCAGAGCTGCCATTTCACTACTGTTGGGATGCAGGGTCTTTTGTCCCCTGTTGTTGGACAGAGAGACCTTTTCATTTGGGATTTGGGGGTCAGATGCCCCCTTCTCTGCCCCACTGAGTCGCCAGCAGCTTTGGAACCTGGGACTCTCAGCACCACAACACAGACCTCCATGCCTTCAGCTCATGGAGTAACTTCATCAGCCAGCAGCAGTAGAAGGCTATTATCCTCTAGGCAGCTCAGCACCTTCACTCTCTTGTTGTGGGACTGAGGGGAAGTGGGACGGGGTGTGTGTGTGTGGGATGGGGTGAGGGTTTACACAGGGAAGGGGCTTTTCTCTCAAGCCCTGACAAACTATGACTTGGGTGAGACCTGTTTTATTTCACAGGCCACTCCCAGCCTCGCTAGCTGCCCCTAGCTTATTTTGTGGGGTCACCGATCCCCAGGACAGGTTCTACGCCCCAGCTTTTAAACAGCCCCGTGGAGGGACCCTGTCAGTGGGCCAGCCCCTGAAGGGCGTCCCCCTCTTCCTCAGTGCCTCAGAGGCAGGATCCCTGGCTCCAGCCCTCCTGCTTCACCCCCTGAGCTCTGCAGCTTTCAGGTTTCTGCTTTTTTCCCCCATCAGCTAAAATAAGTGGCTTGGTGCCGCCTCCTGGTTATTCTAGGTATTGCAGATCTCAGGGTGGGTTTTGTGGCACGTTCTTCTTGTGCCCAGTGGTCCCTTTGTTTCGGCAGATGTTGTGGATGAAGGAGCAGTTGGTCATAACCTTCATTTCAGACCCTCGAGAAGTTGGTGTGGGGCACAATGGAAAGCAAGGAGGTTGGAGGTAACTCTGGTGGGAGGCGTTTCCTTGATGGGTCCCCCTGGCTGATTCTAGATCAGGGGTACTGGCATGAACAGACTCTTGGGTGGGATCCACAGAGGTGCTCAGACGTTGTGAGCCTGGTGCCTGAGCTTGGTGGTGCCTGACCTTCAGGTGCCTAGAAAATCACTGGCCCAACACTGCAACCCACAAAACTTGAGTGTGGGACCCCGGCTCTTAAGTAATGAATGGGGGGAGAGTGGGGTGTCCAAAAGCCAGGTCACAAGGCAAGGAGCCACCTAAGCTAGCCCATAGGAGCTGCTCTGTCCAGTGAGTCCAACTGAGCCAGAAGCCCGGTCTGAGGCATGCAGCTTCTTCAGGGACCCAGTCACTGCACCCAAGATTTGCAGGGACACCCAGCTGCCTTTTCCAACCAGACCAGAGTTTATTTGTCCCCTGACACACGGCCCGGGGAGTCCTTAGGTGAACAGAGTGAGAAATGAAGGTCAAGACGCAGGCCAGTCTGGCCAGGCCAGCCCTCCACGCTGTCCTGAGGGCCATTTTTGCCACTCTGTCCTCAAATCTTTGTCAGTCCCAGGCCTGACATCTGCTAAGTCACCCCAAAAGCCCCCACTCAGCCCATTCTTCTTCCTGCAGAGTCCTGCTGGGTTCTCCCACGCCCGCTGGTCAGAGTCGCCCAAGGTTAGATCTCAGTCGATCTGCACTTGGCATGCCATTGTCTCTCGGCCTCCTCCGTTGATACGGGGCAGATTCAGCCTTTAACGTGTAGGCCGCACAGCGATCAGAAGCTAAAGATCATCAGAAACCCAGCAGCCCGAGAAGAATAGAGTAAGCCGCGTCGCCAACCCTCCTGGGGTCGCCAGGAATTGAAGATGAATCTTGAACTAAAGATCATGCCGTGTGACGAAACCTCCCACAATACGGCCCACCAAAAATTGGCGCCCCCTACACGAAAGCTGTTAGCAGCAATGCAAGACCTTGCCGCTCAGTAAATTAGCGTAAGTAAGTAATGAACAGCGGCCGTAAGGCACAAGATGGGCTAACGTGTCGTTTCTTATTTGGTAGGCACGCATCTCAAATGTTAGTGGAAGGCAACCGCAAGAAGGCCATTGGTACCTTTTTGATGAACCTTTGATTTTTCTTAGTACTCTCTGCTGGGCTCATTCCAATTCGCCTCCATCTTTCCTGAAGCACGGGGCACTCAGGTCTGGAGCCATCCTCCCCGGGACGGGATGACGCCCTCCCTCAGCTTCTCATGCGACCCTCCCGTTCGTACACCCCGGACTGAGATTCGCCTTGTTCACAGCTGCATTGTTCTAACCCCCAGGTCCTTTCTAGCCAGCTGGCCGGCCGGCTGATTCCCCATTGTGGGCTTGCACGTTTGATTTGTTGTGGTGTGGTTTGAATCATTGGCGGTGTCTGTGTAGGGGACAGAGTTTTGGCATGGGCAGGTGGCTGTCTCCTGGCCTCTCACCAACAGTTGTCAATCATAGAATCGTAGGACTGGAAAGGACTTCGAGAGGTCATCTAGTCCTGTCCTCTGCTCTCATGGCAGGACTAAGTATTATCTAGACCACCCCTGACAGGGGTTTGTCTAACCTGCTCTTAAAAATCCCCAATGATGGAGATTCCGCAACCTCCCTGGGCAATTTATTCCAGTGCTTCACCACCCTGACAGGTAGGAAGTTTTTCCTAATGTTCAGACTAAACCTCCCTTGCTGCAATTTAAGCCCATTGCTTCTTATCTGATCCTCAGAGGTTCAGAAGAGCAATTCTTCTCCCTCCTCCTTGTAACAACCTTTTACATACTTGAAAACTGTTCTCATTTCCCCTCTGTCTTCTCTTTTCCAGACCATACAAACCCAGTTTTTATAATCTCCCCTCATAGCTCATGTTTTCTAGACTTTTCATCATTTTTGTTGCTCGTCTCTGGACTTTCTCCAGTTTGTCCACATTCTTCCTGAAATGTGGTGCCCGAACTGAACACAATCTTCCAGTTGAGGCCTA
This sequence comes from Eretmochelys imbricata, assembly GCF_965152235.1. Lineage (NCBI taxonomy): Eukaryota > Metazoa > Chordata > Testudines > Cheloniidae > Eretmochelys > Eretmochelys imbricata. The sequence continues at coordinate 16,231,231 of NC_135594.1, read as the reverse complement.
ATCAGCGAGGAGTAGAGCGGAAGAATCACTTCTCGTGTCTTGCTTACAACACTCCTGCTAATCCAGCCCAGAAGGATGTTCGCTTTCTTTGCAACAGCGTCACACTGTTGACTCATATTTAGCTTGTGGATCCACTCTGACCCCCAGATCCCTTTCCGCGGTGCTCCTTCCTCGGCGGTCATTTCCCATTGTGTGTGCGCGACTGATTGTTCCTTCCAAAGTGGAGTACTTTGGATTTGTCCTTATTGAATTTCATACTTATTTACTTCTGACCATTTCTCCAGTTTGTCCAGATCATTTTGAATTTTAATCCTGTCCTCCAAAGCACTTGCAACCCCTCCCAGCTTGGTATCGTCTGCAAACTCTATCAGTATACTCCTTCCGCGTTAATTGTGCCCTCGCTTTGGGCTGGAAATCCCCAAGGTTACGTCCACACTGCAACGTAAGCTCCATGTTTGAACTCCGGCGTGGCCCTAACCCCCCCTTCTGTCTACACACAAATCGCACCAACCCAGGCTTCCATGGGGATGGAGGGTCCTAGCTGAGTGAAGCCGGGAGCCAGGATTCAAGGCCTATTGCTTTGCTGTGTGGACACGGCCCCTCTGGACGCACACTCTGGGAGGCCGCTAAAAGTATACCATGATCCCTCTGGGCTGTTGAGTTTTCCCACGCTGCCCCATGAGCAGCTGCATTCTTGGGAGGACACTAGGATGTCTGGATGTCACTTGGATGTCCACACAGCAGTACAGGGGGGCCAAGCCTGGGTGGTTGGGCTTGGCCCCGTGTACTGCCATGTGGACACTGGGGTGCCAGGGCCCAACTGTTCCTAACCCTGGGTTACAAATGACCCTCAAGCCCTGGGTCTGCGGCTTACGTGTAGCCAGGAACCGAAGGGAGTTGGGCACCTAACTTCATCGCAAGAGCGGGATGCTTTGATTCCCATTAAGTCTGGTCTTCTTTTTCTCTCATGGACCCCTTTTGGGGCCCCCCACCCTCCCGTGAACAGGTCTGAGGCCTGACAATTCATCTCACGTCAGCGAAGGTCCCGGCATCACACCACAGGGCCTGCTCGGCTACAGAGATGAGCATCTCGCAGAGCCGGGCAGCAGCAGAGACAGCGTCTTTAGCACTGAGGACACCTTTGCATGTCCCCGCCTCCAATCTATTTGTTTTAGGGGTGTCTCAGGCCTCCATCACCTTGGTATCTACGCGCCTGGATGGCCTCTTGATCTGCTTTCCCTTAAGGACTTTGATTAGGCTAACGGTACGGAGCTGCAATTTGCAGCGACGGATCCATTCAGCAGGAAATTTTTGCTGACGAGCGAACGAGCGGAGGGTACTTTTAATGGCTCCCGCTGGGCATCGTTAAAAAGTCTTTGCCCAGATCGTGAAGCAAAGTTTCAACTTCCAAGCGGGGCGCCGAGGGGATTGGGCAAATCCAGAGGGCTCCGCCAGCCTGGCACCAACGTGCGCCGGGAGGAATTCAGCCCAGGGCGCGAAATGCCTAGAGGCAGCCGGCGGGCTTGGACGTCTCCACGGTGGTGGAGGCTAAAAACAAAAGGAGTGGCAACAAATGAATAGCGCGGGGAGGAGCCGTCGCTGGGGAACTGGGAGATTGCAGTGGAGACAGAACAATTATTAGTTACGGAGCAACATTACCACGGAGGGTTTCAAGGGGAATCCAGCCAGTTCCCTGTAAACAGCTGGGGCGGTAAACTCGTCCACTGTGATGCATCCTGGTGTGGTCTCTTTGATCTCACCTGCCCTTAGCCTCGTTTATGCTTGCTGGGGGTCAGCTCCCCAATTTCCCTGGCCACAGGGGATGCAAGAATTGTCTTCCGAGTCCCCCGCAGGCCCTGCTGTCATGCCGCAGGTTGGCGATCAGCCCTTCGAGTAGCCACTCTGGAGTGTCCGGTCCGCTGAACCCTCAACAAATTCGCAGATCGGTGGCTCCCGAAGAGATAGTACCGTCCCGTTTACCGGTTCCCCTCTCTGATCCCCGTGCCGCTTAACTCACAGCACTGAGATAGGTTTATAGTGAAATCACATGTGAGTTTATTTAGCCGGGGGGGCATTCAAGTGACAGAGCAGGGTAATAGCGGGGACAGGTGGTGGTTTAGAAAAATAAAACCATAAGACGGAAAATATCATCATGACGCTATGTAAATTCTACCGGACACCCACCCCTTGACTACTGTGGGCTGTGCCCGCCAGCTCAGACAAGCTATATTAGAATTGGACAAGGTGCAGAGAAGGGCAACCAAACTGATGAGGGGGCTGGACCAGCTTCTGTGTGAGGCGAGATTTAAAAGATCGGGACTGTTTAGCTTGGAAAAGAAAAGACAAAATGGGGATGTGAGCGAGGGCTATAAAACCACGAACGGCGTGGCAAAAGTGACTAGGGAAGTGTTGTTTACCCCTTCACATAACACACGAACCAGGGATGAAGTTAACAGGCATGTTTAAATAGCATTAATAACGTGTTTAAAATGAACAAAGGGAAGTATTTCTTTACACAGCATACAGCTAACCTGTGCAACTCCTTGCCAGAGGATGTTGTGAAGGCCAGAAGTAGAACTGGGTTCAAAACAGAACTGAAGAAGTCCCTGGAGGGTGAGTCCCTCAATATTAGCCAAGATGGTGAGGGACGCAACCCCATGAGCCAGGTGTCCCTAAATCTCCAGGTGCCGGAAGCTGGGAGTGGACGGGCGATGGATCACTCAGTAATTGTCCTGTTCTGTTCATTTCCTCTGAAGCACCTGGACCTGGCCGGTGTCGGAGACAAGCTACTGGGCTAACTGAACTCAGTATGGCCGTTCTTACATTCCTAAAACCATAACACGCCTTCTCGAACCTGGACTTCATTAATCCTCCGCCATGAGCCAGGCCTGCTGTTGGTTTGCCTCCTCGGTGAAGGATTCAGGCTATGCGGCATCAGGGGCAATGCACAGAACAGGGCAATTTTGGAGAGATTCCCCCCATCTTCCACTCCTGGCTTGTGGCCGTCAGAGGTTTAGGGTCTCCCTGAGCATGGGGTTGCTTCCCTGACCATCTTGGCTAATGACCATTGCTGGACCTAGCCTCCAGGAACTCACCCAGTTCTGTTCTGACCGCAGTTACGTTTTCGGCCCTCACGACATTCCCCTGGCAGTGAGTTCCACAGGTTAACTGTGTGTTTTGGGGAAAATTGCTTGTTCGTTTTAAAGCCTGCTGACTATTGATTTCGGGGGCACACTCATGGGCCGAGAACTGTCCCCTCCTCAGGGCCCAACACACTCCACCAGGATTTGCAGGGATGCCTGGCCACCTTATCCAAACAGAGGGGGGTTTGGTGAGCCCCCGGCACGCACCATCTCTTTCTCTTAGCAGAGAGGAAGCAAGTTTAAAAGCACAGGCCGGTCTCCCTTGAGCCGTGCTGCAGAAAGAAAACATCTTGGCTTCTTCTCTCTCTCTCTGTCCCTTGGTTGCCTGGTCCAGGTGAGTTCCTGAGTCCCACCAAAGGCCGGCTCTTGCCCCAGCTAGCCGATACGTCCCAGACCGTTGTCCGACCCCTGCTGGGCTAATATGGCCCACCTGCCAGAGATCCCCACGGATTGGGGTCAGTTGCCCGCTCCTTGGGCCTCCCGTTGTCTTTGCGGTTCCCTTGGCTGATACGGGCCCATTTCAGCCAGGTCTTTAACAACCCGTTCAATCCTCCCCAGACCATTCGGTGATGCAGCCCGCCCCTGCTCTGCCCCGGGAACAGCATTTGAACCCCGTTTCCCCCACCTGGTAGCCATGCAAAGTTACAGAGGGAAACTGAGGCAGACATGACAGAAAATTCCCAGGCAGTGACCTCATAGAGCCCTGGCCAGCTCCTGGGGAGACGCGGCAGTGACCTCACAGAGCCCTGAGACGGGGAGCCACCCAGGAGGCCCAGAGGCTGCTGGAGGACTGCGACCTGCCTGGGAAGGTGAGTATGTTTTCAGTGTCAGAAGAGAGGCCGTAGTAGGGCAGAGCAATGGGCCATCTTGCCCAGTGTCCAGGCTCTGACAGTGGCTCTTACCAGAGCTTCAGGGGTAGTGCACAGAACGGGGCAATTCTGGAGAGATCCCCCCCTATCTTCCACCCCCTGGCCATCAGAGATTTAGCCCCCACCCCACCCCTCGAGCATGGGGGTTGCTTCCTTGACCATCTAATAGCCATTCCTGGACCTGTCCTCCAGGAATGTACCCAGTTCTGCTCTAAACCCAGTTACGCCTTCGGCCCTCCGACATTCCTGTCGCTGGGAGTTCCGCTGATTAGCCGGACGCTGTGTGAACAAAGGACGTCCTTCTGTTTGGTTTAAACCTGCCACCTATTCATTTCAGTGGGCCTCCCCCCCGCCCCCCGCTGCTTGCGTGATGCAAAGGGGTAAATAATGCTTCCCTGTTCCCTTTCGCCGCATCAGTCACGATTTTATAGCCCTGTAGCCCATCCCCCGTGTAGTCGTCTTTCCAGTCTGTTCACGCTCTCCTCATACGACCGCCGTTCCAAGCCCTTGGTCGCCCTTCTCTGAACTCTTTCCCAGCCTGGAGCTGCAGGCAGCATGTCATGGGGGGGGCGCACCATGGATTTATGGAGTGGCACTATGATATTGTCTGGCATTCAAACCCCAGCAGGGTGCGGGGCTCCCGTTCCCGAGTGCAGGCGAATAGCTGGGGCGGCCCGGGCCTGGACCCGCTCCCCTTCCCCCGGGAGACGAGTGTGCTGGGGCGCGGGTCTCATGAATGGAGGGGTCAGCAGGTTGTAAATCAATGGGGGGAAAGGTCTTTCGGGCGCGCGAAATGCTACGGGACCGGGAAGTCTTAGCTCTAGGAAGTGTGTTATGATGTTATTTTACGGGTAACCGGGTGTTTCCTTTTGTTCTCCTGGCTTCTTCTGGGACCCCTCTGCCCCACGGTCCGTCGGCCCCGCGCTCACCCGCCTTAGCCCCCCCCCCGTTGTTATTTGTGACCACCAGGGCACCATGGACCCGGACGACCTGAAAGTGGCGCTGGAGAGGCAGAGGGGGGAGAACAAGGAGCTGGTGGAAGCCTTGATGCAGCTGGAGGCCGACTACGCCCAGCTGCAGCAGGAGCGAGCGGAGGTGCAGGAGGAGGTGGGCAGGTGAGGGGCGTGCAGCGCCGGGCGGGAGCCAGGGTGAGGCGCTGGCTCGGCACGTCTTGGCCGATGACCCGGGAGAACAGATCGGCTCGCCGTCGCTGAAGTTTTGCAGGCAGCAGGAAGGTTGGGGGGCGCAGTAATTAACGCGGGGGACGGGTGGCTGGTTCAGCATGATCGGGATGGGTAATTAACCAGTGGGACGACTGACCCAGGGTCGTGGTGGATCCTCCATCGCGGGCAATGTTTCAATCAGGATGGGATTTGTTTCTCCCATCTAGGAATTCTCTGGCCTGTATGATACAGGAGGTGGAGTTAGAATATCCCGTCGGGCCTGGGGATCTCTGGATCAAGCCCAGTTCACGCCTGAAATCCTTTCTCCTTCTTTCGGGGTCCTCAGGCTGCGGAGAGCCACGGTGGCTGTGGAGGAGAAGGACGGGGCTTGGGAGGAGCTGGACGCCACCAAATCCAGCCTGCTGCACGTCCAGCAGGAATTACAGCTCCTGAAACGCCAGCGGGACAGTTTGGTAAGGAGAAGGGGAGGCCAATTCGAAGCTCCTATCCTGGTTGGCTTCCTTTACCCTGCTCCCCCCAGGGCCTGTCTCCACCCTATCTAACGCAGCGTGCCAGCCTCCCATCTGAACTGCTTGTTGGGATCCCATTGCTGCCACCAGCTTCAGCCAAGCCGAGCTTTCCCAATGGCGTGACGGGTGGGAGATAGACTGGAGCTAGGCAGAGCCATTTGTGGTCCCCCTGCTCTATCCCAGACGCTGTGTGACTGTAGGCAAGTTGCTCTGTGCCTCAGTTTCCCCCTCTGTGACACAACTGCTGGTAGGCCTGGTCCAGCTCATTCTATGATGGCAAACTGGGTTTCTGAGAAAACTAGAAGTGTCTGACCTCTCTGTCTATCCTAAGGTTGCTACCCATCTGGGTTTTACCTGGACAATCCAGTTTTTGGCTTCTGTGTCTGGGTACCATTTAGGGTTGCTCGATGCCCGGTTTTCAACTGGAAAGTCCAGTACAAAAGTCTGGTTACCATGGGCTGGGGGAGAAGGCGGAGAAGGGGTGGAGCCACAGGGGAAGAGGCGGAGTGGAGGCGGGGCTTTGGGGAAAGAGGCAGGGCAGGGGGCGGGACCTCGGGGGTCCGGTTACCAGCAATTAGAAAGGAGGCGACCTCAGTCTGTCCCCACAGGAGGAGGAGAAGCAGGAGATGCGGGGCGCCCTCCAGGAGCTGACGACGGAGGTAGGGCCACGGCGGGCGTGGAGGGGAAAGCTGGGGCACCCAGCTGAGGCGGGGGCCGTGGGCCCGTTCGCTCTCGCAGCCCCGCCTGTTTTCACCTGCAGAATCTCACCCTGACCAAGGGGAACTTCCGAAGCCACCAGCAGCTCTCGGAGGTGCAGCAAGCCATGAAGCAGTTAAAGGTGGGTGGCCCCCAGCCTCTCCACTCCCCCGGGGCCGCGCAAAGCGACCTCTCAGCATGGGAGCTCCAGACAGGGACGCCGGAGACCTGGGTTCTGTTCTCAGCTCTTCCCCAGCCCTGCTGTGCGACTTGGGGCAACTCACTGCTCCTCTCGGTGCCTTGGTTTCCCCTCCCACCCCTGGCATGTTCTTTGGCACAGGGAATTTCATTCACGGTGTGTCTGGGCAGCGCCCAGCACGACAGGGCCCTGATCTCAGGCGGGGTCCATGCAGCACCCAGTGTGACAGGGCCCTGATCTCAGTCGGGGTCCGGGCAGCACCTGGCACGAGGGGGCCCTGATCTCAGTCGGGGTCTGGGCAGTGCCTGGCACGAGGGGGCCCTGATCTCAGGCGGGGTCTGGGCAGCGCCTGGCACGAGGGGGCCCTGATCTCAGTCGGGGTCCGGGCAGCGCCTGGCACGAGGGGGCCCTGATCTCAGGCGGGGTCCATGCAGCACCCAGTGTGACAGGGCCCTGATCTCGGTCAGAGTCCGGGCAGCGCCTGGTACGAGGCGGCCCTGATCTCAGTCGGGGTCTGGGCAGCGCCCGGCATGAGGGGGCCCTGATCTCAGTCGGGGTCTGGGCAGTGCCCGGCACGAGGGGGCGCTGATCTCAGTCGGGGTCCGGGCAGCGCCTGGCACGAGGGGGCCCTGATCTCAGGCGGGGTCTGGGCAGTGCCTGGCACGAGGGGGCCCTGATCTCAGGCGGGGTCTGGGCAGCGCCTGGCACGAGGGGGCCCTGATCTCAGGCGGGGTCCATGCAGCACCCAGTGTGACAGGGCCCTGATCTCGGTCAGAGTCCGGGCAGCGCCTGGCACGAGGCGGCCCTGATCTCAGTCAGGGTCTGGGCAGCGCCCGGCATGAGGGGGCCCTGATCTCAGTCGGGGTCTGGGCAGTGCCCGGCACGAGGGGGCGCTGATCTCAGTCGGGGTCCGGGCAGCGCCTGGCACGAGGGGGCCCTGATCTCAGGCGGGGTCTGGGCAGCGCCTGGCACGAGGGGGCCCTGATCTCAGGCGGGGTCCATGCAGCACCCAGTGTGACAGGGCCCTGATCTCGGTCAGAGTCCAGGCAGCGCCTGGCACGAGGCGGCCCTGATCTCAGTCGGGGTCTGGGCAGCGCCCGGCATGAGGGGGCCCTGATCTCAGTCGGGGTCTGGGCAGTGCCCGGCACGAGGGGGCGCTGATCTCAGTCGGGGTCCGGGCAGCGCCTGGCACGAGGGGGCCCTGATCTCAGTCGGGGTCTGGGCAGCGCCCGGCACGAGGGGGCCCTGATCTCAGTCAGGGTCTGGGCAGCACCTGGCAAGATGGGGCCGTGATCTGGGTCGGGCTCCTCTAGGCACACCTGTTACACACCACGCCAACCCTGCCTGGCCCTCTATCCAGGCTGGTGTTCAGTGCACCCCAGAGCTCCCCGCTTCCATGCACAAACCCCATGCCACTGGCTGTTACTGACCAGAAGGCCGGACCCCCCGCCATCCAGAGTCACTGCCCTGAGATTGCTCCCACGGCAGGAAAGATGTTCCCCACAGGGATGGGTGTTTGCCAGGCGCGGGGCCCCAGGTGTGGGTTTGGACGGGGAGGTTTCATTGCACCGAGAGGTGGGGCTGAGCCAGCAGGAGACACCCATGTTCTGCCTAATTAATTGGGGCAGGGTGAGGCGAGAACGTGTGTGACCCCCAAATGGTTCTGGTGACCCCCCAGCCTCCCTCCCCCCCGGCCCTGCCTCTCTTAAAGCGCTCTCCCTGTCACTAGATGGATCTGCAGCGAGTCAAGGAGGCAAGAGATGCCCAGGGGAAGGAGCTGGCCAAGGTAAACGGGCCGAGATGTAAATTTCTCGCTTACACACTGCTTTCTGCCAAAGAATGGCTGCTTTAACCAGGTGATCATCCCTTCAATTTTGTTGACTGCTGGCTGAGGCGTCAGTTTGCCTTTTGTCTCTGAGGAACGGGTTTGAAGCTGTTTCCCCAGAGTTGGAACATGTCTTATACAGTTGGATTTTATAACTTTACCTACAATGTTGCCACACATATTTTACCAGGACAATAATGTTCAGCAGACTATGTATTTTCAAATGATCTCTCACAAGGTGTACATAGTATAAAATTTATCATAGTCTTGTAAACATGGTGAACATAAGAGTACAGATTGTCACAGGGAGTGTCACCAGCAGGGGCATTGCAGCACAGTGGATAGGGTGCTGGGCTGGAATGTAGGACACCTGGGTTCTGTTCCTGGCTGCCATCGTTCTGCCTCAGTTTTCCCTCCCGCCTCTGTCTGTTTGGATTGCCCCCTCACTCCATGTCTGTGCAATGCCTGGCACAACGGGGCTCTTATCTCCATCAGGATCTCTTATCATCCTCCATCTCTCTCGCTTATGGTATCTGCAGTGCAATGTTCTCCCGATGAAGTTGTAGGCCCATAAGCAGTTTCAAGGCCTCCTCTGTGACCCTGCAGTGTGTCAGCTGTTCCACCGTTGAATCCGTATTTGAGGCACCGCGTTACGAGGTGTCTGATGCTTTGGATCTTCTGGCCACAGTCACGGGAAGATGCGTCTTTGGTTTTTCCACTTGCACATCAAGTAGCCATGTCTTCCATGGTTTATTTGGACGCAGTGGCCCAAAATCTGTGTGGAGGGTCGAAACCGGGAGGATGGCTTGTCGGGTCAATGATAACGTGTTTGTTTGGAATGGGGGGATGAGGACCAGACATTTTGCCATTCCCTAGCTGGATTGAGAGATGCTCGTGTGTAGCTTTTGCCATTTCAGGCGTGGCTGGTTTATGTTGTCCATAACCTACCAGATGGGAAGTTCTGGGTAGTCTTTGGTGTGTTATTTTGTTGCTAATACAGAAAGCCATGGTAGAAACATTGATTTTAAAGTTCCCGTGATAATTGGCATGGTCTGATTCAGCTGTTCATCCATAAATTGGGTAAGATCCACATCACTCCAGCTGCGTACACTGGGGTCAAGGCTGAGGTGCATAGCACCGGGGCCGTTGATCCAGACGTTGTTCCTTCTACCTTTCGGATAATGTTGATGCGAGTCTTCGCTTTGGAGGCTACTTTCTTGAGGTGGCCATGGAAGGTGAGAGCACGTGATCAAAAATGACCCCATGCCAGGTCGGCGTTGGGTCATAATGCCCCGTTTCACCCCAAAACTTGAGCATCGGAGAGTTTCATGTGGTTCTGTTCTCATGGTGGAAAGTAGAGACTCCCGATGTGCTTGGATTTGATTTTGGCCACACTTTTGGAAGTGCCCCTCCATGAGCTGAAGGTCAGATGTAAGGGTTCCTTCAAGGTCCTGAACACTACAGGCCTCCGTTGCGCATGTCAGATCATTTCAGGCACATCGCTTACATAGACGTTGAAGAGCGTTGGAGCAAGTAGAGTTCTCCATGGGGTATTGTTCTCCATGGGGTAACATTCCTCCATGGGATATTGTTCCTGCATGTGGGTATTGTTCCTCCATGGGTCATTGTTCTCCATGGGGTATTGTTCCTCCACAGCGTATTGTTCTCCATGGGGTATCGTTCCTCCACGGGGTATTGTTCCTGCATGGGGTATTGTCCTTTATGGGGTGCTGTTCCTCCATAGGGTATTGCTCTCCATGGGGTATTGTTCCTCCACAGGATATTGTTCTCCATGAGTTATTGCTCCTCCATGAGGTAGTCTCCATGGCATATCATTCCTTTGCCTCTCCCCTGATGCCCGCTTGTTTGGCATTGTTCAACAGGATACCCCCAAACATTCGCCTGTGCTTCTTTTTCAGGAGAAGCTCCACGCCTCCGAGCTGACGGAGACGATTCGGGAGCAACGGGAGATCCAGGAGGTACCAGATTTTATGGCCGTACAGACTGTGATGCTCCGGAGCAGCCCAGCTTGATGCACGGTACCGCGGGTGGTGTACAAGGGCGGTGGGACCTCTGACTGCAGGGGGCCTGTGACAATGACGCCGGCTGGGACCATCCATGGGGCTGCTGTAGTGTGGGGCAGGAGACACAGTCAGCACTCTGTGTTCTTACTTCCTGAACTTTTATTTGAAGGTCCTTCAGAGCAAAATAAGCCAACTGAAAGAAGAGCTGGAGGACTCGGAGCAGCAGAACGCGCTGTAAGTCAAAGGGTGGGGGCCGGACCCCAGCGGGGGTCAATGGGCCATAGTTCCACAGAGTCAATGGGGCCAATCCCCAGCTGGGGTCACTCGGCCATAGCTCCATGAAGTCAATGGGGCCAATCCCCAGCTGGGGTCAATGGCCCATAGCTCCATTGGAGTTAATGGGGCCAGACCCCTGGCTGGGGTCAATGGGCCGTAGTTCCGTTGGACTCAATGGGGACCGACCCCATAGAATCATTGAATCATAGAATATCAGGGTTGGAAGGAACCCCAGAAGGTCATCTAGTCCAACCCCCTGCTCGAAGCAGGACCAATTCCCAGTTAAATCATCCCAGCCAGGGCTTTGTCAAGCCTGACCTTAAAAACCTCTAAGGAAGGAGATTCTACCACCTCCCTAGGTAACGCATTCCAGTGTTTCACCACCCTCTTAGTGAAAAAGTTTTTCCTAATATCCAACCTAAACCTCCCCCACTGCAACTTGAGACCATTACTCCTCGTTCTGTCATCTGCTACCATTGAGAACAGTCTAGAGCCATCCTCTTTGGAACCCCCTTTCAGGTAGTTGAAAGCAGCTATCAAATCCCCCCTCATTCTTCTCTTCTGCAGGCTAAACAATCCCAGCTCCCTCAGCCTCTCCTCATAAGTCAAGGAGACTTATGGGGTCAATGGCCCATAGCTCCATTGGAGTCAATGGGCCAGATCCAAGCTGGGATGAACGGGGCCAGATCCCCAGCTGGGGTCAATGGGCCGTAGCTCCGTTGGAGTCAGCGGGGCAGGCCCCCAGCTGGTGGGAATTGGACTCCAGTGTGGGGGATAGGACAGAGACATAGCCGGTTCCCACGACCTTTTCACCTTTAATTGTGACTCCTGATGTCTGAACCCTTAGGAAAAAAAATTCTCCCCAGTCCCAGGGTCATTGTCAGGCTGTAGCTAGTTTGATCAGCCCGTGGTCCCGCTGGGTGTGTGGTTAAAGCTCCGGGCAGCCAGTCCGGGGACCTGGGTCTGGGTCCCAACTCTGCTATAGACAGAGCTGCAGCACTCTCGTTATGTATCTGGGCAGCGCCTGGCATGACAGGACCTTGATCTCGGTTGGGGTCCAAGCAGCTCCCAGTGCAAGGGGGCCTCAAATATGCGTTAGGGTCTCCAATAACCCAAATTCCCCATGATGCTTTGTGCACGAACCCAAGTGTTTTGCATCCCTAATTCTAGCTGTGGGCTCTGGCACTTGGGGGTCCTGCTTTGAGCAGGGGGTTGGACTAGATGACCTCCTGAGGTCCCTTCCAACCCTGATATTCTATGAGTCTATGATTCTATGACGTGGCTGAAATGTAGCATGTGGCCAAATGATGGAATATGTGTCCTATTTTCATCTGACCCCATTGACCCGGGCCAGATGTCCAGTAAAGGCCCCCGTGTGCTTGACGTGGGATCCTGGCTATCGCAAATGTCTATGGCGATAGAAGAGATAGTGACCCGTTGAGAGAGGTTTTTAGCTTGTTAGGAATGACACATTGTCCGAGGGGTTTTCTAGAAGAAGGACTTAGTCCTGGAGATCTTCGGCTGGTTGAGCAGGGGAGCTGAGATACCCTAAAAGGAAAGCCACCTGCAGACCAGTTATGGTGAAGGAATCATCTTTGGCCCAAGCATGACATATAAACAGGGTCTTTTCTAGGACTGACTCTGACCTCTGGGATGGGCTCCTACTAAAAGTGAGGACACCCCAGTTGGGTTGCTCAGGGGTGGGAAAAATTCACCCAAACAGAAGTTGGTCCAATAAAAGATCTGATCTTTTTCTGAGAGATGTAGTTAAGCCAGTCTAAGTCTCGTGGGGAGGTGGGTTTAGATAGAGATGGGAGAACCCATCCCCGCGTTGGAGTAAGTGTCTACATGGGAGCCCAGCAGCGTAGCCGTCCGGTGGATTGGGGACCATGTCACTTAGCCGTCCATGTTCGTCTTTGCCCACCGATCTTTGAGGAATACATTTCCAACGGAGCCCGATCCTTTCACCTCTTCTGAAGACCAGATCTGAGTGCGAACCTGACGCCATGGCCCTCCGACGTCTCCCTCTTGCTTTTCACAGCCAGAAGCTGGAACAGGGAGAGGACCTCTCTGGGTCGTTGCTGTGCGAGATAGTGGAAGCCAAGCTGGTAAGGAACAGGGCCCCCAAAATGCCGGAGAGCCGGGCTCGGCAGCAAGAGCCCGGCTGTGATGCTGGCAGAGATTCTGCCCCGCAATGAGGCACCACGTTCCCCTGGGAGGAGAGCCCAGGCTCAGCCTGGGGGAGGAATCGGGAGCCTGGTGGTTTATGAACTGGGTCCAGTGGCCAATTCCCAGCTGTGCCCAGTGATGTCACGGATCATCCTGGGCCAGGCTGGGAACATGGGCCTCATCTGTGTAAATGGGGAGAGAAAAGCCTTCCATTGTTGGTCTTGTCTGTTTAGACTGTGAGCTTTTCGGGGCTGCTCTCACTCTGGGTCTGGGCAGCGCCCAGCACAATGGAGGGCCCTGATCTTGGTTGGGGTCTGGGCAGCACCTGGCATGATGGGGCATCGATCAGGGTCAATTTCTCTGTAGCGCCCAGGGTGTAATGGGGGGCCCGTGTCTCCGCGGAGGTGTAGGCCCTGCTGCAATACGAACGCTAATAAATCTTCCCGCTGGGGGTTATTCTGCAGGAGACTCGACTGGTGGCAAAGAGACGTGGCATCGCCTACTGGCTATGGTGAGAGCAGTGTTTGCTTCTCTGGGGGTCGGGACACCTGGTCTCTTGCCATCAGTTAATGCCCTGTACAGTGGCCGGACTGCATCACTTTCTTTCTTTCTTTCTTTCTTTCTTTCTTTCTTTCTTTCTTTCTTTCTTTCTTTCTTTCTTTCTTTCTCTCAGTCCATTCGGGGCAGGTCCCAGCCATGGCTCAGTTATGTTTATTACTGGTGCAGTCATTTCCCTAATTGCTGATTAATTATTTAATGTATTTATGCCTTGCTGGATTTATGCCAGGGCATTCCCCCAGTGGCAGCCATTAATCAGCTAGTCCATAGGGATCTGGCTGAAAGGAATCAACCCATCTAGCCTGGTATCCTGTCTCCGACAGAGGTGCAAGACACCTCCTAGTAGCCGGTGCTGGGATAACCTGCCCCTCGGGGCCCATGCCATCTCACCCCCATTGATTTGAGGTCAGCTCCTGCCCTGGATCAGGAGGGTTTTGACACCCTCCACGGCTCTGGGGCCAGATCCCCAGATGGGGCTCTTTGGTGTCACGCCGCTGACTCCAGAGACTGGCACCTGCTGGGGTTCTGGCCCGAGGTCTCCATCCCGCCGGGTGTGTCAGTCTGAAAGTGATGCTGCAGCTTGACCACACGTCACGAGGCTGGGTGCAGAACTAGCTGCGGGTGGGGGCGGGATCTCCAGCCAGGGTTGTGTGGTGAGATCCAAATGAGATCCAAATGGCCCCTTGTGGCCTTAAAACCCAGGAGCATCACATCAACATTCAGTCCCGGTTTGGATCCTGCTGAATGGGGACTTCTGTGGGATCCAGTGGTGGGGAGTTCCACAGTCTCTCTGATCGCTCTTTCCCCGCAGGACGCTGGCCTCCCTCTACGTCTGGCTGCAGCTCCTCGCCGGCTCCCTCGTGGCCATGGCCATCCTCTATACATACTTCTTCGACGAGGAGTTCATCTACCGCACGCTGCCGCGGGTGCTTTCCGAGCACGGCTACGACCAGCTGGCCTCCGGCCTGGGCAGCCACCTCACCCTGCACAGCCAGGGGCTCCTGCCCTTCTGAGCCCTGCCCACGGCCACGGCTGGCTGCGGTGCCGCGGGCTATTAGTGGGCATGTGTGCGTCTGGAGGAAAACCCAGTAGAGGCCCCTGGGTGATTAAACTATTTAACCGCCGCGTGTTCACTACTGTGACTCCCACACCTCGGTCAGGTCACTGTCCCACCCTGTCTAGCTTTACTGATTGTCAAAGGTGGTGGTGTGGGAGCCATGTCGGTCCCTCTTTGTCTCTCTTTGCCGACTGTAGGCAGCGTTGTTGGAGCCATGTCTTTCCCACCGTCTTTCTCTATCTTTGCCCAAGCAGTTCCCTGTCTTATACCAAGTTCCCAGTGTCTCCAGCCCTCTAGGTGAGGGGACCCAACAGCCCCACAGGGTGCCGGCCCCTACATCCATATCACTGAGGGGACACCTACAGCATCGTTTTGCCCCCCACGTATCCCCCAAAGTCCATTGCTTCAGCCTCCAGAACCAAGAAGGATTCCTGGGGGCTGGACAATGTCCCCCCGGCCTGCTCCCCATTTCACTCAAGGGCTGTAAACGTACGTTTCCTTCTCCTCTGCTGGGCATCCAGCCGACCGGCCGAGTAAATCCACACTCTGGTGTCCAGGGCAGGCTGGGGGGGGCTGGAGGGAGTTTCCGTTTAGGGCTGGCTGGAGACATGGAGTGAAGGGCAGCCGTGGTTGTCTGGCTCACTGCCCCCCAAAATGGACCCGGCTGAGGGGTCCAGTTCGCTGCACCTACAAGCTCTGGGTTAGACCATGTTCCTGTCGTCTAATAAACCCTCTGTTTTACCGGCTGGCTGAGGGTCCCATCTGACTGCAGAGTTGAGGGGCAGGACCCTCTGGCTTCCCCAAGACCCCGCCTGGGCGGACTCGCTGGGAGAAGCGCACAGGGGGGCAGAGGATGCTGAAGGCTCCGAGGTCAGACCCAGGAAGGTGGAAGCCGTGTGAGCTGTGTGTCCTGAAGACAGTCTACTCCCAGAAAGGAGATTTCCCCAGAGTCCTGCCTGGCTTCGTGGGGAGCATCGCCCGGGGACTCCATGACACCGGGTTCTCGCAAATCCAATGCTGAGCGTGGCAACGAAGAGCCGAGATTTAAGTGATGCTGAGCCAGAGGAAAAGGCATCAAACCGCACTTTTCTAGTGACGGACACGGCATTGTCGCACGGGGCTATTTTGCCGAGTGTTTACGGCAGAGTTGTTGGAGCTGTGTCCATCCCACCCTGTCTATCTTTGCCGATTGTTGTACGCGGTGTTGTTGGAATCGCTTCGGTCCCACCGTGTCTATCTTTGCCGATTGTTGTACGCGGTGTTGTTGGAATCACGTCAGTCCCACCGTGTCTGTCTTTGCCAATTGTGCATGGCATTGTTGGAGCCATGTCAGTCCCACCTTGCCTGTCTTTGCCGATTGTTGTACGTGGTGTTGTTGGAATCACGTCGGTCCCACCGTGTCTATCTTTGCCGATTGTTGTACGCGGTGTTGTTGGAATCACGTCGGTCCCACCGTGTCTATCTTTGCCGATTGTTGTACGCGGTGTTGTTGGAATCACGTCGGTCCCACCGTGTCTATCTTTGCCGATTGTACATGGCATTGTTGGAGCCGTGTCAGTCCAACCTTGCCTGTCTTTGCCAGTTGTTGTACGCGGTGTTGTTGGAGCTGCGTCCTTCCCACCTTGTCTCTATCTTTGCCCAAGCAGTGTTCGGCCTTACGTCCAGTTCCTGGCATCTCCAGCCCTCCAGGCCGAGGGACTGGACAGGCCCAGAGGGTGCCGGCCCCTACATCCATCAAGGAGGGGACACCTACAGGGTCATTTTACGCCTTGTGTATCCCCCAAAGTCCATTATCTTTGCCTCAAGAGTCGGGAAGGATTCCTTGGGGGCTGGACATTGTCCCCCCCACCTGCTCCCCATTTAGCTCAAGGGCTGTAAACGTACGTTTCTTTCTCTCCACCGGGCATCCCGCCAGTCGGCCGGGTAAATCCACACTCCGGTGTCTAGGGCAGGCTGGGTTTCTGCTCGGCCTCCCCAACCCAGTGTGAGACCCTGTTTCCAGCCCACATCTAGGACTCGCTGAACCCAACCCGGACATGCAGCGCCAGGTTACATACGAGACCTTACAAGACAACTCCCAGGAGAGCGGAAAAAGGCCGGGGCACGGCCCAGACCCTGCGAATCTTTGGCAGGGCCTGAGCAGGGGGTGCTCCCCTCTAGGGGTGTGAAAGGTTCCCGGGCACTTTCTCAAAATGTGCCCTTTAGCCCTCGTTTCGGGGCCAGTTCCCCCAGCCCCACGGAGCACAGGCCGGAGCCATGAAACTGTGGCCATCCCCGGCTGGTACAGTCCGGGCAGCTCTAGTTATTATCAGCCTCCTCTGTTAGCTGATCTGCAGTGTGACGGGCAGGGAATAGAGACCCCGCTCCCGGCCAAGAAGTGCAGAGAGAACCCAGGAGTCCTGGCTTCCAGCCCTGACACAATGATTCAAATGCCCCTTCCCCCAGACATGGTGCCCCTGTCAACCGCTTGGTGCAGGGGTTCAGTGTTTATTGGGGATGGGGGAGGGGTCGCAGCCCCCC
The DNA here is from genome assembly GCF_965152235.1 of Eretmochelys imbricata. Taxonomy (NCBI): domain Eukaryota; kingdom Metazoa; phylum Chordata; order Testudines; family Cheloniidae; genus Eretmochelys; species Eretmochelys imbricata. The sequence goes on along the minus strand of NC_135594.1, from coordinate 16,214,202 downwards.
ACACCTGGGTGCTTTGGGGGGTGCAGCCCCTGTGAGGCCAAGACAGGGCTGGAGTCAACCAGGCCTCTAGGGCAGCTTCTGCAGTGGGGCCTGAGACCACCTCCAGGCCTTTGCTGTTCAGCCCCCTTGAGCCAATGTCCGTCCATCCCCACGCAGGCCTCGCTGGCTGTGGTCTGCCGGCCCCCCTGCCATGTCCCACCCCTTTGCCAGCTCCCTGGCCCCCTGCCCTGCCCCTCTGGCCCCTGAGCCCGCAATCTGCCATTAATCCCTGTACTTAGCTATCCCTCCATCCTCATATGCACCCCAATATCTATCCAACCCCACACACCCCTTTATCCCCATCTGCACCCCGCTGTCTATCCCTCCATCCCATGCTCCCCCGCAGCTGTCGGTGCGGCTGGCTCTGGGCTCTAGCATCCCCTGACGTATGGCTTCAAATCCTTTCCCCTGCAGCATTTCTTCCACGCGACCCTGCCCGAGAAGAGCAGAGAGCGAGTCAGGGGGAGAAGGGGCCAGTGGGCCGGTGCCCTTGCCCTGCCCGTGGCCAGCTGGGCATGAGACTCTGTGGTCTGGTACCTGTGTCGGGGGGCCTGGGAGGGGAGTGGGGTCTGCTGGTTAGAGCAGGGGGGCTGGGAGCCAGGACTCCTGGGTTCTCTCCCTGGCTCTGGGAGGGGAGCGGGGTCTAGTGGTTAGAACGGGGGGCTGGGAGCCAGGACTCCTGGGTTCTCTCCCTGGCTCTGGGAGGGGAGCGGGGTCTAGTGGTTAGAGCAGGGGGGACTGGGAGCCAGGACTCCTGGTGTCTACGCCTGGCTCTCCCCACTTGCTGCTTCCCTCCTGGGACCCACCCAGGCCATTCCCCATCCCGCCCCAGCACCAGCGAGTCTCACCAGGGCATGAGGCCGCGCGCTTTCCTTGCGTTGAGCTTAGCACATCTGATGTCGTCTGCGATGTTGTTATCCAAGAGCTCTGTGGGGCAGAGAGAGGAGCGGGGTGAGCCGCAGGACCAGAGGAGGGTGTGGGGACCCAGGGAGGGAGAGAGAGAGATGTGTGGGGGCGAGTGGATGGCTGGAGGAACAGGACGGGTGTACGAATGGGTTTGATGATGGGTGGAGGTTGGATATTAGGAAACACTATTTCACGAGGAGGGTGGTGAAGCCCTGGAATGGGCTCCCTAGGGAGGCGGTGGAATCTCCATCCTTAGAGGTTTTTAAGGCCCGGCTTGACAAAGCCCTGGCTGGGAGGATTTAGTTGGGGTTGGTCCTGCTTTCAGCAGGGGGTTGGACTAGGTGACCTCCTGAGGTCCCTTCCAACTCTATTCTTCTATGAGGAGCGGTAGAAGTAGATGGACGTGAGCGGATGGATGGATGGACGATAGATGGATGGCCAGATGGAGGGAGAGGTGGATGGACAGAGGTGTGTGATGGGTGGACGGATGGACGGAGGTGTGGACGGATGGGTGGAGCGGCCTGAGGGACGGACAGGTGGAGGGACAGACAGGTGGACGTCTGGATGGATGGAGGGTGAGGGGTAGAGGGGGTGGCATGGCCGTGTCGGGTGGGTCCCTGCCCCCCTTCCCTGCCCCTCTTACTGCTGCAGGGCACGTGGCACCCACCCGTTGCTGGCCCCCAGCGTTCGCCCGTCGTAGCCACAGTACTTGCTGTTGATCTGGAAGATCCCATCGTCTGAGCTGCCGTTCTTGTTGCACTTGATGGCCTTGGTGTTGTAACAACTCTTGTGCCTTGCCAGGCAGACCCCTGCGTGTGGGGAGAGGTAGGATGGGGGGGGGCCCTTCCTGGCTGGCTTCCTGGAGGCTAGATCCACAACCCGCTGCTCTGCGGCTGCCTAACCCTGGAGGTGCCTAAGTGCCCTGGACCCCCTGCCCTTCAATCCGCCTCCCCAGTTCTAGATTGGGCCGGGCGCGCGGTCGCTGGGGGCAGCCTTGTGCTTAGCGGCTGGCACACAGGAAATCTAGGGTCCTTCCCCCCTCCCATGCCTGCTGCGGAGAAGGGATTTCGAATGCGTGGGGGGGGAAGAAAGCCCTGGCCACGAAGCCACACGGGGTGGCCTCCATCTCCTGTATAGCAGACGGGGCCCCGGGGCAGGGGGACTGCACCCTGGGTCCTCCCAAACAGCTGGCTGGAAGCGAGAGTCGGGCCTTTAATTCTTTGCAAGGAGTTGGGCGGAGGAGCCCTTCGGGGAGCCGGCCCCGGCAGTGGTGGGTGGATGGGGGCAGCTACTCACAATCAGCCCCCGATCTCCTGCCGAAGCCTTCCAGCCCATACTGCCGGAGGATCCGCACCAGCTGGCACCGGGGAATGACGAGGCCCCGGCAGCCGGGGGGGCACCGCGGCCAGCAGGACCAGGAGAAGCGGGAGCCCGAGGAGCAGCAGCAGCTTCATGGTGGCTGAGGCTGCGTCCGGCTGGGGGTCAGAGCAGCTGCTGCGGGGTCCCCCCCTTTCATCCCGGCTCTGGGGCAGGGAGCCCAGGCCCCCCCAAACACATCCTTCTGGGAACAGCGCCGGGGCAGCTGCCAGACGTGTCTGTTCCCAGCAGCCGCCTCCCGCACAGTAATTCAGGTTGCGTCAGGGACTCCTGGTTAAAGGCCGCCTGTTTGGAAGGCCTCCGAAATCCACCCGCTTCGGCGGAGCCCTTTGAAATGTGGGGGCCCTCAGCAGGGTGTGGAGGCGGGTTAGTGACCCTGAATTGGGAGCGTTTGAGCCTCGGGTGCCGGAGATATCGCCTGCCCCAGAAGAGCCATTTTTCAAAAGGTTTCTAAGCACGTGTTTTGCCCAGAGCGAGAGAAAGTGAATGACTGACATGCTGCAGATCAAAATGACCTCGGTGTGCTGAGTTTTAGCCAATGGAGTGAGTGGCGCCCACAAAATCTTTGGGGGAGCCCAAACCGAGAACAGGATGTAAGAAAACGGCCCGTGGTTTTTTAACACGGTGGCTGCACCTATGCCGGAAAAGGGCGAGCGGGTTTCCACGCACGCTCAAAGCTGAATGGTTACTCGGCTTCCTTGAAATTTGGTGTGGCTCAAGGGGACGCGGGACAGCACTGGCGAACCAAATTTGGGGTCATTAGACCCAGGGGTTCCTGAGTTACAGCCTCCTCTCCACCCCGAAACCGGTTGCCATCTGCTGCCGGGTGCTGTTAAACTGAGAGGGCGTCATGCCTGGGTGCATCGCAGCCCCCACTGAGATGGAGAGCCGGGAGCTCGCCCGGCAGTTAACTTAAGGATAAATTAAGTGCAAGGCTCCACCCAAGATAAAGGCATTTTGGACTGAGGACTTGTCTACACTTAAAATGTAGGTGGATACAACTACCTGGGTGAGCGGTATGAAAAAATCCACTGCCCCCCTAACGACGTAGTGTAGCCGCGGCTAGGCTGACGGCCGGCTGCTTCCACTGACTAAGCGGCCGCCACTTGGGGAGGTGATTTCACCTTCCACCAGCATCTGCATGGCTGCAATTGGTGAATTTGGAGGTGTCGAGGTTCCCTCCCCACTCTGAACTCTAGGGTACCACATGAGAGATCCCCTAAGTTTATTCTTACCAGCTTAGGTTAAAACTTTCCCAAGGCGCAAATTCCGCCTTGTCCTTGAACAGTACGCTGCTATCACAAGTGATTTTGACAAAGAACAGGGAAAGGACCACTCGGAGTCCTAGTCCCCCTAAATATTCCCCCAAGCCCTACACCCCCTTTCCTGGGGAAGGCTTGATAATAATATCCTTACCAATGGGTACAGGTGAACACAGACCCAAACCCTTGGATCTTAAGAACAATGAAAAATCAATCAGGTTCTTACAAGAAGAATTTTATTTAAAGTAAAGGTAAAAGAATCACCTCTGTAAAATCAGGATGGTAGATACCTTACAGGGTAATCAGATTCAAAACATAGAGAATCCCTCTAGGCAAAACCTTCAGTTACAAAAAGACACAAAAGCAGGACTACACATTCCCTCCAGCACAGTGAATTTCACAAGCCAAAAACAAAAGAAAACCTAATGCATGTTCTAGCTAGATTACTTACTAACTCTATAGGAGTTGAATTGCTTGTTTCCTTGATCGGTCCCCGGGCAGAGGTATCACACAGACAGACAAAGCCTTTCCCCCTCCCCCCGCCAGATTTGAAAGTATCTTGTCTCCCCATTGGTCATTTCTTGGTCAGGTACCAGCCAGGTCACCCGAGCTTCTTAACCCTTTACAGGAAAGAGGATTTTATACTGTATCAGAGCTTCTTAACCCCTTCCCTTTATATTTCTGACAGGAGCGTTCGCGGCTGACCAGCAAATGCATCCTGGATGACACAGAAACATCACAAGTTCTGACCGGCTGCCATGTGGCAGAGACAGGTCCGGCCCCATGGAAAGACCCCTTCTCTCAGACATCTCTTGACATTTCACAATGGGAACCAGCTGTGACCCCTCTGCTGGCCCCGCCGCAAACTTCACCTTCCGCCCGTCTGTCAAGGTGCCGCTTTTGGACACTCGAGAAAATGCGCTTTTGAAGCTTGTGACCTCGAGGCTCAACCCATGCTCCTTGCCTGCCACGCCGCTGGTCTCCCTGCAATCTGGCCCGTTGCCCGAGTCTGGGTCACGTAGAGTAGATGTAACCCACACACCTGCTGGGGGTGGTGTTCTGTCCCGTCTAGTGACACCGAGACCATTTAAAGAGAGAGGAAATGAGTCTGCTCTACAACATTCGCTAACAGCCAGTTGACTTTTAGCTCATGCAGTAGAGGCTCATGCACTAAGCCCCAGAGGTCCCCGGTTCGATCCCGCCTGCCGACGAGCGGGGTCTGTTGGCGTTACACAGACACCTGAAGGTTCTTGAACGCTACCGTCAATGGTGTTGCCGCAGGACCTGCCGAATCAAGCAGGGTGATCGACATACCAACCAAGCCAAAACCTCCATCCTTGACGCTCTGATCATCCCCCGCCAACACCGTTGGGCTGGGTGTGTTCTTCAAAGGCCAGAAGACTGACTCCTGAAGCCAGTCACGTTCTCCCAACTGAGCTGCGGCCAGCAGATGAAGGATGGACAAAAAGAACGCTTCAAAGACACCCTCAAAGCCAACCTGAGGAAGTGCAATATTGACCCAAACTCATGGGAGACCCGAGCCCTCAACCAATAAAAATGAAAAAGGACCTTGTGGGGAGGATCCCAGGATTTCAAGATCCAACAGAGACAATCATAAATGGGGAAAGGAGGAAAGAACCCAATGCCTCCTGACTTGACGATCCAGATCCGCCCCTTCCACTGGGAGACTTCTGCCCCCTTCATGACAAGATCCATGGATCCTGGCTCAGGCTTACTAGCCACCTGCAGATCCGCCAGCGATAACCCACTATTGTTTTATGGAAACACCGAGGGATCCCCGCCCATGGGGAACAGTTGTGGAGAGGGGGCCAGGTTGGAGGGAGAACGCAGCTGCATCAGGGCTGGCTCGGGATGCGAATTGCTGGATGGGACATGTGCAACGGTATCCTGTTGACCTGTGCGTTTTGTCATAGCTTTGTAGGGACGCCATGGCGTATAATGCTGATAAGTTTGATACTCTAATTAGCTTGGAATCTGCTGGAGGGCAAATGGGAAAATATAAATATTCAAAATATGGTCCTGAATTCAAGGGCAGGGTGTGTGAAGGAAGGGCAGAAGAGATCTGGGAACATGCCCTGGAATTTGGGTATGGCCGGTTTCCTGTAACGAGGTCAACTGGCTTGGGATCTTTGTTTTCCACAAATCATAGGTGCCGGTGACTATGCCGATAGCCAGAGCCTAAGAGCTCTCTTGCTGTTTGTATCCGTATGTTTAGTTATTTTAATGAGAAACCTAAGAAAAGCTGCTCTCTCTCTCTCTCTCCCTCTCCCTCTGTCTTGTGTGACCAACCAACGAGAATCAGCTGCCTGAAAGAAGCTGTAGTAGTAATAAATAGCATAAGGGTAAGGAATTATTTGCTCAAATGCCATAACGGATCAGGCTACACCACCAATTCCTATCAGCAGCGTTCGACAAGGCAGGAAAATCAATGGCAAAGCCCCGATGTTAGCACAGAGTCAGGGTTGATTGGGGGTGGGTCGTGCCCTTGCAGAACAGCTGAGTGGAGCATAATGCAAATCTCTGAAAGCTGGGAAATGCACAGTTAAGGCTGCCCCTGTCACCTTAACTCTACCCTCTTTCAGTACACCCTGTTAACACGCATACCTTAAGTCTGCCAGCCCCACAGAGGCTGAAAAGAACATGCTCCTCACCTCCTTTTACAACCTGTTTGCATTGCCTGGTTGTCAGCTGTTTGGGTTTTGTTCAATTCCCTGTTCTGCAAGGGGATGACATACCTCCGAGCAACCTCACCTCTGCGTTAGTGTAGACATGAGCGGGGTCAGGGGAGGGGGCTGGGAGCTGGCTCTGTATGACCTTGGGTAAGTCTTCCTCCTGCCCTGTTTCTCCTCCTGTCTCCCCTGCGAAATGGGGAATGATGAAATTTCATTTCCTTTTAAAGCTTTTTTAGCCCGAAACCCAAATCAGAACTGAGCTGAGGCTCCCTGGATTAGGGGATCTCCCCGGGGTGAGTGGGGATAGACCCCGGGGGGGTCAGTTCCGCAGGGAACCTCGAGACTAAATTGTTGCCCCTAGTTAAGGAGGGGGGTGTGTGTGGATGCCCACCTCACTGCCTTTGAGCAGGCTGGCGATTTGAACCAAGGGGACCCTGCGGAAAAGCCCCGGTGTCTAGCTCCCTTGCTGGGTCCCAAGGCCATAGACTCCGTCAGCCAGATGGTTGGGGGTGTGGACAGGCTCCCACTCCTGATCCCAACCTATATGTCTGTGTGGAGTTTCCTGGGGCCAGGCCCCTCGGACCCCCAGTGGGAGCGGAAGGTGATGGTCAATGGGGAGACATTCCTGGGGTGGTGAGATCCTGGGACAGAGAGAACTGGTGTCAGGCCCTGGGTGGTGCAGCCTCAGATGCCGAGGAGCTGGGTGAGCTGGGTGAGGGTCCCAGGGATGAAGCCCCTCGCCCTGCCTATGGCCCAGATCCCTGTGCAGACCCAGGAGGAGTGGGGCTGGCTGGTCGTTGGGGTGCCCCAGGACACCAGCTGCGAGACCCTGTTGTGGGGTGACTGTGTCTCTTTGGGACAGGATCCAGGCCCTGTTCCTGTAACTGCCAAGGGTTTGAATTTGAATCCAGGGAACCAATCGGCGGAGAGGGAAACGGTCAGTGAAAATGCAGATGACCTGGCTGGCAGCAGGGAGGAGCTGCTAGGCTCAAGCTACCTGCCTGCCTGTAACCAGCCCCTGGGGCTGGGTGGGACAGAGAGATGCTCCCTGCCCCCTTGCACACAAGAGTGGGGACTCTCGCTGGCTCTGATGCAGTGAGGAAAGCAGTGGCCTACCCCCACTGGGACAGCAAGGGCAGCGCTGAGCACAGTGGGAGCTGAGACCCCAGCTGAGTGGGGAGAGACACAGGCAGGGCAGGGGATCTGTGGGGAGTGGCAAGGTGCTTGGTAAGGAAAGTTTGGATGAGCCTAGGCAGCCTTGTGATCTGATGGCTGTGTCCAGTCAGCAGGGTGGGAAGGCGAGGAGAGTGGAAGATGAGAGTCCCTGGACCTTACCTGTTAGCTGGGTGGAGAATTGGGACAGTGAAGGAAATGGGTCTCTGTCTGTCAGGGGTATTGTCTTGCCTATGGAGGGAGCTACCCCGATCTCCAAGCAGTTGTCTGTGACCAGCCCTGTGTGCTGGGACAAGGGAAATGAGATCCCAAGCTGGGTGTCTGGTAAAGGAGAAAGTGTGTCCGGCTCTTCTTGGTCTGTGGAGCAGACAGAAGGGGCCTTTCAGCCTGTGATGGTTGAGGATCGTACAGTTGTCTCAGAGTTGGTTCTGGATTCAGCTAAAGCCCAGGAAGGGAAGGGTCCTAAGTTTGTGTCTGCTCGGGAGAATGGCCCTGTAACTAGGGCGCATCCAGTTAGGGTCTATGTAAAATCCTAGAGACCAGACAATTCGGGTGCTTGTATTTTGCCTGTTGCTAGTATGTTGTTGGAAAGGGTGGAGCAACTCTGTCTGATCAGGGTGAGATCCTAGCCAGGGCACAAGGAGAGCATGAAGGTGTGTGATTGTGTTACCTACTGAGGGTGTGGAAACCTGTAGCAAGAAGGAAAAGATTCCTGAACTTGTGTGTGGCAAAGGGAAGGAGAATGCTTCTAGCCTTTTATCTAGGAAGTCTGTCAGTTTGCCTGAAAGGGGATTGTGTAGGAATCTGCCGGATGGGCCAGGGGTAATTCTGGATGTAAGGGAGACCCAGAAAGAGTCTGTTGTTGCTCAGGAAAGTGTTCCCCTAGAGCAAGCCCTAGGTAAAGAGGGTAAGAGCAGAATTTCTGGGAGGGGTGAATTGTTGCATAGAAAAGCCCTTGGGAAAGGAATCCTCATGGAGTCTTTGCAAGCAGTTTATTGCAACTGAAGGGTGTGAAAGTGATTTAAACAAGAAAGTTTCAGTTCCTAACAGCCAGAAATTTTCTGTTGTGAATGGATCCACTGACTTTCCTGTTGAAAGATCCAGTGTGGATAGCTTTGAGAAGGTCTCAGATGGAGTGAAAGCTGTTAAGAAAGGTATACCGTCCTATAACCAAGTGGCTGTGTTTGGCCAGCTTGTTGGGGAGACAAGGTTGTTGAGAAAGGGATGTCTCCATGCTAGTTCTGTAAGTGAACAGTATGTGGCCCAGGTCAAGATGGGGGCCCTTAACCAAGAGAGCCCGAATTGCAGCCCTCCAGACTGGAGCTCTGGGAGAAGACCCAATCCCAGTTTGACCCCCTGGGGTTTTGGGGTGGCCAAAGGGCATGGGCTGCAGAAACCTTCCCACATGCAGCCTGCTAGTGCTATCGACCACCCCCGACCTAAGGGAGGGCGTGAACCTGGAAGGGCCTGGTGTAACTCCTACCAAGGAATGGGAGAGATGCTGGGGCATCCATGGGAACACTGGTGGCTTCGAACTTCCCCAGGTCACCGGGTAAAGTGACCCCGCTCAGTTCGATCTCGAAGAGGGGAGAGATGTGACGAAGTGGGACTATTCTTAATGTTTCCTCCGAATATTGTGGGGGTGCCTCAGTTTCCCCTATACAGTTCTTAAGTATATAGGTGGTGGGGTAAGGGTGTATGGTCACTGCAGAGCCCTAGAGGGCAGGTGTGTGCAGGGGTCTGGACACAGAGAATGGCCGACACCCTGTTTCCTGGCCACTGATGGCCTGGGCCCTTCCCCCCCCTGCAAGGTGAAAGCTGAAGGGTTGGAGAACAAAGGAATCAGGTGCCCTCCTGGCCAGGGAAAGGGACAAAGCCCAGAGAAGGGGGGGGCTGGAGGGAGTTTCAGTTGGGGGCTGGCTGGTGACGAGGAGTGAAGGGCAGACGTGGCTGTCTGGCTCACTGCCCCCAAAATGGACCCAGCTGAGGGGTCCTGTTCTCTGCACCTGCAAGCTCGGTGTTAGACCATGTCCCTGTCGTCTAATAAACCTCTGTGTTACTGGCTGGCTGAGAGTCCCGTCTGACTGCGGAGTTGGGGGGCAGGACCCTCTGGCTGCCCCAGGACCCTGCCTGGGCGGACTCGCTGTGGGAAGCGCACGGAGGGGCAGAGGAGGCTGAATGCTCCGAGGTCGGACCCAGGAAGGTGGAAGCCGCGTGAGCTGTGTGTCCTGCAGACAGGCTGCTCACAGAAAGGCGACTGCCCCAGAGTCCTGACTGGCTTCATGGGGAGCCGTTCCAGAGCATCGCCCGGGGACTCCGTGACAGTTGGCCCCCACCCATGCCCTCCCGCCCCGCATCCCCGGTGCATGAGTTGGCAATGGGGACCCACGCAGTGCCATCCCCACACCGAGGTGGGGAGAGACTGGCACGGCTTCTGTGGCAGCCAGAAGTGAGCAGGCTGGTCTGTGGGTGCTGCCCTCTTCTGCGCTGGATAACCAGCCAGGGCTGCCCAGTCAGATGGGAAAACCATGATCTTGGAAGGTGGGAATGTCCACTGCCAGGGATATCCGCCTCTTCCTCCATCACCCCTCTGCCCCTTCCTCCATCACCCGTGTTGCACAGCCGCTGCTCATGCCAAGAGGAAAGGCGCTGATCCGGTAAAGGGCGGCACCCAGATGCCCCGCTTGTCTCAGCAGATGCCAGAGGACAGCAAAAAACCCACCACGGTCCCTGACTCGCTGACATGGGGCGAGCCAGAGCTGAGCACGGGAGCAGGCCCACCGGCTGGGCCTGTTTCTGAACCATCTCAAAGCTCCCAGCCCATCTCTGATGATTCAGAGCAGAGTGTGTGGGGGGAACCCAGCATGCATCTGGCTCATTGTGCATCTGAGAGTCGGAGTGCAGGACCTTCCTGACCTTGCAAGCCAAGCCCTGAAGCATGAGGCTGGATTGGAAAAGGACAGGAATGAACGGGGGAGGGTGGGGGCTTCCTAGATTCAAAGGTTCCCTAGGCCAGAGGGGACCCCATGCCTACCCCGCTCAGGCCAGATTGTAGCAAATCTCCCAGCATCAGCCTCAAAGCATGCCTTTTAGAGAGACTGCTCATTTCACCGCCGCCATGGCCGGTGGGGACCATGGTGGTCAGCCAATCTGACCTCCGCAGCCCAGAGCCTGGCTCCCAAATAATTCCCTGGGCAGATCTTTTAGGGAAACTTCCCAGGATGGCAGGAAAATAGCCCAGGTTGGAGAAGCCGCTTCCCCCTGTGGACAATTGTTTGGTGGTTAAATTCCTTGCGGCGGGGGGGGAGGGGGGTGTGTGTTAAAAATTTCCACTCTAAGTCCCGGGTTGAATGTGTCCCGTTGCAACTTCCTGTCCAGTCCGCCCAAGGAGACTGGGCGAGTGTCCCTCCCAGCCCCCAGCCACAAGTAGGAGCAACGCTGGGCTGGCGTGGGAATCGGCTGTAATATTTTGTATCAAGCTCGCGTGTGCCTCAGTTTCCCTCCCACGGGCTGCACTGCCACCTAGAGGGGTGGGAGAGGGCAGTCGACTCCATGCAGCAGCCCAGAAATGGAGGTGAGACTGGCCCAGTGCTGTCTCAGGGTCCGGGTCAATGACTCTTTCGCTCCCAATCTCTGTGCATGGTAATCCGGAGGGTGTTAGCAACGCTGAGCATTTCACAGAGCTCTGCACTCACGTCGGGTCAGGGAGGTGAATCTATCAACAGCTTCCCCTAGCTTGGGACAAACATCCTGTTAATTACCCCAAACTCCCACTGCAAGCCATCAGCCGCTCCTCCTCCACCTCTGGCTCCCGTCCCCAAGGGCCACGGCTGCTAACGATGCCCAGAGCGGCAGGGAACCATGACCGGTAATTAAGACGCTGGGGATGGATCAAAGCGGGGAGCAGAGGTGTAGCCCAGGGGAGGGCCATGCTGCCTTCCCCGTCTCTGTCTGCTCCCAGAGACCTTCGCCTAATGCTTTAGCTTCCCCCTGCGCTCTTAGTTCAACAGGCCTTGGCGAAAGTCCTTGGGACAAACCAAACTGACAAACTCACCGCACCAAGGCTGGCAGGATGTTGAGTCACCAAGAAGGAGGTAGGGGGGAACATATGAGATTGTGTCCAAGTGTGAATTTTGGTAATGGTTTTTGTAGGAGGCCCACGTGTGCCTCAGTTTCCCCCTTTTTGTGCATTGCTACCCAGTGTGTCTGTGGGAGGGACCGGGACTGAGTTTTCTCTCAGGACAGGCGAAGAGCCAGCGGGGTATGTTCGCATCACCATGAAGGGTCTGTTTACCCAGCAGGGTTAGCCCAGGGTGAGTAGAACTGGAGTGAGCTGATGCTGGATTTGTTAACCCAGGGCTTCAGCGTCTACACTCATGGGTAAGCCCAGAAATTGTGGAACCTGGGGGCCCCAATCTACAGCCACAGCGTCCACGTTGCATTATGCCGGCCTGCGTCCAACCACCCTTAATCCAGGTTTCCCAGCCCACTCCCAAAACCTGACCGTCTCCCAGAATCGATGGGCCAGAGGACAAAGGAAGTTGGGATCATGAGATGCTTTTGGTGGACTCCCCAGCAGGGTCGTGTCTACATGGCAATGCAATAAGGCTTGAACCCTGGCTCCCGGCTTGATTCATACACACACACCCCCTCCCCGTGGGGTCCTGGGACCCTGGGCCAATAGACAGCGGGGTCCCCTCAGTTCTCCAGCCTGTGATACTTTTCACACCGCTTTGCTGTGCGAGACACGGCTCCTGGTCTGCTCACATGCAGCCTCCAAAGTGTAAATCATGCCCGAGCTATACTGCCAGCCACCCAGGAATAACACTGTAGAGTGACACCAGCAAATTCCCAGCCCCCCCAGCACTTTACGTCGTTTACTGCCCAGAATCCCCTTAGACAACACGAGCTCATCAATAGCCCGTCATTTCATTAACAGAAAATGAGGCACAAGGAGCCCACCGGACACTTCCATCCAAACCCACAAAGGTCTAACGAAAACAAGAAAAGTTTCTTAACTCCAGACCGATAGAATTTAAACTGAGTAGAAGTAAGGAGGCATAAAAGTCAGAGTTGGTTACAAAGCCATAAAAGGTAAAAACACAAACTAGTCCCTAAATTAACAAGTGACATGACCTTAAAGTGAAAGGGTCTCTCTCTCTCTCTCACCACATGTTCTTTTGCTGGCTTAGCAGCTGGATCTTTCAGACAGGATCACGCCCCAATCCAACGTCTTTTAAGTCGATGCCATGAGTAGAGTTGAAGGGAGAGAGAATTTGTGGCCTCTGTTCCTCAATTTTATCCTTTTCCTCTTTGAGACTCATCCCCAGCTGGAGTTCAGCAGTCAGGAACTTCCAGATGTTCTTTTGCCAGGATGTAACTTTCCTGCTCACACATTTCTTTCTGCCAAAGAATGGCCACTTAACCAGGCGATGGCCCATTTGATTACATTGACACCTTGCCAAGGCATCAGTTTACATTTTGTCTCTGAGGAACTGGTTTGAGCCTGCATTTCTAAACTTGGATTACAGCTCAGAAATGTCATACAGCAGAATCGTATAACTTTACATGTAGTGTTGTTACACATATTTTATGAGGCCACTAATGTTCAGCAGATTATGAGTTTTCAAACGAGATCGCACAAGGCATACTTGGTACAAAATATATCATAGTCTTGAAAAAAGGATGAACATACTGAGGGCGATTTGTGTGTCAACTGAAAGAGGTTAGGTTTGCCCTTGACTTTGAGCCCTGGGCTTTCCCTGCAGTGCAGACATTCCCTAAGGAATTGGTTGAAATCGACCTGGACCAACAAGATGACTAGACCATGATTATGTCTAAGATTTCCAAAGGGGTATGCACCTCCATCTGAAATTTTGTAGGGGTCCACAAATGAAAAAAAGGTTAAAGAACCTCTGGGCTAGACTGCCAAAGCCCCCCCAGTCTGAGGACATGGGGATGGAGGGTGTGAGGTGGTGAAACTGCAGGGCCTGCCCTAAAGGAAGAGTAAGACCCCCCTCCTTTGCAGTCTGGAACATGGAAGGGCTTCCCCTGAGAGACTGTCCCAAAGCTGGTCCCGATCCTGGCAGGAAGCTCAGACCTTGTTAAGAGGCATAAGCACAGTAAGACGTATTACAGGTTATACCTACAGCGTAATGGATTAATATTGACAGTCGCATCCCTGATCATCTTGCTTAATACCCATCCCTGGATTTATCCTCCACAAACATCTCATTCTGTTTCGAGCCTGATTCTTCTCTTGGTTTTCACAACATCCCCTGACAGCGAGTTCCACAGGTTAACTGCGTGTCCACAGAGTTGAAACCGTTGGGAAAAGGGACATTACCACGGGCAGCAGCTAGTCCTGGCTATGAATAATGACAAAAATTTGCGGTCAGCATCATAGAGTGTCGGGAAAGGCTCCATTCCCTGAGGAAAACCCCTTAGCGAGGGAGCTTTTGTGAACATTTGGATCCTGGTCCTTGTGGACCCAGCCAACTGATGCTGAGCTGGCCAGGCCCAGAAGAACCAGGATCCAACTGTTTGCTCTTCGAGAGAAGGGGAAACCGACTTTATTAGCTAGGGAAGTAACTATATGAAGACTAGCCTTGTGTTGTGTGATTCTTGTTTTGTCTTGTAACCTTTCTCTCTTGAGGCTCATGGAAATTCTTGTTCTTTCTTAAATGAGCCATCTTTGGTTTTATTAGAAGTGCTCATGGGTGGTGTCCAGAAGCTGGAGAGATAAGGGAAAACTGGTAAACTGAGGCACGCTGCACCTTCTGGGGGGAGAGGAAGTGGAATTTCTGTGGGTTGCCAGTTTCCAGGGACTGGAGAGTGCAGGGGAGCGAGTCAGCAGACTTGGCAACTGGCTGCCCTATGATGTTTCATGGGGAGACCTCCCAAGATGACAGGAGTTCATGGAGTCCCCCCACGCCTGCCAGCTTTGGGGGCAGCTCGGTTGAGCATTAATGACTGTTTTCTCAGTCACTGTCTCCCGGGGGCTAATTAAGGCCGGCTCTGCTGCCCCCAGGGCCTGGTTTCTGGGGTTTATCTTTATGGATGGGTGGCCGTTCCTATGCAGATGTTGGGGGAAGGCAAGCGCCAGGCATCCTTGTCCAAGGTGAGGCTGTGTATCGGGGATGGGGGGAAGGCAGGGGAGAGTCTGGGAACGCAATGCAGGCTGGATGGGGGGTTGGGCAGGGGAGCTGGGGGGGTCAGGGACCAGGACGGATGCGGGAGAAGGACAGCAGGGAAAAACCCATGTCCTGTGCTTCCATCTGTCCTTCCCTCCCCCTGGTATCTAGACTCTGAACAGAAAGACGTTCCCCACTCAGAATTGCCTCCGGCAGTCCCAGCCCCAGCCCCGGCCCCTCCATCTCCACCCTCATGTGTCCCCCTGTCTAGTCAGGTGCTTTGATGGTGCCAGGGGAAGGACCCTATGTGCTGGTGGGTCCCTGCTCAGCAGACCCTTGCTTGCCGTATGGAGCCTGTCTCCAGTCTTTGTCCATCTCCCCGGGATGGGGGCTCTCGGGACACCCGGAGCTGTCTCTGCCGTGTCGCCTTCAGCATGAGCTTCGATTTCCTGCAGAGACCGTTTCTCCACGTAGTGACAGGCTCAAACCGAGAGCTCGAAGGGGGGCCTTGTTTCATACCCAGCCCCCTGAAAAAGATCTGTGAAAAAAGGAGCATTTTCATCAGACCTTTCCCAAGCTTTTCATGGACAGAAGGGGCCATTTCTCGCAATACCCTTGGGTGACCATATTGAATTCAGTTGAATTCTCTTTGGGGTCCTTTGCATTAATTGCAAAGGTTCTGCATTACTGGGGCCCGGGATGACATGAAACCTTTCTTAGGGGGCAGGTGGGATGGGATGTGTTATGGCCGGAAGCTGAAGCTAGACAAAATTGGCCTGTAAACAAAAGTGTAAATGTATAACGGCGAGCATAGTTAATGACGGGCACAATCTTCTGACAGGCGTGGTGGATTCACCACCATGGACATCTTTTCAGCCGAGACGAGATGTTTTTCTAAAAGATCCAAGCTAGAAATTCAGTGAGGGGAGAGCTCTAGATGTGTCTCTCTAGATGTGTCTCTTTCCAGACGACTGAACCCCTTTCAGGAGTCTGATTTGTCTTGCCTCCCGCCAAGTTTCACCTCACTTCAAAACGACTTGCTTCTGAAATCAGATGTAAAATGCAGACGTGTCACCTCCCGCTATTACTGACAAATGGCTGACGTTCTCATTTTTACCATGTAATTATAAAATAAATTCACTGGAATATAAATATTGTAATTGCATTTCAGTGAATAGGACGTAGAGCAGCATAAAAAAGTCACTGTCTGTATGAAATTTTAGTTTGGACGGAGTTCCCTCATGACTTTTCTGTAGCCTGTTGTAAAACTAGGCAAATATCTAGATGAGCTGCTGCACCCCTCTGGAAGATCTCTGTGTACCCCCAGGGGTGCGTGTCCCCCTGGTTGAGAACCACTGCGCTAGAGGGTCTCCATGAACCCACCCACCTACACATCCATGAGAAAACACTTCAAAAGACCAGATGGAATGATGAATCAGATAAGAACAGAAACGTGGCCAAGCAGCATCAGGAGGCTTGTGTGGGGGATGTCTAAGAAGATGTCAATTCCATTTACGCATAAAACCCACTCCAGCCTTTTGAAGCTATGCCCTGAAGCTACGCCCTGCTGATAGGTTTGTGATCATGGTCTGCTATGAACTTGCGAAGTTTCAAGGACAGACCCCAACCAGGGCCCTGGGGCGATCTCTGGGAAGCGTCTTAGCATCCGAGTTGTTGTCTTAAGGTGTTTTCTCTGTCCTGCTTTCACCTTACAACTCAAATCACAGAAATGTAGGCCTGGAAGGGCCCTTGATCTATCCAGTCTCCTGAGGCAGGACTAAATATTATCTAGACCATCCCTGACTGGGGTTGACTAACCCGTTCTTAAAAACTTCCCACACAGAGATTCCACCAACTGCCCTGGGTCATTTCTCCCAGGGCTTCGCTAGCCTGTTAGAAAGTGTCTCTTAACATCTAATCTAAACCTCCATTGCTGCAATTTAATAAAGGGGCTTGCTTCATTAAAGCTGCATATGCTCATTTATACATGTGGGCAACTCTGCCGTTAATAGCCCCTGGAAAGAAAAAACAAATTCCAGATGAAGTGAGCTGTAGCTCATGAAAGCTCATGCTCAAATAAATTGGTTCGTCTCTAAGGTGCCACAAGTCCTCCTCTTCTTTTTGCGAATACAGACTAACACGGCTGCTACTCTGAAACCTGAAAATCCAAAGATATTTTTTCATGATTTTAGCCTGAAATT
The DNA here is from genome assembly GCF_965152235.1 of Eretmochelys imbricata. Classification (NCBI taxonomy): domain Eukaryota; kingdom Metazoa; phylum Chordata; order Testudines; family Cheloniidae; genus Eretmochelys; species Eretmochelys imbricata. The sequence continues at coordinate 16,197,418 of NC_135594.1, read as the reverse complement.
TTAGGGTTTTGCTGGCCCCGAACTGAGAAAAACATTGGGCTTTTTTGAGGGAAAGCTGGGGATTTTCCATAAAGGTGGGACATTTCCCATTTTGCTGAAAAAAAAAAAGTTTTCCACCTACAGAGGGGAGGGAGAAAGCGATCTGGTGGGAAATTTCTGACTTGTGCAGGTGGACATTTTTTGAAGGAAAGTTTGGGTAGGAGGAGGCAAAATCAGAGCCCTTTGCTGGCCATCAAAGATTTATCATGAACGATGGTCCTTGTGTGTGAGTTGAAAGGGGCAGATCTGGAGTAGAAATGGCCAGACTGGGTCAGAATAATTCCCCTCTCATACAGAATCCATCCCCAGCCCGGGCCAATATCACAAGCTGAGATCCTGCAGAAGAAGGTGGGGGATTTGCAACTGTCCACCCTGCATGAAATTCCCTCCTAACCACTTGTAGCTAGAGGTTTCAAACCTCCCTGAAGCATGAGGTTTAAGATCACTTCCACAATGTTTAGTTAGTTTGAGAGAATCTGACTTTGGATGTTCCTCTTCCCCTTGGAAATGTCCAGTCCCTCTTTGAATCATGCTAGGTTTTAGCCTCAATGCCATCCTGTGGCAATGAGTTCCACAGTCCCTGCGTGCATGAGTATGTCTTTTGAATTTCTCACCATAAGTTCATGGGCTGTCTCCTTGTTCCTGTGCTATGTGACAGGGAGGACAGAATCCCCCAAGCTCTTTTCTCTGTCCCATTTTCATCGTGTCATGCTCCCTCTTACACTTTACACAATCCTGATCTTTCTCATCTCTCTTCACAGGAGAGTTTTCCCAGATCCTGACCTGTCCCCAAGCCTCTGGTCATTCTGCATTTCCCGTGTGGTGCTGTGGGGGCCCAGGGCTGCAGGCAGGATCCAGATGCGGGTGAAGGGTTGCGAGCATGTTTCCAAACTGGTACCAAGTCCTGTCTTCACTGGCTCTTCGATGAACTAAGCAGACTGAGCCCTTCTCAGGTAGGTTTTCCAGACATCCTGTGTAGCACCTGTGCATGCTTGGAAATATTCAGCGGCGTACGCGCCACGGTGTGACTCTCATAAACTTTAACTCAAATCTTGTGGTATCTAGGGCTTTCCTACAGGCCCCCTCCTGAGTCATGGACTCAAGTTCCGGCTATCACAGCCACCATGGCTAACTTTAACTTCCAGCCACTGGATTGGGTTAGACCATTCTCTGCTAGATCAAAGAGCCCATTATTCAAATTATTGTTCCCCATCTCGACACTTCTAGATTGGCATCAAGTTGCCCTTTAACCTTCTCTTTGTTAAACTAAATAGCTTGTGCTCCTTGCATCTCTCACTATCAGGCAGGTTTTCCAATCCTTCAGTCATTTCTGGGGCTCTTCTCTGAACCCTCTCCAGGTGATCAACCTCCTTTATGAATTGCGGGCCCCAATAACATCAGTTAGGCTGTTTTCCAAGTGGAAGGTTATTTCAGAACCTCCCTCCTTTCTCGCCTTGGACTCTGTGAATCCCCTTTTCACTCCTTCATGGGCCTTGCAGAGAAAAGAATTACCTGCATTTCCCTCAGCATGTCTGTAACACTTGGAGCTTGGTATTATAACAATGACAAGATTCCAACCTCATGCTTCAGGGCTTCATTTGGTCATCTGAAGCTGTCAGGAAGTTATTTCCCCCCCCAGTGTAGTCTAGATGAAATTACTAAAAGGTGGGTGTACAACTGGCCAAAAGACTGCCCTCAAAGAGTAATTTTCACGGTTCTTGGTCAAACTGGGAAGGCATATCTAGCAGGGTCCTGCAGGAGACGGTCCAGGGTCCGGGACTAGCCAGTATTTTCATTAATGACTTGGATAATGGAGTGGAGGGCTCACTTATGAAATGTACAGCTGATCCCAAGCTGGGAGGGGTTGCAAGCACTTTGGAGGCCAGGGTGTGAATTCAAAGCCACCTCAACAAATCAGAGAATCAGTCTGAATACAACAAGGTGGCACTGAAAAAATGAGAAGAGCAAAGTACTTCACTTAGGGCAGGGACAGGCGAAGGCGCAGCTAGAAAATGGGAAATAACTGGTGAGTCAACAAATTGAAACAGTTGTGAAAAAAGGCTAATATTCTGGGGTGTGTTACTAGGAATGTTGTATATCAGACACAAGATGTAACTGTCCCGCCCTACTTGGCACTGATGAGGTCTCAGCTGGAATATTGTGTCCAGTTCTGGACACCACACTTCAAGAAAGATGTGGTCAAACTGGAGAGAGTCCAGAGGAGAGCAACAGGAATGAGGAAAGGTTTAGAAAACTGACCTAGAAGAGAGGGTTAAAAACACAGAGCATGTTTAGTCCTGAGAAAAGAAGAACAGTCTTTACATTTGTTACGGGCTGTTATAATGAGGACGGGACTCCATTGTTCTCTATGTCCACATAATCTGCAGCAAGGGAGGTTTAGGTTAGAGGTTAGGAAAAACTTTCTAACTCTGAGGGTAGTCAAACTTTGGAGCCGGCTTCCAATAGTGGGATCTGTAGTCATTGGAGGTTTCTAAGAAGAGGCCAGACAAACACCTGGTCTAGGTTTACTAGGCCCCAGCATTGGAGGCTGGACTTGATGACACCTTGAGGTCTGTAGTGATCGATGGTCACTTCCACCAAAAATCCTGCCACATTCAGGTTGCTTCCAGTCCCCAAAGACAACACCTGTAACCACCCTGGAATAAAGGTTTATTAACTGGGAAAAAGAGAGAAGAGAGTTGTTCACAGGTTAAAGTGAGCAAATACATACACATCAATGAGTTGTCATTGAAATCCTGTGAGTGACCGACCTATAGAGTTCTGTCCCATCAAAGTGTCTTTCAGGGCAGACCCAAGAGGTAAACCCTGGGGCTCTCTGGCTTCATTTTGGTGTCTGGCCCTGTCGGAGTTCAAACGACAAAGAGATGGATGGTTTTCCTGTGACTCTGTTTTATTTCCTTCATTCAGCTTCCGAGACCCCAGGATGAACCTTCTTGCACATAGCATTTCGCAGGTGTGACAAGGTCATTAACCAATCCGTTGCATTGCGATGATCCTTGGTGGCCCATCTGATCTGGATAGTCCTTCTGGATGGGTGGCGGGGAGGGTTCCCAAGTTCAGAGCAAACAATTTCTAAGTTATAAAGCAAAACATACATATTTTCTTACAGCTTGGAATACCGACATTGTCAGTGAGATTAATGCTGGCAGCAATTTACAAGCATTACATAGAATCAAAACGCTAAATACAGTCTTATGAGACTAATCCCTGTTTTGAGCAAAACTACCATACAGGTGAACCGCTCTGGCCTCCAGTTATGAGTTTGTTAGTCCTTAGCTTTTGCCTGCTGTCTTGGCAAGAGCAGGAGCTTGGTTTGCCAGTGTCATAGAGCATCAGTCTGGTAGACAAAGGAATACTGAGTGCCGGTGTCTGGAAGTTGAAGCTAGACAAATTCAGACAAGAAGTAAGGTGTAAATTTTTAACAGCAAGGGTCAATAACCATGAGCAGAACCCAGCGAGGGTTGGGTTGGTGTCTCCAACATGGAACAATTTTAAAACAAAATTGAGCAGTTAAACCGTTATCCAAAGAGGGCTGGCATAATTCGTCAGCACGTTACATCACTAGTGACTCCCTTCTCCTCTCCGCTCAGGTGCCACCACGGTCCCTCGCCATGGACTATGCCAACTGGACATCTGTCTCTGAGTTCGTGCTCCTGGGTCTGTCCGAACGCCGGGACCTGAAGCTGCTGATCTTCGCAGGGCTCCTGACCACATACCTGGTGAACCTAGCTGGCAACTCTCTGCTGCTTGGGGCAGTGTGGACTGACCCCCAGCTCCGCAGCCCCATGTACTTCCTCCTCAGCCAGCTGGCTGTGCTGGACATGAGCTTCGCCTCCATCACCCTGCCCCAGGCCCTGGTGCATGCCCTGACCCAGCATCGGGCCATCCCCTTTGCCAGCTGCATGGCCCAGCTCTTCCTCTTCATGGCTGTGGGCAACATGGAGGGTTACCTGCTGGCCGCCATGGCCTATGACCGCTATGTGGCCATCTGCAACCCACTGCGCTATGCTGCCGTGGTGACGCGGCCCCTTTGCCTCAAGATGGCTGCCGCCTCCTGGGCCGTGGTGATCCCCCACTCCCTGCTGCACACCATCATGGCCACCCAGCTGCGCTACTGCAGCCACTACCTGCAGCACTTCTTCTGCGACCTGCCACCCCTGCTGCACCTTTCCTGCACCCGGCCCTTCTCCAATGAGTTGGCAGCCTTCACTGAAGGTGTCCTGGTGGTGCTGGCCCCTTTCATCTTCATTCTGGCCTCCTACGCCTGCATAGGGGTCACTGTGGGCCGCCTGCACTCTGCCCACAGCCTGCGCAAGGCCCTCTCCACCTGCAGCTCCCACCTGACCGTGGTGACGCTCTTTTATGGCTCCGTGGCCTGGATATACTTCCGGCCAGCATCCAGCTATGTCCAGGAGCGTGACCAGCAGGTGGCCATCGTCTACACAGCGGTGGCACCCGCCCTGAACCCCCTCATCTACAGCCTGAGGAACAAGGACGTGGCTGCAGCCCTGAGGAGGGCAAGGAGGAAGATACTGGCTCGGGGCACGTGAGTCCAGCCTGCGGCTCCATCAGTGCACTGGGTATGGACTTTCCACCCTAGATGTGTCCAGGGAACCTTTTCCCCTTAGGACCACCAGGATACCTGGGTTCTTTTCTCCTCAGACATAAGGCTGGTGGAACTAACACATATGCAGGGTCACACCCACCTACACACACACACTTACATGCAACCTAAGTCTTTCCATAGAAAAGGGGGTAAATTAAGGCATGTTCTCAAGGGCATGCCCAGACTGGATCAACCACAAGATCTGTTGTATTAATTTAGATAGTATAAATGGGCCCAAAGAGTCAAAGTTGTGAACATAAGAACGGCCATACTGGGTCAGACCAATGGTCCATCTAGCCCAGTGTCCTGTCTGCTAACAGTGACCAATGCCAGGTTCCCCAGAGAGAATAAACAGAACAAGAATCATTAAGTGTCCATCTCCTGTTGCCTGTTTCCAGCTTTTGACAAACAGAGGCTAGGGAAACGATCCCTGCCCATCCTGGCTAAAAGCCATTGATGGACCTATCCTCCATGAACTTATCTAGTTTTTCTTTCAACCCTGTTATAGTCTTGGCCTTCACAACATCCTCTGGCAAGGAGTTCCACAGGCTGACTGTGTGTTGTGTGAAAAAAAATACTTCCTTTTGTTTATTTTAAACCTGCTGCCTATTCATTTCATTGGGTGACTGTAGCGGGGTGGTTACCCCGCTCTGGCCCTGAAGTGGTTAAAGCAGCCCTGGGGAGGGCTGCAGCTAGGGAAAAGCTTGGCTGATTGGGGGAAGCAGCCACAGCTGGGGCCATGCCCCAGTCACGCCACAACTGGCCTTATAAGAAGGCTGAAGGTCAGAAGCTGGGGAGTCTCACTCTAGCCTTGGAGCGGGAAGGGTTGAGCTGCCTGAGAGTGAGGTACCTTAAGTGGAGCAGTGCTGGGGAAGGGCAAAGGGAGTGGGAGAGCTCCAGCCTGGTAAACCCCCAGGCTGCAGGCCTTGCTAAAGGCCAGGAAAGGTACTGGGGCTGCAGAGGGCCAGCCTGGGAATAGGCAGAGGCAGCAGGTCCTAACCCCTTGCCAATGATGAGCGGCCATTACACTGCAGTCTTCCCCAGTGAGCAGGGGTTAGACGATGACTGGCAATAGCCACTGAGGCAAGGTGGGTTTAGAGAGTTGGGGTTCCCCAGGGAGGGGAGTCCCAGAGTGGGTGTACTGCTGAGGCAGAACCCCAGGGTAAAGGGCACTGGGGTCCGGGAGGGACACGAGGGCCAGTGGCAGGCAAGACATGGGTCTGCTCTGGGCTGGTAGAGCTAATTCCCGAGACAACCAGCAGGAGGTGTCGTGCCGGTGAGTCATCGCATCACTACAGTGACCCCTAGTTCTTGTGTTATGTGGAGTAAATAACACTTCCTTATTTACTTTCTCCACACCCGTTATGATTTTATAGACCTCTCTCATATCCCCCCTTAGCTGTCTCTTTTCCAAGCTTAAAAGTCTCAGTCTTCTTCATCTGTCCTCAAGTGGAAGCTGTTCCATGCCCCTAACCATTTTTGTTGCCCTTTTCTGAATCTTTTCCAGGGCAATCTATCTTTTTTGAGATGGGGCAACCAGATCTGCACACAGTATTCAATATGTGGGCAGACCGTGGATTTATATAGGGGCACAATGATATTTTCTGTCTTATTATCTGTCCCTTTCCTAATGATTCCTAACACTCTGAGAATCCATGAAAAAGCCACAGCCCCTGAGAGGGAATCATACCTAGGACCTTTGGTTAGAACTGCAGGATCTGGTACAACCTCATACAGCCCCATTGGTGGCTTGGCCACTGGGTAAGAAGCAGTGAGAGAAGTGCCTTGGTGCCTTGGTGAAGGGTCCCCGGGTCTTTGCAACCCAGTCCTGGCAAACTCACTCCACCAAACACCTGTCTTATGGGATCTTTAGCCATAAAAAGGAACCTGTGAGGTATCTCCAGAAAGCTGGTGACTTATCACGACTGTGAGATGTGTGTCCAGGTAATATTTAAGGAATAAAGTGACTCTACTGAAAGTCCACTTGTGGTGGGTTGCCTCTGTATTAAATGAATTGAAAAATACCACTACTCCTGTTTCTTTTTTACAGTGCAAATATTTGTAATCAAAAATAAATATAAAGGGAGCACGGTACACTTTTGGTACTCTGTGTTGTAAATGAAATCAACACATTTGAAAATGGAGAATTTTTAAACAGAAACGGTATTCTATGATTGTTTAACAGTGCGATTAATCGTGCAATTAATGACAATTAATGTTTTGAATCTCTTGACAGCCCTAAATATATATATAATGAGGTGGTGCTTTTTCTATTCACTATCTTGCTTCATGCACACGCACATAGTGTTCCGTCTGTAACCTTGGAAGGATTCATTTTTTTATGCGTAAGCATCGACTTCCCCCAATGCACGCAACCCGGCGACGAAATATTTCTGCTGACAACCATCGAAACCGGCAGCAGGGCAAAGTGGGAAATCTGCTGCTTGAGAACATCTTAGCATGGGATCCAAAGATATTTACCATGTCAATTTTGCTGGACCTCGTGATGCTGACAATTTGTGTTGACACAAAAACAACAAGGAGTCTGGCAGCACCTTAAAGACTAACAGATTTCTTTGGGCATAAGTTTTCCTGGGTAAAAAACCCACTTCTTCAGATGCATCCGGCGCCACCAGCCTCCTTGTTGTTTGTGTGGATACAGACTAACCCAGCTACCCCCTGTGTTGACACGGGTAGCAAGCGTTATCTTTCTGAAGCGCAACGTCGGCTGTCATGAAGCAATGATGCGCCGACCTCTCCCGTCATTTCTTGCAACTGTGAAATGAATAAATAAGTAAAATTAAAAATGCTTCAGTCGCATCCTCTTGCAGCGGGGTGAAAATGTAAGCGGGCTCAGACGCTTGGCGAATAAACGCCGACGGGTTTTATATGCAGCACTGTCACAGGAGGGAGTGGCTAGTTCTGGGGACAGGGAATGGGCTAAACGGGTCTTTTCCCTCGCGGGGGCACCGGCTCTAATCTGGCATCAGGGTAGTGCACTGGCCAGCTCCGGTGGGCAGGGAAGGAGACCCAGGCCTCTCTCCCATAGGGGGCGCCGGCTCCCATCCAGTCCAAAATCCAACAGCCGATCCTTGACCCCGTGTGACACGAGGGGTGTCCTCAGTCCGTCGCCGACAATGTGAGACCCGAATGGCCAGTGGCCCTGTCCAGTCTCTGCACTTCACAGCCCCTTAAATGCTCAGCCCCTCGTAAGGGGGCTCTGGACGGGACGCAGCCCGTCCGCACCTTCTCCTAACCTTTTGAAATCAGCTGGTCTCCTCCACACGTCTTTTGGACACGGGGATCTGGGGCACCATAATTGCGGGGTGCTTAACGACTTCAAGCATCTAGCACCCGGGGGAGAATCTCTGAACTCCGTCCCTTGGAAAATGCCCAGCTTGGAGAGATTGTGGGACAAAGGTCCTGTTAATTACCACAAACTCCCACCGCAACCCATCAGCCGCTCCTCTTTCACCCCCAGCTGGTGGGGGCTGCAGGGGGCAAAATTCATGGGGGGTTTGGAGGGGCCTGGATTGCAGTGGGGGTTTGGAACAGCCGCATTCTTGGGGGCACAATTGATGCGATGCTGGAGGGGGCAGAATTGGGGGGGCAGGTTTGGTTTGGGGCTGAGAAGCAGAACAAATTGCTGGGTAGGAGAATGGGCTTCTGTGGGGGCAACGGGAGCCCCCCACTTCTGTTCCTACCGCTTTCAGTGTCAGGACATTCCCTTCAGGGAGTCCAGGGACGTAAACCGCCGTGTCGCCCCTCTGCCTCCTCATTCCCCCATCCCCTCCTGATCTAACCACTGGATACTACCCCCCTCACATGCACAAGGCAATGGGGCCCTTTCTGAGACTAGAAAATTCACACCCTAGGGGAAAGCCCAGCTCCGGGAGGGGAGTCGAGGCTAGTGATTAGAGCATGGGGGGCCTGGGAGCCAGGACTCCTGGGTTCTCTCCCCGGGTCTGGCAGGGGAGTGGGGTCTCAAAAAACACAGATGCCCAGCCTCGGAAGCCCATGGGATGGCATCTCCCTCCCACCATGCTGGGTGCAAAGGGCCGACGCCTTTGGCGCCACGGAGGGACTGGCAACAGGGCAGAAGATCCGAGGCTGTCCCTGCTAGAACGTGGGTTACTGGGAGCACTTGGGGGTGGGGGTGGGGGAGGGAAGCTGTGGCCCAGCATGCCCCCCTGCCCTCAGCGCCAATTTCCCATGCAATTAGCCACCTGCGTCTGAATCCCTGCAGACAGGAGCTGGGGGTGACGCGCTTGCCCAGCCCTTCTGTCTGCGGGGCCAGGCTGGCACGGTGGGGATTGGCTCAGGCAGGAGGCCTGGGAGTCGGTGCCAGGGGAGGACTCGTGGATGCCAGGGAAGGGGGCCATAAAAGCCCGGGCACTGCCCGGGTGGAAAGCAGTGGGCACCAGCACCGAGAAAGATGCGGACCCTGCCACTGACCAGGTAGGGCAGATGCCCTGGGGCAGGGAAGGGACCAGGGGCCTTTCCTGGGTTGGGACACCCTCTCCGCACTGACCCCCATCACCTCCTCGCAGGCTGAGTGCATCTCTGCTCAGGGAGCTGTCCATCCACAGTCACTGGGAGCCAGGACGCCTGGGTCCCATCCCTGGCTCCAGGAGGGGAGCGGGGTCTGGTGGGTTAGAGCAGAGGGGTCTGGGACCCAGGACTCCTGGGTTCTCAGTGGTGAATCCCTCTACGCTTTGCCCATAAAGGGCTCCCAGTCCCTCTATCTCTCATCAGGAGGCAATTTTCCTTCTTTCTCTTTAACTGTCCTCCTGTCTAATCCCTGCCCTGCTTGGGGGAATCCCCTTAGCGATTACTCCACCCCCCTCGGTACCTCTCAGCCTCAGCCCCCTTGTGTGAATCCTTCTCTCCTCTGTCAGGCCTGGGGCTCCTCTCTGAACCCCCCACCCCAGCCCTGTGTGTCCAGTTCAGTCTGGGATGGAGGAATCAGTGTTCAGGGCTGGGGGGGGGTCTCCCCAAAGCTGTCTGAACCGTCCACCTCTCTCCTCTGTTCTGATTGTGCACCCCTAATCACACCAGGGCCTTGGGGCTCTCAGCTACCAACCCCGACCAGGTGTTCCTCTTCCGTCAAAGAGCCAGGCTGGGAACTGTGTCCCTCCACGGTTTACGGGGATGTGTATTATGGTACCGCGAAGAGGCTGCAGATGACAGGGGGCGGGGGTGGGGGCGGGTTGCACTAAGCAGGGCACAGATCAGGGCCCCGTCATGCCAGGTGCTGCCCAGACCCTGCCAAGATCAGGGCCCCATCGTGCCGAGTGCTGCCCAGACACACACTGAGAGACCGGCTCTGCCCTAGAGAGCTCCCAGTCTAAATGCACCAGGGGAAGCAGAGCCCTAGAGTTGTGAAGTAACTTGCCCAGCGTAACCCAGCCGGTCAGTAGCGGAGCTGTGAATAGAACCCAGGAGTCCTGAGTGCCCGTCCTGCTGTCTGCCCACGCCACATTCCCACGCTGCCTCCAGGTCCCTCTATCTCATCTCCCTGCCCCAGGCATCTTTGCAGCTCCCTGCAGCTCAGTAGCGCCTGCAGGTTTAAATCACCGCCCCCTCTTTCCAAAGGGAACGCCGTGAACCCCGCTTTCCTCACCAATGCCTTTCGCCTGCCAACGTCCCTAAAGAGTGTTTGGATGTTGGCTTATTCTTTGCTTCGTAGCCTAAACTGTTGTGTGGCGTTATGTGTGGCTGTTCCCCAACTGCTCCGCCCCAGAGGTGGCTGCATCTCCGTGCCAGGCCAGCCCTCCCCGAACACCAGACCCTTGACGCTAGGAGCAGTGCCATCCCCACCCTGGGCTGAGGGCACTGGCAGAGGGGCAGGCTCTCACCCACGCTCCCTCCCCACAGATCTGTGCCCCCCCATGGCCGGGCCAAACCGGACAGTGGTGACTGACTTCCTCCTCGTGGGCTTCCCCTCCCGCCGAGACCTAAGTCTGCTGCTCTTCTCGCTGGCATTGCCCGTCGTCCTGCTGGGCCTGGCAGGGAACCTGGGCCTGGCGGTTCTGATCCGGGCCGACCGCTCCCTCCACACCCCCATGTACTACTTTCTCAGCCACTTGGCGCTGCTGGACCTCTGCTCCTGTTGCGCCGTGGGCCCCGTCATGCTGTGGGGCCTGCTGGCCGGCTGGGCCGCCCTCCCTGGCCCGGCCTGCGCCCTCCAGATGTTTCTCTTCGCCACCGCGGGGGACGCGGAGTGCTGCCTGCTGGCCGCCATGGCCTACGACCGCTATGCCGCCGTCTGCCGCCCGCTGCACTACCAGGCCGCCGTGCCACCCCGCCTCTGCCGCGGGCTGGTGCTGGGCTCCTACGCGGCCGGGGCGGCCAGTGCGGCCGTGCACTCCGGCCTGGCCTTCCGCCTTCCCTTCTGCCGCAGCCGCGCCCTCGACCGCTTCTTCTGCGACATCCCACCCGTGCTGGAGCTGGCCTGTGCCGACACCAGCCTCAACCAGGCCCTGCTGCTGGCCATCTGCGGTGCCATCCAGAGCGTCACCCTGCTGGCCATCCTGGCCTCCTACGGGCTCATCCTCGGGGCCGTGGGGCGGGCGGGCTTGCGTCGGGCTGCCCCCACCTGCGGCTCCCACCTGGCAGCTGTGGCCGTGCTCTACGGGACCCTCATCTTCATGTACCTGCGGCCCGAAGGCAGCTACGCCGCACAGGCTGACAAGATGGCTGCTGCCTTCTACACCGTGGTCATCCCCACCCTCAACCCCGCCATCTACAGCCTGCGCAACGCTGACGTCAAGGGGGCCCTGGCGAGGCGGCTCCTGGGCGGGCGCCGCGTCTGGGGGGGGCTGAGGAAGGGGCTGGAGGAGGGGTGACCGAGGGAAGGGGAGATGGGGCAAGATGGCTGCTTAGAGTCGGCACCGGCATTGGTGTAGTCCCTCAGTGTAGATGTAACCTACTCCGAAGGGTGGGCGTAGGTAATGCACCTCCCAAGGAGGCGGTAGCTAAGTCTTACGGAGTAATTCTTCCATCGACCCAGTGCTGTGTACACTGGGGGTTAGCTGGGTTTAGCTACATCTCTCCTGGGTGCGGATTTTTCACGTCCTGGAGTGACGTCGTTGGGTCAACCAACTTCTTAGCATAGCCCTGGCCTGAGAAAAACGAACAAAATCTGGCCGACAGCCCTTCTGGCTCCCTACTGTAGCTGTGAGCACTTCTTCTGTAGACCGTATCCCGTCCTCACTCGGACAAATGCCCGCTGGAAACCAACGGGGCCGTTTGCCTGAATCCAACCACCACCCCCAGTCCCCATGGGACACCAGGGTTATTCTCAGGCCGTCATTGACAACATGAAACCCTAATGGCCAATGGCCCCATCCTGTCTCTGCATTTCACGGCCCCTTACACGCTCAGCCCCTAGGAGCAGGCTTTGGACAGGACAGCGCCCGTCCACACCTTCTCCTCACCCTTTGGAATCAGATAGTCTCCTGCAGCCATTGCTGGGGGGTGGAATCCCTCTAGAATTGGACACAGCAATCTGGGGTTGCAGCCCAACCTCTGTGCACCATAGTCAGGGGGTCTTACTGACTCCAAGCATCTCACAGAGATCTGCTCTTGCACCAGGGGACGAAGCTCTGAACTCTGTCACCTGGACAATGCCAGTTTGGAAACAAACGTCCTGTTAATTACCACAAACTCCACCACAGCTCATCAGGTGTTCCGCCTCCACCCCCCGCTCCCATTCCCGAGGGCACCAGGGCCTTAACGATGGCAGAGCGGTGTGGATTCATTATCAGTAATGAGCACACCGGGGAGGAGTTGGACATGGGCGCACAGGGAGACCTGGGTGGGGATGGGTGTGTCTGTGCTGTGTATTCCTATGTTAAATAGATAAACAGGGGACTCTTGACTAGATTGGAGATTGGTTCTAGTTCCTCTGTATTTGGCTCTGGTGCAACCGCAGTCCTGGTTAGGGTGAGTTGACGTCCCGATAACACCAGGATCGAACCGATATCAGGGGTTTTGTCTTATATATGCAACTATACTCCCGCAAAACACAAGTCTCCAGATTTAGAAACCCTGCTGTGTAGTGAGAGACGCCAGGAGCTCAATCTGTTTCGCCGAACAAAGAGAAGGTGAAAGGGTGACTCGAGCCCAGTCTATAAGTACCAACATGAGGGATAAATATTTAATAACAGGCTCTTTAGTCTAGCAGAGGAAGGTCTAACCCGATCCAGTGGCTGACGTTGAAGCTAGACAAATTCAGACTGGAAGTAAGGTGTACATTTTTAATGATGAGGGGAATTAATCGTCGGGACAAATGACCAAGGGTCATGGCGGATTTTCCATCCCTGACAATTTTTCAATCAAGCTGGGGTGTTTCCCTAGGAGATCTGCTCTACGAATTGTCTTGGGGCCGTTCTCTGGGTTGTGTGACAGAGGGGTCCCAGGAGATGATCCCAGTTTGGAATCAATCGATAATCTCAAAACTCTCCCAGCTCCGAGTGCGACAGACAGACGAGGGCAAGACATGGTGCCGGCCGACGGCTCGGGTCTCTCAATCTTCTGGACCAAATGTGTTTGTCTAAAAGATCTGCTCTGGTTCAAACAGGAATGAACCCAGGACTGACCTAGGGCCTGGGCCATATGGCGCGCAGGGGGCGGGGGGGTTAGACAGGATGATCCCAACGGGCCTTTCTGGCCTTGGCATTTATGAACCCATCTTAACAGTAGGGGGCACCTTTCCTACAAGCTACCTTGCTTCACGGCCACATGTAGACTCATCTTGTGGGAGCCATTTCCCCTTGTTCTCCTGCCATCTAGGGCTGCAAGTGCGCCCCTCCCCCGCCATATAGGGCTGTGTTTACTCCCCCTCCCCCACCATATAGGGCTGTGATTACTGCCCCCCCTCCCTCCCTATGGGGGTGGAAGAGCAACCAACTGCCACTCTGGGCTTGGGACAGACCATTTTTCCCCTGCAGGGGAGATAGAGAATTATCCCGGACTCAGATATTGTAACCCCCCAGACTGAAAAGGAGTCATTCACACGACAAGTGTGTGGGTGTGTGTGGCGGGGGCGGTTATTATTTATACATTTCCTGACAGGGAAAAGTACATCCAATTGTTAAGGAAAAGTTAGCACATGTGACTCCATTTTGGTTTGGGGCCCAGCATTGTTTAAATGCCAGCACATCATACACCAGGAGGAGTGATCCTTAGATACTGAATTCCTGTGAAAATCCTCCTCCTTGTCTCCAGCCTGCCTTGACTCCCAGTATCTGGTTTTTGTCAGTCTCTAACTCCCTGTCTCTTGGCCTTGATGTGAGGCCTCCCATCCTGATAATAAAGGTTACTGATGCATGGCTTTAGGACCATGCTGTGTAATTAACATACTGGTATAGCACGAGGAATGCACCAAGCAGGGATAGGTGGTAGATAAGACAAGGGTTTGTTTATTGGCTAAGGTTTCCGATGCACGAGGGCAAGATGCTTTGCTAAAAAGTATATAACCTTTGTATAATCTGCATTCAGGGTCCCCCCCGGCTAGCAGGGGGGCACCACGCTCGAGCGTAATAAACTTAGTGTCTTTTGAGAACTCTGCAGTTGTGGACTTTGTTTCTGTGCCTCAGCCTAGATTCGAACTGTGCGTGTCCTCCCAGGTGTAATTCGCAGCATTGGTGTGCGTGTCCTCCCAGGTGTAATTCGCAGCATTGGTGTGCGTGTCCTCCCAGGTGTAATTCGCAGCATTGGTGCGTGTGTCCTCCCAGGTGTAATTCGTAACAGTTTTGGCAACCACGAAGGGACTCTAGGCTCGCCCCAACAAGCGAGACTACATTCCTCCTCTCGGACAGCTCCAGCCAGCACAGGGTGAGTTCACCTTTGAGAACTCCGAGGAGGGGGGCTGTGAGCCGTTGCTTAGGCGATAAGGTGGCACATTTGGTGTCCTTTTGGTAGCCCACTGTGGGTTCTGGGCAGAGTGTAAGTAAGGGGACCCCTTTGGCTGAAATTCTCGAGAATTGGGGGAATATTTCTGGCACCCCTGGGTTAGGTAAAAAAAAAGCTGTAATCTTGTGCAAGGTTGAGTGGCCAGCACTAACAACTCAAACACCTTTTGACTGGCCACCGGATGGTTCCTTTGCTGGGGAAAAATTAAGAGTGCTTAGGAAAAGGCTGGAAAACAAAGCTCCAGCCCAGATGGATTATTGGTATGTATGGGACAACTGGGCTTAAGCGCATGCGAAAGGACGTCCTCTTTCCTCCTCCTTTTCTTATTCATCTCAGGGGTCTCCAGCCCCTCTCTGTGCTATGCCTGCTTCTGCCCCTCCTCCGGCTTACCCTCGGCTTTCTGACTTATGCCCGTCACCTCCTTGCTTGCCAATTAGCCTTGCTTTCTGTCCAGGTGACAAGCCTCATGGGGGGAGGACTCGGGTAGCCCTTGTGAGTGAAAATATTTAAGAAAAGAGACCAAGAGGGCTGGGAGCTAGTTAAGAAGCCCACCCTCCTTGTTAATTTGGTAGTGAAACAAAGCTGGTGCTCATGGAAGGGACAGTTCAGAGAAAAAAAACAGGATCGGGCCCAAGCGGGCAGGCAACAGATAGAGAGATTGGAAAACAGGTTGGAAACTTGGAGGTCATAGTGAAAAAAGAGGAGTAAATAATTACAGGAATGGAAAACGTAAATCCCGGAATAATACTTGGAATGGTAAAATCTAAGTTAATTGGGTGTCGTTTTGGGAAATAAGCAAGTGATTTAAGAAAGGAAAGTAAGAAGTTAACTCTTTAGTTGCTGGAAAGAATTAAGCAGTTGAACTTTGTGAAATACTGGAAAGAAAAAGAATTCTTGGTTTCTTTGCAGCCATTTTGGAAAAAAATGGGCCCTTTTCCAAAGAAAGGCAATTATACAGTGCTACTTAATTAATATCTTATTAGGCTTCAAGGGGCTACAATAGGTGGTGTCTTCCTTTTCAGGTCGCTGTGTGTTTGACTGCAGGAGTTAAAAGTAAAAGGCAATCAAAAGTCTGGTAAAGTTTATTGTGCCCTTTTTAAAGTAAGAATCTTTAACCTGTGGATCCAAAAGCAAGCCGGAAAGCATTTGTTTTAATGTAAATTACCTAACTGATAAGGTAGAGGACACTGAAACCTGGGCTGCCTATAAAACAAATACAAGAAAATATGGGTAATTCCTCTGTTTTGCCTGCAATTAACAAAGGTATTTGTATAAAAAGGAAATATTTTAAGCAATGACTGACTGCCCAAAAGGGGTAGATCTGTGTTTTTTTTTTGTCTTTCAGAAAATCAGAGAAAATTGATGCCAGCTGAAAAGCAATTCAACATCTCATGAATTTACTGGCACAATAGGAATTCTGTTCTGTGTTCTATGTCCTGTCTTGTGCTGTTTGTCTTGTGGCCAGAATTGCTGTGTTTAATTTTTCATAGGACAGTTTAGTTTAAAACTAAATAGAAGGGTTAAATCAAAATGCAGATACTTGTTTTATTCAACTTGGAATACAAAGTGTTTGGATAATATCAAAAAAATGTGATATATTAAAGTTTAATACATTTGCTTAAGTAAAAAAAAAAAAATTTCATTGGCCAGATCTTTTAATTGAAAAAATTGTTGTTAAAATTTGCACACCAACAGTCTTTGGAAGCAAGGACATGAAAGGTTAACCCACTCCCCATATTATACATGAAATCCTTCTGGCTACCTCACATTTCTAGCCAGAGGGCTGGGGAGGGAGGAAAGCTATTGGACACCAGAGGTTGTACCAAGTGGACTCCTCAAAAGTGGGTGTGCTTGTCCTGGCTTGTTGCTCCAAAGCTCTGTAATAAACTCATTTTCCTAGAAGGGTGTTTGTGGCATACATTAAACAATAAGACTAAAGTGCTGTATAATGGGCAATGTACATGTGTTCCTTTTTAAACAAAGGTGTATAAGTAAAAAGTGAAAATTTCCTTTGCAGGTTAATAAAAGCCAAGAAGGGGAAAAGAAATAAAACGGAGGACGAGCTAATTCAACGCTGTAGCTGGCAGGCTCGGTCCAAAGAGAAGACACTGGCCTGCCCAAGGACACTACTCACAGCTAGGATTTGGCTAACAGCCAAGAAAGAGGGGGGCATGAATGTGCCCAAGCAGCTGTGAGATCTGCAACACACTGCCAGACATTAATGAAATGTGTTAGGTCTCTGTATTTACAGGTGAAAGAAGTCCTGCTTCAAGAATCCTGAGCAAACCTGCCATTTGTTAAAACCAGGTAACTGGGTCTACATAAAGGTCCATCAACAAAAGACTACTCTGGCCCCATGCTGGAAAGGCCCTTATTAAGTCCTGCTAACTACCAACATCACTGTGAAGTGCCAAGAACTGACTGCCTGGACCCATGCTTCTTACTGCAAAAAGACCCCTCCACCTCGAGATGACTTCACTTCGACTACTGATCAGCCTGTCCCTCCTGGGTTTTTTTTCTTTCCTCCTTTTGGACAGCAGGAAAAAAAACAAGGTGAAGTGCTAGTCACCTCCCCCTTGTCCACTGACAGAGCTAACCTGCATTCAGTATTTGCTAAAGAAACCAAAGCACGGCAGGATGACGTGCTAGTAACCTCTCCCCTGTATAATGCAAAACCATGACTGTTCCAAGAAAAAAGAAGAAACGCCTGCTCTGCTAAAACCACCAAAATCCAAGGATTCCTGACTGCAAAAGACACTGAGAATTGGCCTTGATGGCAAAGACGGAGCATTGTACATTGGCAGGGAGGAAGTTGCGGGATGTATTCTTGGGAATGTGAAGTAAAGTGGTGGGGTGGGTTTATTCCAGAGGCTGGAACCTGTGCTGGTAGGCAAGTATAAATACCAAAAACGCCTTACAGCCACGAACATTACTCCCACCATCTGCCACCACTCCTTTGCAGGTGAAGGTTCCTGGCTCCATCATAGCTACGCTAAGTTGGCGCTGGGACCCCCACCTGACCCTGACAAGCCATTGGACGAGCCACTTCACGAATGAACACCACGACCAACCCATGGACTAAGCTTTCCAGCTACTGGGACCTTCACAGCCCACCAGGACTTTTTGTGTTCCTGTTTATTGGACTTACATTGGGGGTAGTGTTTTTTGTATGGTATAAAGGAGGATGCCGACATTGGTATGGTTTGCCTGGGGGGTTCCTCTCCCTATTCCCAAGTCCAGTACAAGGATGGGAGGGCAATAGCTTCTTGAATTTAACCCGCGCTATCAAACAGGGTGTAAATCGAACGCAGTGTTGGATTTGTATTCATACCCCCACATATTTAGGTCAGGGGTCCTGTTGGTAGGGGTACCTATCCCCCTTAATCGAACACTCCAACCTAAGCTATGGGCAAACACTACATTTAACTGGAATGTTACAATCCAAATATGGTCTATTGATATGGTGGCCCAGGGTAATTATGCTTTATGTGTGTCACGACGTAAGGGCATAGAAATTACAGTTTTTGTAGGGAATTTTGTGGGGTGCAAGGACACCACCCAAATCAGCTCTGGTGCAGGAGGCCCCTCTACCTACTCCAGGACCCCGTGGCTGGTCCCCGAGGGGTCTGGCTAGTATTGGTTATGTAATCACACTCTGTGTATATATAAAGTCTGCTGCAGTTTCCACGGTATGCATCTGATGGAGTGAGCTGTGGCTCACGAAAGCTCATGCTCAAATAAATTTGTTAGTCTCTAAGGTGCCACAAGTACTCCTTTTCTTTTTACAGCCTATAAGGTTCTCCCAGCAGGATGGTGTGGTCCATGTACCTTAGGGGCTATAGTACCCGCCGTGACAGTTCACCAGAACCTGACCCGGGGAGAGATCCGCAATCTAGTATGGTGGGACCGACGAAGTATTCCTTTAAACCCCCTTTCTCAACAGCCCAGAGGCTTTCACTCCTTTGTGCGCTGGTTTCTGCCATGGTTGGGAGTAAGTGAGCTGGAAAAAGCTATAGTTAACATTTCAGCTGCTTTGGAACTAATGGCAAATGCTACTGCAGATGCTCTTCAAATTGAAGTCACCCAGCTATCCCAAACTACATTGCAAAACCGCCTAGCCCTGGATTATCTCCTTGCAAATCAGGGCAGGGTTTGTGCTCTGGTCAACTCAAGCTGTTGTGTATTTGTAAATCAGCACCATAGGGTGGA
The DNA here is from genome assembly GCF_965152235.1 of Eretmochelys imbricata. NCBI lineage: Eukaryota > Metazoa > Chordata > Testudines > Cheloniidae > Eretmochelys > Eretmochelys imbricata. The sequence goes on along the minus strand of NC_135594.1, from coordinate 16,178,625 downwards.
AACTGACATCCACGTCCTCAAGCAACAGGCAGCCCTATTCCACCACATCAGCCTCAACACTACCAGTGCTGGATTCCAGGAGGTCTGGGACTGGCTCACCTCATGGCTACCGGATGTGGGGACTTGGGGACGGCGTATTTTGTATTTACTTTTTTTGACTGTTATTGTTTTTGCGTTATTTTTTGTATGCCTACAATGCTGCAGTAGGTGCTGTTGGCAGTTGCTAACCCTGCAGCGCGGTTACTCAGCCCCAATATAGCTTACTGACGTACAAAAAGAAAGGGAAGACTGTTAAGGAAAAGTTAGCACATGTGACTCCATTTTGGTTTGGGGCCCAGCATTGTTTAAATGCCAGCACATCATACACCAGGAGGAGTGATCCTTAGATACTGAATCCCTGTGAAAATCCTCCTTGTCTCCAGCCTGCCTTGACTCCCAGTATCTGGTTTTTGTCAGTCTCTAACTCCCAGTCTCTTGGCCTTGATGTGAGGCCTCCCATCCTGATTTACTGATGCATGGCTTTAGGACCATGCTGTGTAATTAACATACTGGTTTAGCACGAGGAATGCACCAAGCAGGGATAGGTGGTAGATAAGACAAGGGTTTGTTTATTGGCTAAAGTTTCTGATGCACGAAGGCAACATGCTTTGCTAAAAAGTAATTCGTAGCATTTGTGTGCGTGTCCTACCAGGTGTAATTCGCAGCAGTTGTGTGCGTGTCCTCTCAGGTGTAATTCGTAACACAATGCATTCACCAAGATATCTCAACCCCTGCACCCTCCTGCTTGTGAAATGGTCCCTTCCAAGGGAGCGAGAAGCTCCAAAGCTCGCAACTGATGGAATGAACCATTTCACTGGGGGGGGACGACAGGAGACGGGAGACGAAATGTCAAAGAGTCATAACTGTCACTTTGGAAGGTCCCATTGTCATTGGTGGGGAGGGGTCTGGCCAACTGCCATAACTGCCACTTTGGAAGGTCCATGATCACTGGAGAGAGGATTCAGACACAATCACTGGAAATCCCTTTCAACAGGGCAATGGGGCACAATTGATTCATTCATTCACTGATTCAGTCATGCAAGATGGCTCCTTTTTCATGGCACCATTCTCATCGCTTCCCCAAGAAACCAAACCACCTGGGACACATAAGCCTTAGTAAGGCTTTTGACACAGTCCCCCAGGACATGCGGGCCAGAGGAAATTACTATAAGGCTGGTGCACAACTGGTTGAAAGAACGTACTCAAAGAGTAGCCATCAATGGTTCGCTATCCAACTGGGAGGGCGTATCAAGACTCATAGACTTTAAGGTCAGAAGGGACCATCATGATCATCTAGTCTGACCTGCACTTCACAGACCACAGAACCTCACCCACTCCCGTAATAGATCCCTACCCTCCATCTGAGTCACTGACATCCTCAAATCATGATTTAAAGACTTCAAGTTACAGAGAATCCACCATTTACATTAGTTTAAACCTGCAAGTGACCCATGACCCATGCTGCAGAGGAAGGCAAAAACCCCCAGGGTCTCTGCCAATCTGACCTAGGGGAATATTCCTTCCTGACCCCAAATACGGTGATCAGTTAGACCCTGAGCATGTGAGAAAGACCCACAAGCCAGGCACCTGGGAAAGAATTTACTGTGGTAACTCAGAGCCCTCCCCATCTAGTGTCCCATCACCAGCCATTGGACATATTTGCTGCAAGCAGTCGCAGATGGGCTACAGGCCATCATAGGCAGTCTCATCATACCATCCTATCCATCAACTTATCAAGCTCAGTCTTGAAACCAGTTTGGTTTTTTTGCCCCCACTGTTCCAGAACTTCACTCCTCTGATGGTTAGAAACCTTCATCTAATTTCAAGCCTAAACTTGTTGCTGGCCAATTTATATCCATTTGTTCTTGTGCCCACATTGGCCCTTAACTTAATTAACAACTTTCCCTCCCTGGTATTTATCCCGCTGATGTATTTACAGAGAGCAATCACATCTCCCCCCCGGTCTTCGTTTGGTTAGGCTAAACAAGCCAGGCTCTTTGAGTCTTCTCTCGTAGGGTAGGTCTTCCATTCCTCAGATCATCCTAGTAACCCTTCTCTGCACCTATTCCAGTTTGAGTTCATCTTTCATAAACATGGGAGCCCAGCACTGCACACAGTATTCCAGGGGTGTGTCTCACTAATGCTCTCTTGTCTCTACCAGAAATATCTTGCCTGACACAGTAGGACTGCATTAGCCTTCTTCACAGCCACATCACATTGGCAGCTCATAGTCTCTAGTGGGGTCAGTCCTGGGTTCAGAGATATCCAATATGTTCATTAATGACTTGGATCACAGACTGGAGTGGATGCTTATAAAATGTGCAGGTGACACCAAGCTGGGAGGGGTTGAAAGCACTTCCAAGGACAGAATTAGGATTCAAAAAGACCTCGCCAAATTAGAGAATTGGTCTGAAATCAACAAGATGAAATTCCATAAAGACAAGTGTGGTTCATGCTACAGAGCATTGAAGACGCAGCAGAATTGTTAAGGCTGCCAGTGCTGCTATTCTCGGAGCTCCAGTGTTACCTGGATTAGCAGAGAGTGCTGTGTGCCGGTTCAGCAGACCTCAATGTTATTCATAAAGAAACCACAGGCTCGGGTCGGTGGCAAAGGCACTCGGCCATGTTTATTGTCAGCAAAGCACAGTCCTAGCACCCTGTCCAATGCCCTGGCCAGGGCCACTAACATATGTATGTCTGTGACAAAGTAAAGGCTCGCTCACCATAACAGGATGCTGTCCCCTTGGCTGCTACAAAGATGCCCCTCCTATGACTTCTTCTTCTATACATCAATACAAACGAGTTCCGTATTACACTCCAGTTGTTGTTTGTTACCACCCTTATACCTACTAGTTCAAATAAACCATCCTCATCCATTATCCTGCCATCCCATCCTTATCTTACGAGGGCTTGGTGTATTCCTGTACAATCTCTTGGGAATTTGTTTACATAGATACTTGAGAACTCTGGATGTTATTGTACCATCCTCTCTGGTCGGAAACGGGCTTACTTGGTTAGCCAAGCCAATATCTGGTGTGTTATCGTACTGCCAAGGCCTACTCTGGTTTCCCATAGTTCAGATGGCAGGAGAGACAGCAAGAGACAGCCCAGCTCAGAAAGGCAGCAGAGTGCCCCACCCAAAAAAAGGAGAGGAAGTAAATCTACTCCCCAAAACAAGAGAGTGAGAAATCCTCAAAATCCTTCTGTGTCTTAAACCTGGCCCCAGCACAGAGGGTCAGAAAAGCTTAAATCAGAGCCTAGAAACAGCAGAGGGAGCAGCCAGGAGAAGGAGAAAGACCCTGTCAGTGTCCTAAATGCGGGGAAATGTTTGGCTGGAGCTCAGACTTGATTACATACCATGAGAGAAACCCTATAGATATCCTGAATGTGGGAGAGGATTCAATGGGAACTCAAAGCTTAGTGTCCATCAGAGAATCAACTCAGGGGAGTGCCCCTGAGGGCTGTGAATGTGGGAAAAGATTTGGTGGGAATTCAACGCCCACTAAGCACCTAAGAATCCACACAGGAGACCCCATCAGTGTGGTGAGTGTGGGAGAGGATCCTGGGAGACTTCAGACCTCATCATCCATCAGAGCCCTGGTCTACACTAGGACTTTAGGTCGAATTTAGCAGCATTAAATCGATGTAAACCTGCACCCGTCCACACAATGAAGCCCTTTATTTCGACTTAAAGGGCTCTTAAAATCGATTTCCTTACTCCACCCCTGACAAGTGGATTAGCACTTAAATCGACCTTGCCGGCTCGAATTTGGGGTACTGTGGACACAATTCGATGGTATTGGCCTCCAGGAGCTATCCCAGAGTGCTCCATTGTGACCGCTCTGGACAGCACTCTCAACTCAGATGCACTGGCCAGGTAGACAGGAAAAGAACCGCGAACTTTTAAATCTCATTTCCTGTTTGGCCAGCGTGGCAAGCTGCAGGTGACCATGCAGAGCTCATCAGCACAGGTGACCATGATGGAGTCCCAGAATCGCAAAAGAGCTCCAGCATGGACCAAACGGGAGGTACGGGATCTGATCGCTGTTTGGGGAGAGGAACCCGTGCTATCAGAACTCCGTTCCAGTTTTCGAAATGCCAAAACCTTTGTCAAAATCTCCCAGGGCATGAAGGACAGAGGCCATAACAGGGACCCGAAGCAGTGCCACGTGAAACTGAAGGAGCTGAGGCAAGCCTACCAGAAAACCAGAGAGGCGAACGGCCGCTCCGGGTCAGAGCCCCAAACATGCCGCTTCTATGATGAGCTGCATGCCATTTTAGGGGGTTCAGCCACCACTACCCCAGCCGTGTTGTTTGACTCCTTCAATGGAGATGGAGGCAATACGGAAGCAGGTTTTGGGGATGAAGAAGATGATGATGATGATGAGGTTGTAGATAGCTCACAGCAAGCAAGCGGAGAAACCAGTTTTCCCGACAGCCAGGAACTGTTTCTCACCCTGGACCTGGAGCCAGTACCCCCCGAACCCACCCAAGGCTGCTTCCTGGACCCGGCAGGCGGAGAAGGGACCTCTGGTGAGTGTACCTTTTAAAATACTGTACATGGTTTAAAAGCAAGCATGTGAAAGGATTACTTTGCCCTGGCATTCGCGGTTCTCCTAGATGTACTCCTAAAGCCTTTGCAAAAGGTTTCTGGGGAGGGCAGCCTTATTGCGTCCTTCATGGTAGGGCACTTTACCACTCCAGGCCAGTAATACGTACTCGGGAATCATTGTAGAACAAAGCATTGCAGTGTATGTTTGCTGGCATTCAAACAACATCCGTTCTTTATCTCTCTGTGTTATCCTCAGGAGAGTGAGATATAATTCATGGTCACCTGGTTGAAATAGAGTGCTTTTCTTCAGGGGACACTCAGAGGAGCCCATTCCTGCTGGGCTGTTTGCCTGTGGCTAAACAGAAATGTTCCCCGCTGTTAGCCACAGGGAGGGGGGAAGGTTGAGGGGGTAGCCACGCGGTGGGGGGAGGCAAAATGCGACCTTGTAACGAAAGCACATGTGCTATGTATGTAATGTTAACAGCAAGGTTTACCCTGAAAGAGTGTAGCCACTGTTTTATAAAATGTGTCTTTTTAAATACCGCTGTCCCTTTTTTTTTCTCCACCAGCTGCATGTGTTTCAATGATCACAGGATCTTCTCCTTCCCAGAGGCTAGTGAAGCTTAGAAAGAAAAAAAAACGTACTCGCGATGAAATGTTCTCCGAGCTCATGCTGTCCTCCCACACTGACAGAGCACAGACGAATGCGTTGAGGCAAATAATGTCAGAGTGCAGGAAAGCACAAAATGACCGGGAAGAGAGGTGGCGGGCTGAAGAGAGTAAGTGGCGGGCTGAAGAGAGTAAGTGGCGGGCTGAAGAGAGGGCTGAAGCTCAAATGTGGTGGCAGCGTGATGAGAGGAGGCACGATTCAATGCTGAGGCTGCTGGAGGACCAAACCAGTATGCTCCAGTGTATGGTTGAGCTGCAGCAAAGGCAGCTGGAGCACAGACTGCCACTGCAGCCCCTCTGTAACCAACCGCCCTCCTCCCCAAGTTCCATAGCCTCCACACCCAGACGCCCAAGAACGCGGTGGGGGGGCCTCCACCCAACCAGCCACTCCACCACAGAGGATTGCCCAAAAAAAAGAAGGCTGTCATTCATAAATTTTAAAGTTGTAAACTTTTAAAGTGCTGTGCTTAAAGTGCTGTGTGGCATTTTCCTTCCCTCCTCCACCACCCCTCCTGGGCTACCTTGGTAGTCATCCCCCTATTTGTGTGATGAATGAATAAAGAATGCATGAATGTGAAGCAACAATGACTTTATTGCCTCTGCAAGCGGTGATCGAAGGGAGGAGGGGCAGGTGGTTAGCTTACAGGGAAGTAGAGTGAACCAAGGGGCGGGGGGTTTCATCAAGGAGAAACAAACAGAACTTTCACACCGTAGCCTGGCCAGTCATGAAACTGGTTTTCAAAGCTTCTCTGATGCGTACCACGCCCTCCTGTGCTCTTCTAACCGCCCTGGTGTCTGGCTGCACGTAACCAGCAGCCAGGCGATTTGCCTAACCTCCCACCCCGCCATAAACGTCTCCCCCTTACTCTCACAGATATTGTGGAGCACACAGCAAGCAGTAATAACAGTGGGAATATTGGTTTCGCTGAGGTCTAAGCGAGTCAGTAAACTGCGCCAGCGCGCCTTTAAACGTCCAAATGCACATTCTACCACCATTCTGCACTTGCTCAGCCTGTAGTTGAACAGCTCCTGACTACTGTCCAGGCTGCCTGTGTACGGCTTCATGAGCCATGGCATTAAGGGGTAGGCTGGGTCCCCAAGGATACATATAGGCATTTCAACATCCCCAACAGTTATTTTCTGGTCTGGGAATAAAGTCCCTTCCTGCAGCTTTTGAAACAGACCAGAGTTCCTGAAGATGCAAGCGTCATGTACCTTTCCCGGCCATCCCACGCTGATGTTGGTGAAACGTCCCTTGTGATCCACCAGAGCTTGCAGCACTATTGAAAAGTACCCCTTGCGGTTTATGTACTCGGCGGCTTGGTGCTCCGGTGCCAAGATAGGGATATGGGTTCCGTCTACGGCCCCACCACAGTTAGGGAATCCCATTGCAGCAAAGCCATCCACTATGACCTGCACATTTCCCAGGGTCACTACCCTTGATATCAGCAGATCTTTGATTGCGTGGGCTACTTGCATCACAGCAGCCCCCACAGTAGATTTGCCCACTCCAAATTGATTCCCAACTGACCGGTAGCTGTCTGGCGTTGCAAGCTTCCACAGGGCTATCGCCACTCGCTTCTCAACTGTGAGGGCTGCTCTCATCTTGGTATTCATGCGCCTCAGGGCAGGGGAAAGCAAGTCACAAAGTTCCATGAAAGTGCCCTTACGCATGCGAAAGTTTCACAGCCACTGGGAATCGTCCCAGACCTGCAACACTATGCGGTCCCACCAGTCTGTGCTTGTTTCCCGAGCCCAGAATCAGCGTTCCACAGCATGAACCTGCCCCATTAGCACCATGATGCCTGCATTGGCAGGGCCCATGCTTTCAGAGAAATCTGTGTCCATGTCCTGATCACTCACGTGACCGCGCTGATGTCGCCTCCTCGCCCGGTATCGCTTTGCCAGGTTCTGGTGCTGCATATACTGCTGGATAATGCGTGTGGTGTTTAATGTGCTCCTAATTGCCAAAGTGAGCTGAGCGGCCTCCATGCTTGCCTTGGTATGGCGTCCGCACAGAAAAAAGGCGCGGAACGATTGTCTGCCGTTGCTCTGACGGAGGGAGGGGCGACTGACGACACGGCTTACAGGGTTGGCTTCAGGGAGCTAAAATCAACAAAGGGGGTGTCTTTACATCAAGGAGTATTTCAGGCAGGACTTCACGGAGGGTTCCAATAAGAAATGGTGCACCTAAGTTATTGTTCTTATTGGAACAAGGAGGTTAGCCTGGCCTCTGATTGATACCTGGCTAGATTTACCTCGCTGCACCTTCTCTGTGAGTGACTGCAGTGTGACCTAGAGGAATGAGTCCCCTAGACAGAGGAGGAGGCAAATGAGTACAAAACAAATCTGGTCTATTTCTTGTTTTGATCCACTCCATCTATCTTTTACATCTTTGGCTGGCAGCAGACGGTGCAGAAGGACTGCATGCCATCCACATCTCATGGCTGCTCGGCAGAAGATGGTACAGTACGACTGCTAGCCATCCTCATCTCTTGCCTGCCTGGCAGAAGATGGTACAATACGACTGCTAGCAATCCTCATCTCTTGCCTGCCCGGCAGAAGATGGTACTGTACGACTGCTAGCAATCTGTATCGCCTGCCTGCTCACCATAAGACGGTTCAATAGGACTGACTGCAGGACTAAAGAGAATGACCTGGTCAAGTCACTCCAAATTTAGTCCCTGTGCCCATGTCTGCCCAGGCGCTCCCAGCCGACGTGGCCAGGAGCACCTCGGACACAACGAGGACGACTACCAGTCGTACTGCACCGTCTGCTACCAGAAGGCAAGGGGTTGCTGCTACTGTGTAGCAAAGCCATACCGCGTCTGCCAGCACCAGGAGACATAGGGTGACGGTTACCTGAGCGGGCTCCATGCTTGCCGTGGTATGACGTCTGCACAGGTAACTCAGGAAAAAAGGCGTGAAACGATTGTCTGCCCTTGCTTTCACGGAGGGAGGGAGGGAACGGGGGCCTGACGATATGTACCCAGAACCACCCGCGACAATGTTTTAGCCCCATCAGGCATTGGGATCTCAACCCAGAATTCCAATGGGCAGCGGAGACTGTGGGAACTGTGGGATAGCCACCCACAGTGCAACGCTCCGGAAGTCGACTCTAGCCTCGGTCCTGTGGAAGCGCTCCGCCGAGTTAATGCACTTAATGCACTTAGAGCATTTTCTGTGGGGACACACACACTCGAATATATAAAACCGATTTCTAAAAAACCAACTTCTATAAATTCGACCTTATTCCGTAGTGTAGACATACCCAGAGAGTCCACAGAGGAACATAAGAATATAAGGAAGACCATAGTGGTTCAGACCTTGGGGCACTGGAACAAGGGAGGCCCAGGAGGCATAGCCCCATCACTTTTTACCGGAGGTAAGGGTGAGCAATGCGGGGCGAGGGGGCAGAGAAGAGTGAGCTGGGGGGGGGGGTTGGGGAGAAGAGGTGGCACGGAAGTGGGTTCTCAGGGGAAGGGGCAATGTGAGGGTGGGGCCTTGAGGAAAAGGGCAGTGCGAGGGCGGGTCCTCAGGGGCAATGGGTAGCGTGAGGGTGGGGCCTGGGAGAGAAGGGGGGGCCTCAGGGAGAAGGGGCAGTGCAGGGGCAGAGCAACAATTCAGTCACCAGTGGTCCCCACACTTTTTGGGAGTTTCCACTGAGCCTGATCAAATCAATGGTCCATCTAGCCCAGTTTCCTGTCTTCTGACAATAGCCAGTGCCAGATGCTTCAGAGGGAATGAATAGAACAGGGAAATGATCAAGTAATCCATTCTTTGTCATCCAGTCCCAGCTTCTGGTAGTCAGAGGTTTAGGGACACCTGGAACATGGCCTTGCATCCCTAACCATCTTGGCTAATAGTCAATGACGGACCTATCCTCCATGAAGAGAGACCCCAACAATCCCCTGAATATGGGAGAGGTCAGAACATGGTAACCAAGGATAAAAGACATCAGGTGTATTTAGAGCATAGAGGTGAAATCCAAGTATTAATTCATGCTGTAACACAGGGCTTACAGGCCTTAGGTTTGTAAGATATTTAGCTTAGAGAAACAAGGCTTAAATCCTAAAGATGTGACAAGCTACTACCCAGTAAGCAGGGCTTAATTTTTGCCAGGGCTTGCCAGAACTGAACCGCAGTGCCTTGGCACTTGCTGCAACAGTTATTAATGTAAAAAAATTGCTTGAGCCCTGGCACCTCTTTCATTACAAGTTAAGCACTGCCAATTAGTGACCCTAGATCATAAGTTGTCGCAAAATAGCAATGACCCGAGATCACAGGATGTCATAAGGTAGAATACTGCATTCAGTAAGTGTTCAACGGCTGATATTTAGGAAACTTATATTGCAATGTACCCACTAAAGATGGTTAGAGTATTTGGGGAATTTTTGCAGACTCAGGGGGCCAGCAGCAATCTGCAAAGCACAAGTTGTTATGGTGATTGAGTGACATAAATGTCAGTGGGTATAAGAGGAACCAACAAATTAGTAGCCTATGAAAAATGGAGCAGCCCAAAAGTCGTGGGGTGGGGAAGCTCAAAAAAGAAAAAGGGGTCAAAAACCTTCATAAATGTGTGCAAACTCCAGCGAGCACAGTATAGAAGCGGTGTTCCGGCCTTTGTGCCTTGGGAGACACCAGGATGACGACGGCTGGTGCTGATGGTGGCGGTGAGGATGAAGATGAGGAATACACACTTTGGGCTTTTCTGCAAGGAATAACATGAAGAATGCAAAGGGGGGGGGGTTCCACTACAGCCATCCAAATCACAATACGCCCCCTACAGTGTCTTCTGACTGACTGACTGATAAAACTCCTGATTACAGAAAGACCGCTGTGGACTATCGACATCCTCTCTACGGTTGTGAATCTTGGGGCTGAATGCTCCAAGATTAAAGCAGGTGCAAACCCTCCCCCGCAGGTGGGTAATTAGTTAAAGCAGCAGTTCTCAAACTCTGGGACAGGCCTACCAAGGGAGGTGTGGGAATGTGTCAAGGGAGGTGTGAGCCGTGTGCCCTTTTTTTATTTGATGAGCTCTGGCTGTCAGCCCCGGGTGGCTGGGGCTCATGCAGAAGGGCCGTGCACACCCAAAAGGCAGGATAAAGGTGACAGCTGGAGCCCCATCACCAGGGCTTGGGCTTTCCTTCCCCCCCTCCAGCCAATCCTTCACTGGGAGGTGGCTTGGGCTTAGGGTTTCCTTCCCCCCTCCCCACTGGGACGCATCGTGGGCTTGGGCTCTCCTTCTCACCTGCCCTCCCCCATCACCTGCAGGCAGCGGGGCTCTGGCTGTCAGCCTCAGGGTGGCAGCAACTGCGTAGAAGTAAGGGTGGCCATCGGGCACTAAGTCTGCTGTAAAAAGTGATGCTGACAAATATAACTTTTCACACGGTTTCCCTTTCCTCTGCGCTGCTGCTGCCTTCAGAGCTGGGCAGCCGGCCAGCAGCCGCTGCTCTCTGCTCTGTCTTCAGAGTTCGGTAGTGGTATATATACTTGGGGGAAGTGCATAAATGACTACAGACACAAAGAAGGGGGGACCTGATCAAATAAGTTTGAGAACCGCTGAGTTAAAGTAACCCATGACTATAGATAAGGTTGCCCCTTATCATCCATCAGAGAGTCCATGCACGAGAGAGACCCTATCAATGTGCTGAGTGTGGGAAAGGGTTCATTCCATGCTTGAAGCTTTTCTCCTATCAGTGAGTCCACCCAGGAGATAAATCCCACCCTGGAGCTCAAATCTAGCAAGACACAGAGGCTCCATGTCGGCTAGAGACCGAGGCAAACCAGACATGTTTGTCAACCCTTTCACGCTTCAGACTGTCTTTCATTAAATGCATTTCACTTTTTACATGGCCTCTGTACGTAGATATGCTGGTATGACCACCATGAGCCCAGCTTTTACTGAAGCCTTCACATCACATTATTGATGAATAAATGCTATGAAAGCAGTGCTAGGTGTAATGAGTTTGATAGGCCTCTTGGGAGTTAACAGTGAACTCTTGGCAGTTGGCATCAAGAGGTTCTTAGAGTTACTTAAGTAAGGTTTTCATTTTCATTTAATTTCATTGTTCCCTGTCTCTTTAGCTGGAGAGTGTTTCTTAGAAAGGAACTCCCCCTTTCTGACTGTCTCTTGGGTAATAATTTTCCAATATTTAAGAGGGAGGGGGGTTAACCATAGGAACAGCTTGCTGAGGGGCGTGATGACTTCTCCATCACTTGGAGTCCATCACATTGAGACTGGAAGTCTCTTTCTAAGAGAGAAACTTTAGCTCACTCCTCAGCTCTTGGCTGGATGTAGGAAAGGCTCCGGGCGTCTGGCCTAAAGTGTGCAGGAAGTGAGGCAAGATGGGTCAGAATTGTCCCCTTCTGGGTGTAGAATGTGTAACGTGATTGTTCCCCTCTATTCAACATTGGTGAGGCCTCATCTGGAGTACTGTGTCCAGTTTTGGGCCCCACACTACAAGAAGGATGTGGATAAATTGGAGAGAGTCCAGCGAAGGGCAACAAAAATGATTAGGGGTCTAGAACACATGACTTATGAGGAGAGGCTGAGGGAGCTGGGATTGTTTAGTCTGCAGAAGAGAAGAATGAGGGGGGATTTGATAGCTGCTTTCAACTACCTGAAAGGGGGTTCCAAAGAGGATGGTTCTAGACTGTTCTCAATGGTAGCAGATGACAGAATGAGGAGTAATGGTCTCAAGTTGCAGTGGGGGAGGTTTAGATTGGATATTAGGAAAAACTTTTTTACTATGAGGGTGGTGAAACACTGGAATGCGTTACCTAGGGAGGTGGTAGAATCTCCTTCCTTAGAGGTTTTTAAGGTCATGCTTGACAAAGCCCTGGCTGGGATGATTTAACTGGGAATTGGTCCTGCTTCGAGCAGGGGGTTGGACTAGATGACCTTCTGGGGTCCCTTCCAACCCTGATATTCTATGATTCTATGATTCTATGATTCTATGACCTTCGGCTTGGTTCATCGTGAGTCTCCATCACCCTTGGAGCCCATTCCCAGCGGAGTGTTCCACCTTGGCATTGCTGGGCCACTTCATGGTTCAAATCTCCTCTCTGCGGGGACCCTGGAGCCATGAAGCGGGGGGACAAGACCAGCATCTCCGGGTTCATGCTGCTGGGTCTCTTAGACCTCCCGGAGCTTTGGCACCTCCTCTTCCTCTCCATGTGCCCGCTTATGCTGCAGGGAACCTGCATATTGCCCTGCTGATCCACTCTGACTCCTGCCTGCACTGTGCCCCCATGGACTTCTTCCTTGCCCACCTTTCCCTGGCGGACACCTGTGTGATCTTGGCTGTGGTTCTGAGGGCGCTGGGGACCCTGGCATCCAGGAGCAGGGCCATCTCCTACACCAGCTGCCTGGACCAGATGCATTTCTTCATCACCTTCGGCAACACTGACAGCCTCCTGCTGGCCTCCATGACCTAAGACCACCACGTGGTCATCTGCCATCTGCTGAGCTACGCCGTGCTTATGAGCCGTGACCAGTGCTGGTACCTGGTGGGTGTCTCCTGGCTGATCACCAGCCTCCACTCCCTGCTCATGGCCCATCTATCCTTCTGCCCTCCTGGGAGGTCCCTCACTTCTTCTGCAACATCCAGGAGCTGCTGGCACTCTCCTGCTCTGACACCTCCATGCAGCACCCGCTGATCCTCACCAAAGGTGCCAGCGTGAGCCTCATCCCTTTGGCCTGTATCCTGCTCTCCTATGCCTGCATTATTGGAGCCATACTCAGGGTCCTGTCTGTCCAATGCAAGCACAAAGCCTTTTCCACTTGCAGCTCCCACCTGGCCACAGTCTCCGTGTACTTTGGGACCATGGGGGGGGGGGTCACAAAGCCCCTACTACATGGGGTTCTGTGGCCTTAGCTGTGGTCTTCATGGTGGTGGCCTCAATGCTGAACCCGTGGATCTACAGGCTGAGGAATGGCAAAGTGAAGGGGGCCCTGGAGAGAACTGAGGGCGGGTTGGGAGTGGTGTGTTGGCTCTTGGGGCGTGACAGAGAATGATAGCAGGAGATCCAGGAGTCTCTCTGAGTGGTGGATACCTGGCTGGGGGCTGGTTAACAACAGCATTCCTCCAGTGTGAAGGGAGTCTGTCTGGAGCAAAGTGGTGGGGAATCAAGCCCTCGTGTGGGGAAGCTGCTGTTAAGTGGGAGAATGTGGGTGTCAGAGACCGGGAGTGGGCAGTCATGCCTAATGGTTGGAGCAGGAGTTAATAGCCAGGAATAGGAGCTGAGGGTCAGAGCTGTCGCTGGAAGTCCCCAACTGGAGCCGATGGCCAGAAGCAGGTTTTGACAATGAGGCACGACCAGCTGCTGGGCTGGATCCAAGGTAGGAGCAGGGCTGGGAACAAGCAGGGTCTATCACAGCCAAGGGCGAATGGTTTGAGCAGACACTGAACTGCTGCTGGTCTTTAGAGCTGGTCTGTTGACTCTTCTGACCAAGCAGGAAGCCTCCTACCGGCCAGCTCTGCTCACTAGGTTGCCCAGAGATTGACTCTGCTGCAGGACCTGACTCCTGACTCTTGGGTGTGCAAAGGCGTGGAAGGATTTGGGGTGCACTACCCCTCACACTTGGGGGGAGCCCCCCACTAATATCTGAACAGGCCACCTCGTTGCCCTTCCAGTCTCTCCTGGAATCCCCTTGCAGTGATGCCTACAAAAATCTTATAGCTGCCTTGGTGTTTACTTGGGCTCCCCCCATCCGTCTGTCTGGATCCACCTGTCGTCTCTTGTCTTAGACTGAGACTGTAGTTCTTGGGGCAAGGACTGTCTTTTTGTTCTGTCTGTCCAGCACTTAGTGCTGTGGGTTCCTGGCCCAGGACTGGGGCTCCTACATGTGATGGTAACGCAAATAAATCAAAAAGTGAGAGACGGGCACCATGGGCAGTAGCTGCCGTTGTGCATCAGGATGTTGGACGCAGGACGAGCCCCGTGTTTGGTAGCTGCCGTTGTGTGTCAGGGCATGAGGTGCGGGACAGAAGGAGCCGGTGAAGATTCAGGACAAGGATCCGCGCTTTGCGGCTGAGAACGGGCTGATCTTCATCCCTGTCAATGAGTTTCCTAGGTGTTGAATTGCAGCAATTTAATCATGGCGGCCATGGCGGCCGTTGTGTCCCCCGTAAAGCCTGCTGATTCTCCTCTCTCCCAGGCTGCTTTCTCGGGGACAGGGGTGGGAGCGACGCCGGTGGGGAAGGAGCCGTTTCCCACAATTAATGAATGAAAGAGGTTTAAACGGCAGCCCCCGGGGGCGATTGTGCTCCATTGTCCTGCCAAAAGGGGGATCCCCCCCAAACTGCTCCCTAACCCATCCCCCCTCCGCCCGCTCCAATGGAGACAGGCCAGACAGATCCCATCAGCCCCCTTCCCACCACACGTGGAGGGGTGAATGTGCCCCCTGGTCAGGGCTGCGAAGCCCCCCGCCCGGGACCTGAAGGGCAGTTGGGGATGGGGGAGGGGCCTGGTCAGAGGCCATAACTGCCACTTTGGAAGGTTCCATTCTCACTGGAGGGAGGGGCGGGGCCAACAGCCATAATTGCCTCTTTGGAAGGTCCCATTCCATCTGGGGGGGAGGGGCCTAGCCAACTGCCATAACTGCCATTTTGGAAGGTTCCATGCTCATTTTGGCTGGCACCATCTGTACTGCAAAAATTGTCATTTTTTTCCCAGAGACCAAGGAAAATTTATCGAATTTAAGAAGTGAATATTTCTGCCCCCCCTCCCATAGTGAAATAGTTCATCCTGGTCATTGTGAGCTTTGGTGCTTTTACTGCCCCTGGAAGGAACCATTTTGTTGGCGGGGGAGTTCTTTTAATATCTGGGGGAGGCTGTTGGATTTATTTTCTCTGCCAGGAAATTTACAATAAAGCCCCCCTCCCCTCACATGATTGGCTCCTTTTCCATCTGCAGGGGTTAAAAATCCTAAATCTGGAGGCCTAGATGGTGGGGGAGGGGGAGTAAATTCAGCCCCATATGGCAGGGGATGGGGAGTAAATCCAGCCCCATGTGGCGGGGGAATGACTCCCACAAGATCAGGCTACGTGCGTCCAGGAAGCAAGGTAGCTAGGAGAAAACCAGCTACCTATATGGTTGCAAATCTTGGTTGACCGTATTCCTGGAGGTTTCATCACATGACATCATTTTTAATTAAAGATCCATCTTTAATTATTGGAGACTCCGGGGCAATCCTGGAGGGTTGGCCACCCTTGCCACCTGCTGTTAAAATAGATACCAAAGCCAGAAGAGCCCATTGGGATCATCCAATCTGAACCAACCTGTACAACCCAGGCCCTAGGACAGCTCTGGAGTCTTTGGAGTTGGGAGAGTTTCGAGATTATCCAGTGACTCCAAACTGGGATCATCTACTGGGACCCCCCCGTCACACAGGCCAGAGAATGGCCCCGAGACAATTCCTAGAGCAGCTCTCCTAGAGAAACACCCCAGCTTGATTGAAAAATTGTCCGGAATGGAAAATCCACCATGACCCTTGGCCAATTGTCCCGATGGTTAATTTCCCTCATCGTTAAAAATGTACCACTTATTTCCTGTCTGAACATGTCCAGTTTCACTGTCCAGCCATTGGATTGGGTTAGACCGTCCTCTGCTGGACTGAAGAGCCTGTTATTAAATATTTATTCCCCATGTTGGTACTTATAGACTATGGTCGCACCAGGGCCAAGTACAGGGGAACTAGAACCAATCTCCAATCTATTCAAGAGTCCCCTGTTTACCCATCTAACAAAGCAATCCACGGCACAGGCATACCCTTCCCCTCCTGGGTCTCCCTGTGCTCCTGTCTTCAACTCATCCCCCAGGGTGTTCATTACTGATCTTGAATCCACACCGCTCTGGGCATCATTAGGCACTGGGTTCCTTGGGGTTGGGAGCTGGGGGGAGGAAGCAGAGCCGCTGATGAGTTGTGGTGGCAGTTTGTGATCATTAACAGGATGTTTGTCCCATGATCTCTCTAAGCTGGGCATTGCCCAAGGGAAGGAGTTCAGAGATTCGGCCCTGGGTGCGAGCCCAGAGCTCTGTGAGATGCTTGGAGTCATTTAGGCCCCCCCGATTATGGTGCACAGAGGTTGAGGTGCAACCCCAGATCCTCTTGTCCAATTCCAGGGGGACTTGCCCCCCCAGCAAAGTGTGGAAGAGAACATCTGATTCCAAAGGGTTAGGAGAAGGTGAGGCTGGGCCGTGTCCTGTCCAGAGCCCCCTTCCTAGAGACCGAGCATTTAAGGGGCTGTCAGGGTTCCCTCCCCACTCTGAACTCTGCGGTACAGATGTGGGGACCCACATGAAAACCCCCCTAAGCTTATTTTTACCAGCTTAGGTTAAAAACTTTCCAATGGCACAAGTTTCGTCTTGACTTTGAACAGTATGCTGCCACCACCAAGTGATTTAGACAAAGAACATGGAAAGGACCACTTGGAGTTCCTATTTCCCCAAAATATCAGGGCTGGTGCAACCACTAGGTGAACTAGGCGGTCGCCTAGGGTGCCAAGTGGTTGGGGGCGGCCAAAAGTACGCTCCGGGGAGGCGGTGGAGTGGAGGTGAGCTGGGGCAGGGGGGCGCGGGGAGGGCTGCCTGCAGCAAGCAACGGGGGGGGTGGCACACAGGGGAACTGCTCCCCGCCCCAGCTCACCTCTGCTCCGCCTCCTCCCCTGAGCCCCGCTCTGCTTCTCTCCCTCCCAGGCTTGCGCGCCAAACAGCTGATGGATGCAGCTGATTGGCTCCCAGCCTGGGAGGTGGGAGAAGCGGCGGCGTGCTCAGGGAGGAGGCGGAGCAGAGGTGAGCTGGGGCGGGGAGCTGCTGCACGGCTCCCTGGGCTGAGGGGAGGGAGGGAGAGAGGGGGCGGCAGGGAGCTGCCGCAGGGGGGTGCCTCAGAGCAGGGGGGGGGAGCTGCCGCGGGGGGGCACCTCAGGGTGGAGGGGGGCGGGTAGCCGCCACAGGGCTCCCCGCAGGGGGGTGCAAGGTGGAAGTTTCGCCTAGGGTGCAAAACATCCTTGCACCACCCCTGCCCCAAGCCCTTACACCCCCTTTCCCGGGGAGGCTTGAGAATAAACAAGATGAGCACAAACCAGCCTTGGATTTTTAAGACCCAAAAAACCCAGTCAGATTCTTAAAAAACAGAACTTTATTAGAAAGAACAAAAAAAGATAAGAGAAGTGAGCTGTAGCTCACGAAAGCTTAGGCTCAAATAAATTGGTTAGTCTCTAAGGTGCCGCAAGTCCTCCTTTTCTTTTTGCGAATACAGACTAACACGGCTGTTACTCTGAGAACAACTCCGTAAGATCAGAATGGAAGATAATCTCACAGGCAGTCAGATTCAAAACACAGAGATTCCCTCTAGGTAAAACCTTAAGTTACAAAAAGACGGAAATGCAGGACTACACATTCCCTCCAGCACAGCGAATTTCACAAGCCAAAACAAAGAAAACCTAATGCATTGTTGAGCTAGATTACTTACTGACTTTACAGGAGTTGGAGGGCTTGCATCCTTGATCTGTTCCTGGCAAAGGTATCACACAGACAGACAAAAGCCTTCCCCCCACCCTCCAGATTTGAAAGTATCTTGTCCCCTCATTAGTCATTTTGGGTCAGGTGCCAGCCGGGTTACCTGAGCTTTTTAAGCCTTTACAGGTAAAAGGGTTTTGCCTCTGGCCAGGAGGGATTTTCTAGCCCTGTGCACAGAAAGGTGGTTCCCCTTCCCTTTATATTTATGACTGGGCCATGAAGTGCCGCGACAGGACGGGGCCACTGGCTGCAGCAATCTTTGCCTGAGGATGTTGCCGGGGCCAAGACTATACCAGGATTCAAAAAGGAACTAGATACGTTCATGGAGGATAGGTCCATCCTAGCCAGGAGGGGCAGGGACGGTGTCCTGAGCCTCTGTTTGCCAGAAGCTGGGAACGGGCGACAGGGGATGGATCACTTGATGATTCCTTGGTCTGTTCATTCCCTCTGGGACACCCGTGTCGGTAGACAGGAGACTGGGCTGGATGGTGCTTTGATCTGACCCAGTCTGGCCGTTCTTATACTTATATGCTAAGAAGTTGGTCGACCAACCCATGTCGCTCCAGGGTGTGAAAACTCCACTCCCCAGAGAGATGTAGCTAAATCCAGCTAACCCCCAGTGTACACAGCACTGAGTCGATGGAAGAATTACTCCGTAAGACTTAGCTACCGCCTCCTTGGGAGGTGTATTACCTACGCCCACCCTTCGGAGTAGGTTACATCTACACTGAGGGACTACACCAATGCCGGTGCCGACTCTAAGCAGCCATCTTGCCCCATCTCCCCTTCCCTCGGTCACCCCTCCTCCAGCCCCTTCCTCAGCCCCCCCCAGACGCGGCGCCCGCCCAGGAGCCGCCTCGCCAGGGCCCCCTTGACGTCAGCGTTGCGCAGGCTGTAGATGGCGGGGTTGAGGGTGGGGATGACCACGGTGTAGAAGGCAGCAGCCATCTTGTCACCCTGTGCGGCGTAGCTGCCTTCGGGCCGCAGGTACATGAAGATGAGGGTCCCGTAGAGCACGGCCACAGCTGCCAGGTGGGAGCCGCAGGTGGGGGCAGCCCGGCGCAAGCCCGCCCGCCCCACGGCCCCGAGGATGAGCCCGTAGGAGGCCAGGATGGCCAGCAGGGTGACGCTCTGGATGGCACCGCAGATGGCCAGCAGCAGGGCCTGGCTGAGGCTGGTGTCGGCACAGGCCAGCTCCAGCACGGGTGGGATGTCGCAGAAGAAGCGGTCGAGGGCGCGGCTGCGGCAGAAGGGAAGGCGGAAGGCCAGGCCGGAGTGCACGGCCGCACTGGCCGCCCCGGCCGCGTAGGAGCCCAGCACCAGCCCGCGGCAGAGGCGGGGTGGCACGGCGGCCTGGTAGTGCAGCGGGCGGCAGACGGCGGCACAGCGGTCGTAGGCCATGGCGGCCAGCAGGCAGCACTCCGCGTCCCCCGCGGTGGCGAAGAGAAACATCTGGAGGGCGCAGGCCGGGCCAGGGAGGGCGGCCCAGCCGGCCAGCAGGCCCCACAGCATGACGGGGCCCACGGCGCAACAGGAGCAGAGGTCCAGCAGCGCCAAGTGGCTGAGAAAGTAGTACATGGGGGTGTGGAGGGAGCGGTCGGCCCGGATCAGAACCGCCAGGCCCAGGTTCCCTGCCAGGCCCAGCAGGACGACGGGCAATGCCAGCGAGAAGAGCAGCAGACTTAGGTCTCGGCGGGAGGGGAAGCCCACAAGGAGGAAGTCAGTCACCACTGTCCGGTTTGGCCCGGCCATGGGGGGGCACAGATCTGTGGGGAGGGAGCGTGGGTGAGAGCCTGCCCCTCTGCCAGTGCCCTCAGCCCAGGGTGGGGATGGCACTGCTCCTAGCGTCAAGGGTCTGGTGTTCGGGGAGGGCTGGCCTGGCACGGAGATGCAGCCACCTCTGGGGCGGAGCAGTTGGGGAACAGCCACACATAACGCCACACAACAGTTTAGGCTACGAAGCAAAGAATAAGCCAACATCCAAACACTCTTTAGGGACGTTGGCAGGCGAAGGGCGTTGGTGAGGAAAGCGGGGTTCACGGCGTTCCCTTTGGAAAGAGGGGGCGGTGATTTAAACCTGCAGGCGCTACTGAGCTGCAGGGAGCTGCAAAGATGCCTGGGGCAGGGAGATGAGATAGAGGGACCTGGAGGCAGCGTGGGAATGTGGCGTGGGCAGACAGCAGGACGGGCACTCAGGACTCCTGGGTTCTATTCGCAGCTCCGCTACTGACCGGCTGGGTAACGCTGGGCAAGTTACTTCACAACTCTAGGGCTCTGCTTCCCCTGGTGCATTTAGACTGGGAGCTCTCCAGGGCAGAGCCGGTCTCTCAGTGTGTGTCTGGGCAGCACCCGGCACGATGGGGCCCTGATCTCTGTCGGGGTCTGGGCAGCACCCAGCACAACAGGGTGCCCTGCTCTTGGTTGGGGTCTGGACAGTGCCCGGCCCGACGGGGGGCCCTGATCTCTGTCAGGGTCTGGGTAGTGCCTGGCACAATGGGGGGCCCTGATCTTGGTTGGGGTCTGGGCAGCACCCGGTACAAGGGGGGCTCTGATCTGGGCAGCGCTCAGTGTCACCCCCCGACCCTGATTTCATGTGCAGCCTCCAAGCGGTACCATAATACACATCCCCATAAAGTGTGGAGGGACACAGTCCCAGCCTGGCCCCTCGAAGGGATGGGGACACCTGGTGGGGGTTGGTGGCTGAGAGCCCCAAGGGCCAGGTGCAATGATTGGGGGTGCACAGTCGGAGCAGATAAGAGAGGGGGATGGTCCAGACAGCTTGGGGGGGCCCCCTGATCCTGAACACTGATCCCTCCATCCCAGACTGAGCTGGACACACACAGCCTGGGGAGGGGGTCTCGGGGAGGAGCCCCAGGCCTGGGAGAGGAGGGAAGAACTAGCAGAAGGGGCCGGGGCTGAGAGGTACCGAGGGGGACAGGGTAACAGGATGAGGGGATCCTCCGAGCAGGGCAGGGATTAGAAAGGGGGATAGCTGAAGAGAAGGAAGGAAAATTGCCTCCGGCTGAGAGAGAGAGAGAAGGACTGGGATGGGCTGGGAGCCCTTTATGGGCAAAGCATGGAGGGATTCGCCCCTGAGAACCCAGGAGTCCTGGCTCCCAGCCCCCGCTGCTCCAACCCACTAGATCCCACTCCCGTCCCGGAGCCAGGGAGAGAACCCAGGAGTCCTGGCTCCCAGTGACTGGCTGGCCAGCCCCCCAAGCAGAGATGGGCTTAGCAAGCGAGGAGGTGATGGGGGTCAGTGCGGAGAGGGCGTCTGTAAGGGACTGCGGAAGACTTTGTTACGGCCTCACTAGGGAACTTCCGCTTTCTCGAGGCCGCCCGGTCACTGTAGGACACGAAGAACCAGCGTTAGGCCGGTTCTGTCTGCCCTGCATGGCCCTTTCCCAGTTTGCGAAAAGCCCCTGTTGGGAAATACCTTATATATTCATGAGCTGCTTTTGTGCACTGCTTATTGGGGCTCGCTGTGCACCCCTTGGTCGGACTCCGTCCCAGGCAAAGCTCCGGTGCGCTGGGTTCTCCGCCTCCGTGACGCTCGCTTGGCGTCCCCTAACCTTCGACAAAGCCAGTAACTCGCTGCTTAGCTGCGTGTGGGTCTCGTTTTCCAGAGTACCTCTGCCGGCCTGCGGTGCTTCGAATACCTTGGCCCAAAACAGTGTCCCTACCCGGGAAAGGCCCCGTGTCCGGTTCCTGCCCCAGGGCACCCGCCCTACCTGGTGAAGGGCAGGGTCTGCGTCTCTCTCAGTGCCGGTGCCCACTGCTTTCCACCCAGGCAGTGCCGGGGCTTTTATGGCCCCTTCCCTGGCATCCACGAGTCCTCCCCTGGCACCGACGCCCAGGGCTCCTGCCTGAGCCAATCCCCACCGTGCCAGCCAGGCCCCGCAGACAGAAGGGCTGGGCAAGCGCGTCAGCCCCAGCTCCTGTCTGCGGGGATTCAGACGCAGGCGGCTAATTGCATGGGAAATTGGAGGCCTGCAGAGCAGGGGGATGCTAGGCCACAGATCCCCGAGTCGAAGTGCTTCCAGTCACCCGTGTTAGAGCAGAGCCAGCCTCGGATCTTCTGCCCTGCTGCCAAGAGAGGCCGGCCCCCGGCTGGCACCAGGGGCTGGGCTCTTTGCACCAGCACAGTGTGAGGGAGTCACCATCCCTGGCCCTTCCGAGGCTGGGCGCGTGTGTTTTGTTCGACCCCACTCCCCTCAGAGGAAAGAACCCAGGAGTCCTGGCTCCCAGCTCCCCTGTTCTAACCACCAGACCCCACTGCCCTCCCGGAGAACATAAGAAGATAAGAACGGCCCGACTGGGTCAGACCAAAGGTCCATCAAGCCCAGTTATCCTGCCTTCTGACAGTTGAAGGGTTCATGTTTAGTTATTCCACCTGGAAACAGTCAGGGCACACCATGACTGCTTTGTAGAAGCAATGCACACATTGCTCTATCCAAGGACAAGGACTAGATATGAACCATGAGAAGTTGATTAAAAGACAGTGACCGTGGGAAGCTTTCTTAGCCTGGGCTCAAGGCCTGAGAACCAGGATTGTAGTAGATAAAAGTTGGTAAACAAGTATATTAATCAACGTCATGCATTCCTTTGTGTGTCTTTTTGCGGTAGAAGTATGTAATGCATAGGGGGGAGAAATATAATAAAAGGGGAAGGTGGAAAGCTGGGGGCAGCAGCCCATTTCAGCTGACCAGCCTGCTTGCTTGCATAAAGCTGTGTTCTGTCTCATCATTGAACCGCCACAGACAGTGGCCAATGGCAGGTGCCCCAGAGGGAATGAACAGAACAGGGAATCGTCAAGTGATCCATCCCCTGCGCCCATTCCCAGCTTCTGGAAAACAGAGGCTCAGGACACCATCCCTGCCTAGCCTGGCTAATAGCCATTGATGGACCTATCCTCCTTGAATCTATCTAGCTCCCTTTTGAACCCCGTTATAGTATTGGCCTTCACAACAGCCTCTGGCAAGGAGTTCCACAGGTTGACAGTGTGTTGCATGAAAAAATACTTTTGTGTGTTTGTTTTAAACCTGCTACCTATTCATTTCATTTGGTGGTCACTTGTTCTTGTAAAAAGAAAAGGAGTACTTGTGGCACCTTAGAGACTAACCAATTTATTTGAGCATGAGCTTTCGTGAGCTACAGCTCACTTCATCGGATGCATACCCCGGTATGCATCCGATGAAGTGAGCTGTAGCTCACGAAAGCTCATGCTCAAATAAATTGGTTAGTCTCTAAGGTGCCACAAGTCCTCCTTTTCTTTTTGCGAATACAGACTAACACGGCTGTTACTCTGAAACTTGTTCTTGTGTTATGAGAAGGAGTAAATAACACTTCCTTCTTCACTTTCTCCACACCCGTCATGATTTTATAGACCTCTATCATATTCCCCCTTCGTCGCCTCTTTTCCAAGCTCAAAAGTCCCAGTCTCATTAATCTCTCCTCATACAGACACCGTTCTATACCCCTCATCATTTTTGTTGCCCTTTTCTGAACCCTTTCTCATTTCTGTATATCTTGTTCGATCTGGGGCGGCCACATCTGCATGCAGTGTTCAAGGTGGGGGCGTCCCATGGATGTACATAGAGGTGATAGGATATTTTCTGTCTTATTCTCTCTCCCTTTCTTGATGATTTCTTGATGGTCACCTTTTTGACGCCGCGGCACATTGAGTGGATGATTAAGAGAACTCTCCACAAGGACTCCCAGATCTTTCTTGAGTGGTAACAGCTAATTCAGACCCCATCATTGTATAGGTAGAGTTAGGGTTACGTTTTTATGTTCTTATGTCTCATATGTAATCCAGTGCCACGCCGGTCCTGAAAATCCCTGCATGGGGCATGTCCGGGTTGGGTTCAGTGAGTCCTAGATGTGGGCTGGAAACAGGGTCTTACCTTGTGTTGGGGAGGCTGAGTGGAAACCCAGCCTGCCCTAGACACCGGAGTGTGGATTTACCCGGCCGACTGGCTGGATGCCCAGCGGAGAGAAAGAAATGTACATTTACAGCCCTTGAGCTAAATGGGGAGCAGGTTGGGGGGACAATGTCCAGCCCCCAAGGAATCCTTCCCGACTCTTGAGGCAAAGACAATGGACTTTGGGGGATACACAAGGCGTAAAATGACCCTTTAGGTGTCCCCTCCTTGATGGATGTAGGGGCCAGCATCCTCTGGGCCTGTCCAGTCCCCCGGCCTGGAGTGCGGGAGATGCCAGGAACTGGACGTAAGGCCGAACACTGCTTGGGCAAAGATAGAGAGACAAGGTGGGAAGGACGCGGCTCCAACAACACCGCGTACAACAACTGGCAAAGACAGGCAAGGTGGGACTGACACGGCTCCAACAATGCCATGTACAATCGGCAAAGATAGACACGGTGGGACCGACGTGATTCCAACAACACCGCGTACAACAATCGGCAAAGATAGACAGGGTGGGATGGACACAGCTCCAACAACTCTGCCGTAAACACTCGGCAAAATAGCCCCGTGCGACAATGCCGTGTCCGTCACTAGAAAAGTGCGGTTTGATGCCTTTTCCTCTGGCTCAGCATCACTTAAATCTCGGCTCTTCGTTGCCACGCTCAGCATTGGATTTGCGAGAACCCGGTGTCATGGAGTCCCTGGGCGATGCTCTGGAACTGCTCCCCACGAAGCCAGGCAGGACTCTGGGGAAATCTCCTTTCTGGGAGCAGACTGTCTTCAGGACACACAGCTCACCCGGCTTCCACCTTCCTGGGTCTGACCTCGGAGCCTTCAGCATCCTCTGCCCCCCTGTGCGCTTCCCCCAGCGAGTCCGCCCAGGCGGGGTCTTGGGGAAGCCAGAGGGTCCTGCCCCCCAACTCCGCAGTCAGACGTGACTCTCAGCCAGCCAGGGAAACAGGGGTTTATTAGATGACAGGAACATGGTCTAACACAGAGCTTGTAGGTGCAGAGAACAGGACCCCTCAGCTGGGTCCATTTTGGGGGGCAGTGAGCCGGACAACCACATCTGCACTTCACTCCTCGTCCCCAGCCAGCCCCAAACTGAAACTCCCTCCAGCCCCCCCCTCCTCTGGGCTTTGTCCCTTTCCCGGGCCAAGAGGGCACCTGATTCCTTTGTTCTCCAACCCTTTAGCTCTCACCTTGCAGGGGGGAAAGGCCCAGGCCATCAGTTGCCAGGAAACAGGGTGTCGGCCATTCTCTGTGTCCAGACCCCTGCACACACCTGCCCTCCAGGGCTCTGCAACGATCATACACCCTTACCCCACCACCTAGAGACTTAAGAACTGCCTAGGGGAAACTGAGGCACTCCCACACTCTTCAGAGGAAACATTAAGAACAGTACCACTTCATCACAGAAGCTGATTCCAGAATTTAAATACCCTCGGCGTTAGAAAGTTTTTCCTAACTTCTAACCTAAACCTCCCTGGCTGCAGATTAAGCCCTTTATATCTTGTCCTGCCTTCAGCAAACATGGAGAACAACTGATTCCCCAGCCTTGTTATAACAGCCGGAACAAATGTGCCCTGTGCTTTTAACCATTCCTCCTAGGTCAGGTTTTCTAAACCTTTCCTCATTCCTGTTGCTCTCCTCTGGACTCTCTCCAGTTTGATCACGTCTGTCTTGAAGTGCGGTGCCCAGAACTGGACACAGGACTCCAGCTGAGACCTCACCAGTGCTCGCAACCCCTCCCAGCGTGGGGTCAGCTGTACTTTTCATAAGTGCATCCTTCACTCCATTATCCAAGTCGTTAATGAAAATATTGACTAGTCCCAGACCCAGGGCTGACCCCTGCAGGACCCCACTAGATACAACCTCCCGGTTTGACCGTGAACCGTGATAGCTACTCCTTGACTATGATCTTTTGACCAGTTGTACACCCACCTTTTAGTAATTTCATCTAGACGAAAGTATTCCTTCCTGACCGCTGCAGGTGACCGACTGAAGCCCTGAGGCATGAGGTTGGATTCTAGTCACTGTTATAATACCGAGCTCCAAGTGTTACAGGCTTGCCGAGGGAAATGCAGGAAATTCTGTTCTCTGCAAGGCCCAGGAAGGGGTGAAGAGGGGATTCATAGAGTCCAAGGCGAGACAGGAGGGAGGTTCTGAAATAACCTTCCACTTGGAAAACAGCCTAACTGGTGTTAACGGGGCCTGCAATTTATGAAGGAGATTGATCACCTGGAGAAGGTTCAGAGAAGAGCCACGGAAATGACTGAAGGATTGGAAAACCTGCCTGATAGTGAGAGATTTAAGGAGCACAAGCTATTTAGTTTAACAATGAGAAGGTTAAAGGGCGATTTGATCCCAGTCGAGAAGTACCGCCATGGGGAACAAACATTTAATAACGGGCTCCAGCAGAGGACGGTCTAACCCGATCCAGTGGCTGGGAGTTGAAGCCAGACATGGCGGCCGCGATAGCAGGGACTGGAGTCTGTGACTCAGGAGGGGGCCTGTAGGAAAGCCCCAGAGACCACAAGATTGGGGATGAAGTTCATGAGAGTCACAACGCAGTGAGTGCACCGAGTATTTCCCAGGGACCCTCTCATGCCCTGCTGCTACACAGGAGGTCCGGAAAACCTCCCTTAGAGGATTCCAGTCTGCTTAGTTCATCCAAGAGCCAGCGAAGAGGGGATTTGGTACCAGTTTGGAAACATGCTCGCAGCCCTTTGCCTGCATCTGGAGACTGCCTGCACCCCTGGGCCCCCCCAGCAGCACAGGGGAAAGGCAGAATGAGCAGGGGCTTGGGGAAAGGTCAGGCGATGGGAAAACTCTCCTGTGAAGAGAGAAGGGAAAGATCAGGGTTGTTTAAAGCGTAAGAGGGAGCATAACACGACAACAATGGGACAGAGAAAAGAGTTTGGGGGATTCTGTTTTCCCTGTCGCATGGCATAGGAACAAGGGGACAGCCCATGAAATTACAGTGGGAAATTCACACACAGGAACTGTGGAACTCATAGCCACAGGATGGTGTTGAGGCTAAAACCTAGCAAGTTTCAAAAAGGGACTGGACATTTCATAGGGAAAAGGAGCCTCCAGAGTTAGATTCACTCAGACTAATTAAACATTGTGGAAGGGATATTAAACCTCATGCTTCAGGGTTGTAAGAAACTTCTCACTATGAGCGGTCAGGAGGGAGTTTTCATGGAGGCAGATCCCCACCTGCTCCTGCAGGTTCTTATATCTGCCTCCACAGCATGTGGCATGGGCCTGGGTCGGGGATGGATTCTGAACCAGATGGAGTTTGCTCTGACCCCGTCTGACCATGTCTATACCCGGCCCCTTCTTTCAACTCACAGAGAAGCAACATCGGTCATGAGAAATTTTCAATGGCCAACAAAGGGCCCTGATTTGCCTCCTCCAACCCAACCTGTCCCTCAAAAAATTTCCTCCAGCACAAATCAGAAATTTCCCACCCGATGGAATACCCCCACGCCCCCCAGGTGGAAAACTATTTATTTTTTCAACAAAATGGGAACTGTCCCATCTTTACGGAAAATCCCGGGCTTTCCCTCAGAAAACAACAACATATTTCTCAGTTTGGGGCCGGCAAAACCCTAAACTTTTAGGCCAAAATCATAAAAAAGCACCTTTGGATTCTCAGGGGTTCGTGCTTTCTTTGCAGAGGCTAATAATTGTGGAGTTGCCCAGATGAGCACACAGCTCCTTTATTGAATTGCAGGAAGGGAGGTTTAGGTTAGACACTTTCGAACTGTCAGAGTGACGAAGCATGGGAAGAAATGACCAAGGCAGATGGTGGAACAGGTGAGAGAAACCCCTGTCAGGCATGGTCTAGCTAATATTTCGTCCTCCCTCAGGAGACTGGATAGATCGAGGGCCCTTCCAGTCCTACAGTTCAGTGATTCTAATCGTAAGGTGAAAGCAGGACAGAGAAAACATCTTAAAACCACAAAACACGTTCAAAGCAGCTTCCCAGCGATCGCCCCAGGGCCCTGCTCGGAGGCTGTCCTGCAACCGTTTCAAGCTCACCACAGACGCGGAGCACAAATACGACTCGAGCAGCAGGGCAGAGCTTCAAAAGGCCGGGGCTGGTTTTATTTTGCAGAACCGGAATTTGCACTCCTGTCCCCTTTGAGCGGGGTGGCCCGCCTGAGCCTGAGAAGGAGCCAGAACTTACCAATGGACATTGCCAAAGAGCCACCGTAACACGTCAGCAGCCCCCCGTCAGCTCCCCCACCCCGTTCCCAGCCCGGCCTGCCCACCGCCAGCCCCGCCGATCAGCGCCTTCCCCGCCCTCCCCGCACCTCCCGATCAGCTGTTTCGTGGCGTGCAGGAGGCTCTGCGGGGGAGGGGGAGGAGCGAGGGCACGGCAGGCTCAGGGGAGGGGGCAGGAAGGGGTGGAGTGGGGGCAGGGCCTGGGGCAGAGCCAGGGGTTGAGCAGTGAGCCCCCCCCCCGCCCCCCGCAGCCTGTAGCTCCAGCCCCGGAGTCGGTGCCTAGACAAGGAGCCGCGTATTAACCTCTGAAGAGCCGCACGTGGCTCCGGAGCGACAGGTTGGCCACCCCTGCCTCAGAGAGTCCCCAAGACACTGCTTGGCCATAAGGCTGGTCTTGTCTGGTGCACTGGTGACCCTCTTGTCCATCTGGTTCATGGTGACCCTCGAGGGCAGTGGTTCTCAACCAGGGGGACATGTGCCTCGGTATACGCCGAGGTCTTCCAGGGGGTCCATCAACTCATCTACATAGTCACCTAATTTACAACCGGCTACATAGAAAGCACAAGCGAAGTCATCACAGTCTAAAATTTCATACAGGCAATGACTTGTGTACACAGCTCGATCTGCTACCCACTGAAATGTGAGTACAATCTTTCTGTTCCGATCGGTTTATTTTATCCTTCCATGGTACAAAGGAGGAAGTCAGCCATTTCCCAGTAACCGCACGCTGGGACGCTTTTGGTTTGTCTGATTTCGGAAGCAAGTCGTTTTGAAGGCAGATGAAACGTGGCGGTGGGCAAGACAAATCAGGCCGCTGAAAGGGGTACCGTTGTCTGGAAAGGCTGAGAGCCAAATCTAGAGCTCTTCCCTCATTTAATGTCTAGCGTGGATCTTTTAGAAGAACATGCCGTCTCGGCTGAAAAATTGTTCATGGTGGCGAATCCACCACGCCCGTCGGTAGATTGTGTCCGTCATTAACTACGCTCCCCGGTACAAATTTATGCCTTTGTTTCCAGGCTGATTTTGTCGAGCTTCAGCTTCCGGCCGAACGTATCATATCCCCTTACAAAGGTGTCACGTCATCCCGGGTCCCGGTAACACAGAACCTTGGCGATGAAGGCAAAGGACCCCAAAGAGAATTCAACTTCATTCAATGCAGTCACCCAAGGGTATAGCAGGAAATAGCCCCCTTCTGTCGATGGAAAGCCTGGGGAATAATGCTCCGTTTTTCATGGCTACTTGTCAGGGGCTATTTTGTCAGTAGGAAATGCTCTTGGTTGGAGCCCGTCACACCGTGGAGACGCGGCCTCCCCAGGAAATCAATGCTCCTGTGGAAGGGGGCGAGACGAACAGAGCTCCGGGTGCCAGGAGAGCTCCCATCCCGGCGTGCATGGGGAAGGACACAGAGCGGAGACGGCGCTCCATGCTGGACACAGGGGTGTGCTGAGCGGGGACCCACCGGCACGCGGAGTCCTGCCCCAGGCACCGTCAAAGTACCTGACTAGATAGGACGATGCAGGAGGGTGGAGATGGAGGGGCCAGAGCTGGGTGAGGGACTGACAGCAGCTATTACGGGTGGGGAACGTCTTTCTGTTCAGGGGCCAGAGCCCAGGGGGAGGGAGGGAGGGAGGGGCAGGCGGATGCAGAGGACATGGGGGGGTTTCCGGCTGTCCTGCTCCCCCATCTGTCCCGGTCCCCACTCCCCAGCTCCCCCGCCTGCCCCGCATCCAGCCTGCACTGCAATCCCAGACTCTCCCCTGCAGTTCCCCCCACGCGTACTCACTGATACGCAGCCTCACCTCAGACAAGGACGCCTGGCGCCCGCCTTCCCCTGGCGTCTGCAGGGGAACAGCTGCCCCTCCATGATAATGAACCCCGGAACCCGGGGGCGGCAGAGCTGCCCTTAATTAGCCCCCGGGAGACCGCGACTGGGAAAACAGTCATTAATGCCCAACCAGCCTCCCCAAGGTCCACGGGACTTCTGTCATCTGAGGGGGTCTCCCCACGGACCATCTCATGGCAGCCAGTCACCAAGTCCGCTGAATCACTCCCCTCTCTCTGCTATCCAGTCTCTGGACGCTGGCAACTCACAGAAATTCCACTTCCCCCAGAAAGGTGCAGCATGCCTCAGTTTACCAGTTTTCCCATAACTCCCCCAGCTCCTGGACACCACCCGTGAGCACTTCTAATAAGACCAACGATGGCTCATTGAAGACGGAACAAGGATTCCACGAGCAAGAAGAGGGAACAGATACAAAACAAAACAAGAATCCTAGAACACGAGTCCATCCTTCTCAGTAGTTACTGCCCTAGCTAATACAGTCGGTTTCCCCCTTTCCCCTGAAGGTCAAGCAGTTAGATCCTGGTTCTTGTGGACCCGGCCAGCCCGTTCACCAAAGCTCCCTCGCCAGGGGCTTTTCCTCAGGGACTGGAGCCTTTCCTGACACTCTGTGACACTGACCACAAACTTTTGTTGTTATTCGTAGCCAGGACTAGCTCCCACCCATGGTGATGTCCCTTGTCCCTGCAGTTTTGACTGTGTGGATGCAGTTAACCTGTGGAACTCACCGCCAAGGGATGTTGTGGAAGCCAAGAGAAGAACCGGGCTTGAAGCAGAACGAAAGACGTCCGTGCAAGATAGGTCCAGTGATGGCTATTAGCCAAGACGGTGAGGGATGCGACTGTCAATATTAATCCATTACACTCTAGATATAACCTGCACATACGTCTCACAGTGCTTATGTGTCTTAACCAGGTCAGAGCTTCCTGCCAGGATCAGGACCAGCTTTGGGACAGTCTCTCGGGGGAAGCCCTTCCATGTCCCAGACCACAAAGGAGGGGGGTCTCACTCTTCCTTTAGGGCAGGCCCACGGCTCCACCGCCTCACACCTTCCAGCCCCATGTCCTCATGCTGGGGGTCTTGGCTTAGCTCTCCCACAGAGAGCACCAATCCATGAGTCGCTGGAGCAGGCATTGTCTGTCTAGCCCAGGGGTTCTTCAACCTTTTTTAATATGCAGACACCTACAAAATTTCAAATGGAGGTGTGGACCCATTTGGAAATCTTAGACATGGCCTGCGAATGGTTGAAAACCACTATTCTAGGCGCCTCGTTGGACCAAGTTGGTTTCAACCAGTTCCTTAGGGAATGTCTACACTGCAGGGAAAGCCCAGGGCTCAAAGTCAAGAGCAAACCTCACCCCTTTCTGTCTACACACAAATGGCGCTAACCCAGCGTGACAGTCTGTACTCTGATGTTCATTCTTTTTTCAAGACTATGATAAATTTTGTACCAAGTATGCTTTGTGCCGGTATCATTCAAAAACTCATAATCTACTGCACATTATTGTCCTGGTAAAATATGCATGGCAACATTGTATGTAAAGTTGTACGATTCCACTATATGCCATTGCTGAGCTGTGTTCCAAGTTTAGAAAAGCAGGCACAAACCGGATCCTCAGAGACAAAAGGCAGACTGACGTCTCAGCCAGGTGTCAACGTAATCAAATGGACTATCGCCTGGTTAAGCGGCTATTCTTTGGCGGGAAGAAAGGCGTGAGCAAGAAATTTAAAAGAACTGCTGGAAGTTCCTATCCCAGAGACAGGCTGTCCGCTTAACCCCAGCTGGACATGATCCTCAAAGAGGAAAAGGATAAAATTAAGGAACGGAGGCCAAAAATTCTCTTGCCCTTCATCTCTACTCACGGCATTGAGTTAAAAGACACTGGACTGGGGCGTGATCCTGGCTGAAAGATGCAGCCAGTAAGCCTGCAAAAGATCACGTGGTGAGAGAGACCCTTTCGCTTTAAGTTCACGTCGCTTGTTAAGTTCGGGATTTCTTTGCATTTTTACCTTTTATTTTTTTGTAACCAATACTGATTTTTATGCCTCATTACTTGTAATCAGCTTAAAATCCATCATTCTGGAGTTAATAAACATTTTTTCTCTAAACCTGTGTGTGTTTGGGTGGAAGTGTCTGGAGGACTCCTCGTGCAGCTCGTTTTCTGTTAATGAAATGACGGTCTTTCGATGAGCTGGTGTTCTCCAAGAGGGGGCTGGGCAGTGAAAGACATACAGTGTTAGGGACTAGGAATTTGCCGGTGTCACTCTGCAGCGTAATTCCCTGGTGGCTGGCAGTATCGCTGGGGAGGGGGATTTACACATTGGAGGCTGCGTGTGAGCAGACCAGGAGCGGTGGCTCTCACAGGGAAGCGGTGTGAAAGGCACCGCAGGGTGGAGAACTGAGGGGACACCGCTGTCCATCAGCCCAGAGTCCCAGGATTCCACGGGAGGTGAGTCAAGCCGGGAGACAGGGTTCAAGCCCCATTGATTTGTGGTGTAGATGCAGCCCTGCTGGGAAATCCGCCAAAAGCAGCCCACAGTCCCAACTTCCTTTGTTGGCCTGTTGAGTCTGGGGGATGGTCAAGTGTCCCCACCCTGCACCACGAACACAGGGCGAACGCAGCTACATTTGGGGAGGGGGCTGGGATAAGGGTGGTTGGACGCAGGCCGGCATAAGGTAGTGTGAACACTGGAACTGCAGCCTGGGACCCGGGATTCCACAACTCCTGGGCTTACCACTGAGTGTAGACGC
Source organism: Eretmochelys imbricata (assembly GCF_965152235.1). Taxonomy (NCBI): domain Eukaryota; kingdom Metazoa; phylum Chordata; order Testudines; family Cheloniidae; genus Eretmochelys; species Eretmochelys imbricata. The sequence continues at coordinate 16,146,085 of NC_135594.1, read as the reverse complement.
TCAAGCCCTGGGTTAACAAACCCAGCATCTGCTCACTCCAGTTCTACTACCCTAGGCTAACCCTGCCGGGTAGACAGACCCGTCAGAGCTCTGATCAGTCCACCCACGCAGCCCGGCAACATGAATGCACCAGACTGGCTCTTCGTCTGTCCTGAAAGCAAACTGGATCCTGTCTCCACACACACACACAGGGTACCATTGCACAGAACAGGGGAAACTGAGGCACACATAAGCATCCTACAAAAAAATTACAAAAATTCCCACTTCGTCACAATCTCATATGTCTTCCCCCACCCCCACCCCAAACCCCACAGCCTTGGTGGCTAAACATCCTGCCAGACTTGGGGGTAGTGAGTTTGTCAGGTCTGCGAGGAACGGGTTTGTCATGGGGGTCGGCTTGGTTTGTCCCACGGACTTTCGGCCAAAGAAAGCAGGCAGAAGCTAAAGCACCAGGCGCGAGACCCATGGGAGCAGACAGGCAGTAGGAGGCTTGGTGGAATCTCCTTCCTTGGAAGTTTTTAAGGTCAGGCTTGACAAAGCCCTGGCTGGGATTATTTAACTGGGAATTGGTCCTGCTTCGAGCAGGGGGTTGGACTAGATGACCTTCAGGGGTCCCTTCCAACCCTGATATTCTATGATTCTATGATTCTATGATTGACAGAGACAGGAAGGCAGGATGTCCCTCCCCCAGGGTACCCCATACTCCCCTCTTTGATCCATCCCCAGGGTCTTAATTACCGATAATGGTTCCCTGCTGTTCTGGGCGTCGTTAGCAGCCGTGGCCCTTGGGGATGGGAGCCGGGGGTGGAGGAGCAGCGGCTGATGGGTGGCGGCAGGAGTTTGGGGTAATTAACAGGATGTTTGTCCCACACTGGGGCTCCATCGCTCCAAGCCGGGCATTGGCCGGGCTCGTCCAGGGGAGACCATTCATGGATTCACTCCCCCGCCCCTCCCGTCCCGGTGTGAGCGCAGAGCTCTGTGAAACGCTGGGAGTTGTCAAGACCCTCCAAACTACCGTGCATAGAGATGAGGAGTGGGGGAGTCATTGACCTGGGAGAGCCCCGGGCCCATCCCACCTCCATCTCCGGGCTGCTGCAGGGAGTTGACTGCCCTCTCCCACCCACCCTCCAGGTAACAGTGCAGCCCACGGATGGGAAACTGAGGCACGCACGGGCTTCATGCAAAATATTACAGCTGGCCGATTCCCACGCTGGCCCAGCACTGATCTCACACATGGTGGGCAGGGGGGAAGGTGACCTCACTCTGCCTGCTGGGACAAACTGGAAAGGGATGTTGAAGCGGGACAAATTCAGTTTGGGATTCGGGGTGGAAATTTTTACCCCGTTCCCCCTGGGAATTAACCACCAAACAATTCTCCAAGGGGGCAGGGTGGCTTCTCCATCCCGGGCCATTTTCCAGCCCCGCTCGGAGGTTTTCCCAAAAGATCTGCTCTGGGAATTAGTTCGGGGCAGGGCTCTGGGCTGCGGGGGGCAGGGCTCTGGGCTGCGGAGGTCAGATTGGCTGACCACAATGCTTCCCTCCGGGCATGGCGGCTATGAAATTCACCGACTCTCTAAAAGACATGCTTTGACGCTGATGCTGGGGGACGTGCTACAACCTGGGGCGGGCGGGGTAGGCATGGGGTCCGTCCGGCCTTGGGAACTTGTGAATCCAGGAAGCCCCCTGTTCGTCCCTGTCCCTTTCCAATCCACTCTCATGCTTCAGGGCTTGGGCTGCAGGGTCAGGAAGGTTTCTTGTCCCCTCGCCTCAGATGCACAATAGGCCAGATTCATTCTGGGGGGTTTTCCCCTCCCACTCTCTTCTGAATCATCAGTGATGGGATGGGAGCTTTGAGATGCTTCAGAAAATCCTCTTTCTAAAGGCCCGGCTGGTGGGCCGCACTCCCTTGCTCAGCTCTGGCTTGCCCCAGGTCAGGGAGGCGACCATGGAGGGTTTTTCACCATCCCCTGGAGCCTGCTGAGACGATTGGGGCATATCTCTGCTGGCCAATTGCCTTCCATCCTCGAACCTTGTTGGCCACACCAGTTCTCTGTTCCTCAACAGTTCAGTCTCCTGAGTTGGTCTAACAAGGAGTAGGTGATTTCTCAACTTCTCCCCGTGATGCCACGGCATTTCTGCCCTTCAGTACGGAGCAAATCAGCCATTTCACACCCCTGTACCTGGTGAACGAATGCACCTCGTACAGAAGCACCCAGGGCTGCCAGTTTGGGTTGCTGGACACTCCTGGAAGTTTCAGTCCATGGCGTAATCTTAATTCTTGGAGACACCAGGACAATCCTAGAGGGGAAGCCCCTAGCCCCTGGGTGTGCAGCTCGCCTCCCTTAGTGGCGACAGGTGGCATCCACCACTGATTTAAGTGCGGTCTATAAACCAGCTCGGAAGAATTCGATTTTTAATGGGTCAGTGTGTCGAAATCACCGCCCTCGCCCAAAGTGCTAGTAACAATTTATCGTTCCCAAGCGAAAGTCACAGCTCAGCAACTCAAGAAACAAACGCTGCCGGGGAACGTCCCAGCGGGTGGTTGACGGACAGTTATATGTTGTGACATGGAGCCTGTGTGGTTGCATGAGTCTTTATGGATCTCAACGTCTATGAGAATTAAATACTTATTCCCTGAGCCCCTCGAGTGGCTGGCACATGCCTCCCCGCCCCCCCCCCCCCCCGAAGTTGCCGTAACTGAAAATTTGAAAATCAGTCAAAAAAGTTTTAAATGCTTTAAATGCCCTAATTTTGTGCAACTGGGGAAATGCAACTCGATAAAAATAAACATCAAGCGAAACTATGGAACAGACGCTGGTTTCTCTCCCTCGCTCAACGAGGGACGAAGTGAATCCTCCGACAAAATCCACTCACAGAAGTCAGAGGAACGGCTCACAAATCTCAGCATGGGCCGCCGCGTGGGCTTTCCCGACGTTAATTCCACTCAAACCGCTGCAAGTCACCTGTTTTCCCCATCCCTCCGCGGCAAATCAGGCCCCCGCCGAGCCGGGAGGGTCCAGTTGCCACTTTGCTGCACACCGCAGAGCACGGCAACGCCGCTTGCTTCCAGCCGGGGGCGTCTGCCTCGTCGGAATCATTTTGAATCAACGTCACCGCTTGGGAAAAGAGCCGGGGCTGGGTTTGGCCCAGCCACCGGGGAAATTTCCGAACTGATCTTCGCTGCCTTTTCCGGATGCTGGCTGGCAACAAACGAAGCTGAATTCTGGATTAACAGCTTCCCACGCCAGCACAGACCCTCGTGAGCATCGCCTGATCCCCTGTACTACCCGGGCCAGGGACCTGCCCCCAAGTCATTGCTAGAGCCGATCTCTGAGGGAAAAAACTTCCCAGCTTGATTTAAAAATGGTCAGGGCTGGAGAATCCATTGCGTCCCTTGGGAATTTGGCCTGATGGTTAATTCCTCTCACTGGTAAAGATTTACATCTTAGTTCCAGCCGGAATTTGTCTAGCTTCGGTTTCAAGCCATCGGATCGCGTTAGACTTTCTAGGGAGCCCGTTATTAAATATTTGTCCCCCACGTGGGGTATGTACAGCTGGGATCCAGTCACCCCTTCGCCGTCCTTGTTCAGCTCAATAGCTGGAGCTGCTGGTGTCTCTCGCGCTCAGGCAGGGTTTCTAGCCCTTCAAATCATTCTCGTGGCTCTTCTCTGACCCCTCCCGGATTGATCTTGAATTGCAGGCACCAGAACCGGACGCAGCGGGGACAGAGGGCGGATTCCCCTGGCAGTGGCAACAGGAAAGGAACATTCCCCCCCTCACAGACCAGCCTATCTCCCCCCAGCTTGGTGTGGGGGTGGCATGGGGCGGGTGCCCATTGCCAGCTCATGCCCCAGGCGTGGCAGGTGGGAGGGCACGGGTGGGGAACGACAATCCAGGGACATCTCCCCATTTCGCAGTGGAGACAGGTGGAGAAACAGAACAGGTGGAAGACTTACCCAAGGTCATCCAGAGCCAGGGAGAGAACCCAGGAGTCCTGGCTCCCAGCCCTCTCTCCCTGCTCTAACCCACCAGACCCCACTCCCTTCCCAGAGCTGGGGAGAGAACCCAGGAGTCCTGGCTCCCTGCCCCGTCCTGCTCTAACCCCCTAGCCCCCACTCCCTTCCCAAACCCTGGTCATGTCTACGTGGCTACACTAACGGAGGTGAGGTTGCTTGGAGGTATGTCATCCCCTTGCAGAACAGGGAATTGAGCAAAATCCAAACAGTTGACAACCAGGCAATGCAAACAGATTGTAAAAGGAGGTGAGCGTGTACGTTTCAGCCACTGTGACGCTGGCAGACTTAAGGCACACGTGTTAACAGGGTGTGCCGAAAGAGGGCAGAGTTAAGGTGACAGGGGCAACCTTTAACTGTGCATTTCCCAGCTTGCAGAGATTTGTGTTATGCTCCACGCAGCTGTCCTGCAAGGGCATGACCAACCCCCAACCAACCCTGACTCTGTGCTAACATCGGGATTTTGCCATCGGCTCTCCTGCCTTGTGGAACAGGGAAAGACACGCTGCTGGTCGGAGAAACCAGTTTTGGGTTGGGGGGGGCTGTAACTCAAGAACCCCTGAGCCTAACAACCCCAAATTTGGCTCGCCAACACCCCTGTGAGCCACACCAAATTTCAAGTCAAGCCGAGTAATCATTTGGCTTCTAGAGGGTGTGGAAACCCGCTAGCCCCTTTCCGGCCCGGGCCCAGCCACCGTGTTAAAAACGAGCACAAAACCAACGCACCGAGAAACTTTGGGGGAAACGGCTCTTTCGGGGCGGGCGAGATCACCGGCGCCCGGCACGCAACTGCTCCCAAACCAGGGTCACTGGCCCGGCCCCGCGCCCTCCTGAGGGGCCCCACATTTCAAAGGGCTCCGCCGAAAATGGCGGATTTCGGCGGCCTTGGGAACAGGCGGCCTTTAACCAGGAGTCCCTGACGCAACCTGAATTACCGCGGGGGGCGGCAGCGGCTGACGGGAACAGACACACCTGGGCAGCTGCAGGGTGTGCGGGGGGGAGGAGGCCTGGACTCCCTGCCCCAGAGCCGGGATGAAAGGGGGGGCCCCGCAGCAGCTGCTCTGACCCCCTCGGGCTCCCACTTCCCCTGGTCCTGCTGGCCGCGGAGCCCCCCCGGCTGCCGGGGTGTCGTCGTTCCCCGGTGCCAGCTGGTGTGGATCCTCCGGCAGTACGGGCTGGAGGGCTTCGCCAGGAGATGGGGGGCCGATTATTAGTGGAGAGTCCCAGCCCCCTCACCATCCCATTGACCCCCCCCTTCCCCTCATCGACCCACGGCTGGCGGGGCCGGTTCCCCAAAGGGCTCCCACGCAGAGAATTAAAGGGCCGACTCACTCCCAGCCAGCTGCTCGGGGGGGACCCAGAGCCCTCTCCCCCTGCCCCGGGGCCCCCTCTGCTATACAAAAGACGGAGGCCACCCCACCTGACTCAGCAGCCAGGGTGGCTCCCCCGTTTGAAATCCCTTCTCTGCAGCAGGCGTGGGGGGGAACGACCCTGGATTTCCTGCATGCCAGCCACGTACTCTAACCACTAGGCACAAGGCTGCCCCCAGCGCACGCGCTCCCGGCTCAATCTAGACCTGGGGAGGTGGAGTGAAGGGCGGGGGCCCAGGGGAGTTAGGCGCCTCCAGGATTAGGCAGCTGCTGAGCAGGGGTGCTGTGGATCCAGCCCGTAGTGGGGGTCGGCTGGGAAGGGGCCTCACCCTCCCCGCCCGCCGGGGTCTGCCTGGTGCAGCACGGCCTATGGGCTCTTCCAGATCAACAGCGTGTCCTGGGGGCAGGACGGGCAGGCGCCAGGGGCCACCAAGGGCTGTGGAATCCCCTGCAGCAGTAAGAGGGGCAGGGGTGTGGGGGTGGGGGCCCACCCCCACCGTCATGCCACCCCTTCCAGCCCTTGCTTCTAGCCAGCCGCTCATCTGTCCTGGCTCCCAACCCCCCCTGTTCTAACCACTAGACCCCACTCCCCTTCCAGAGCAGGGAGAACCCAGGAGTCCTGGCTCCCAGCCCACCGCCCCAAACCAATACACCCCTCCCAGTCGCCCCAACATTGGTCCCATGCCACCCACCCCTCTCTGCCACGCCTGCCCTCTCCACCAGGGCCAGCCGCAACCATCCAGCTGGCCACAGGCAGGGCCAGGGCACCGGCCCGCTGGCCCCTTCTTCCCCCAACTCGCTCTCTGCTCTTCTCCGGGAGGGTCGAGTGGCTGATTCACTGCAGGGGGAAGGATTGGAGGTTGCATGGCAGGGGATGCTAGTGTCCAGAGCCAGCCGCAGGGGCAGCTGGGCGGGGGAGATATGGGATGGAGGGATAGACGGGGGCAGCAGCTGAGGATAGATATTGGGGTGCACCAGGATAGGAGGATAGATAAGTACAGGGAGGGATGGCAGATGGAGGGGGCAGGGCCAGGAAGCAGGAAAAGGGGTGGGGCTGGCAGAGGGGCAGTGGCCGGGGGGCGGGGGGGGCTGGCAGAGGGGCAGGGCATGGCAGGTGGGCTGGGAGACTCGCATGGGGATGGGATATTGGCTCAAGGGGGCTAGACAGCAAAGGCCCTGAAGGATCCCCAGGCCCCACCGCAAAAGCCACCCTGGGGGCCAGATGATCCCAGCCCCATCTTGGCCTCACAGGGGCTGTGCCACCCCCCCCAATAAACACTGAACCCCTGAACCAAGAGTGCCGGCCAAACAAGGCACTGGGGCACCACATCCAGGGGAAGGGGCATTTGAATCAGGTGGGGGCTGGGAGCCAGGTCTCCTGGGTTCTCTCCCCGGTTCTGGGAAGGGAGTGGGGTCTGGTGGTTAGAGTTGGGGAGGAGGGGGGAAGGAAGAAGAAGAGACTGGGAGCCAGGATGCCTGGGTTCTCTCCCAGGCTGTCACTGGCTGCCTGATCATGGGGCAGTCCTATCCACGCACCTGCCTCAGTTTCCCCATAGGGCTTGTACTCCTCCTACCCTGCCCCTCGCCCAACCTATAGCCACGCTGAGCTATGCTCAGTTTTAGGACCCCTCTGATGGGTGCCAGGAAGGACACCAGGGTAGATGGCCCCCCTCCCCACCCAGGGGTAACGGTTTCGTGCCCCCGGAGGGGGTGTCGTTCCCCCCCCCCCCCCAAGGGAAGCAGAGGCAGGACCCAGCCCTCATCTACTCATTAAAACTTTTAATACATAAAAAAAATAGAGACAAGTTTCTGAGGGGGGGGGGGGGTGAATTTTTTTTCGCATTTTTTCTTTCTGTGCGGGGGGGGCGGGAAGAGGAGGAACAGAACTAACCCTGACAGGGGGTGGGGGGGCGGGGATCTGTGCTTCACACCCTGCCCCCCCGGCCACTGTGGGGGGGAGGGGGAGACGTCCCCCACCAAGGATGCAGCTATGGCTTCGGCAGAAACTCCCTGAAATTAGCACTAGCCTCGGACTGCCAGGGGGGAAGGGGGGGGGGGGAGCATGGGGCCAGCTCTACCCCCCCCTCAGAGCAACCAATGTCCTCTAACCTCCCCCCCCCCCGGGGGCTGTCCCCTCTCACCTGCAGCAGAAAAATCGCCACCAACAAAGAATTCAAGTTTTAAAACAGGAACCTAAACTGGGGACGGGGAAGAAAGAAAGGGGATCGACCCCCCCCCCATGCTGGAGATGAAGCAATCACTTGGGGGGAGAGAAGCCAGCATGCGTCTGCCCCCCACAAAGGGTGGGGGAAGACCCAGGCCAATGGGGGGCGGGGGGCGGTTTTAAAGCAATTAAGATGACATCTGAAATCCATGCCCCCCAAGTCACTGCAGAAGGGGTCGGGGGGCTCAGGAGGAAGGAGCCCTCTGCCCCGCCTGGGGGGGGCACAGAAGAAATCGACGTGGGGGACAGAGCTCCTCATTGGCTAGAGCCGCTCATGTGACCACAGTGGGGGGGGGGGAGGGAGGGAGGGAGGGAAATGTCCCTTCAGCCCTCCCCCGGCTGGGGTGGGGGGGGGAGACCGGACAAACAAACGAAAAGAAACTGGTGCCGAGCACCCCCCCGGCCGTGCCCACCTCTGACCCTCTCCCCCCCCCACACCCGGCAGGGTCCAGCCGATTCCAGTGTCAAAAATAGAAGCTCTGGGGGCGCGGGGGCGCCTAGGGGCCGGCGCTGCCCGAGGGCCAGGGGTTCAGGCGGCACTGGGGGCAGGAGCCCGAGTAGACCAGCACGTCGCAGGCCTGGGAGCGCTGCCCGGCGTGCCAGCCGGCCGGCCAGCCGGGGCAGAGGCGATAGGCCTCCAGGTCGCAGATCAGCTCCACCACCTCGTCCACCGTGGTGAGGCGGGCGGGGTGGCTGGCGTAGACCTCGTGCTCGGGGGGCACGGGCAGCTGGCGCGCCACCACCTGGAAGAAGAGGCCGGGGCGGATGTGGATGACGGTGGCGGCCATGGTGGAGCGGGCCGAGCGCTGGACCAGCCGCAGGTCGGGCCCCCCCAGGGGCGGCTGCACCTCCCAGTGGGCCGGCAGCGGGATCTCCTGCAGCTCGGCCAGGAACTCCCGCAGCACCGGGTCCAGGGGCGCCCGCCCCGCCAGCGCCCCCAGGCTGTAGATCTCCATGATCTGCGGGCACAGGGGGGACGGGGGGTGAGGGGGGGCTGCCGGGTGCCACCCCGGTGCCCCCAGCGCCGGACGCCCCCAGAACTGCCCCCATGCCCCCCACAACACTGCCCCCTGCCCCCCAGGGCCAGACACCCCCAGGACTGCCCCCATGCCCCCCTCAACACTGCCCCCTGCCCCCCAGGGCCAGACACCCCCAGAACTGCCCCCATGCCCCCCTCAACACTGCCCCCCTGCCCCCCAGGGCCAGAACCCCCCAGAACTGCCCCCATGCCCCCCACAACACTGCCCCCTGCCCCCCAGGGCCAGACACCCCCAGGACTGCCCCCATGCCCCCCACAACACTGCCCCCTGCCCCCCAGGGCCAGACACCCCCCAGATCTGCCCCCATGCCCCCCTCAACACTGCCCCTGCCCCCCCAGGGCCAGACGCCCCCAGAACTGCCCCCATGCCCCCCTCAACACTGCCCCCTGCCCCCCAGTGCCAGACACCCCCAGAACTGCCCCCATGCCCCCCTCACCACTGCCCCCTGCCCCCCAGGGCCAGACACCCCCAGAACTGCCCCCATGCACCCCTCAACACTGCCCCCTGCCCCCCAGGGCCAGACACCCCCAGAACTGCGCCCATGCCCCCCTCAACACTGCCCCCTGCCCCCCAGGGCCAGAAACCCCCAGAACTGCCCCCATGCACCCCACAACACTGCCCCCTGCCCCCCAGGGCCAGACACCCCCAGAACTGCCCCCATGCCCCCCCACAACACTGCCCCCTGCCACCCAGCGCCACACCCCCCCAGAACTGCCCCCATGCCCCCCTCAACACTGCCCCCTGCCCTCCAGCGCCACACCCCCCCAGAACTGCCCCCATGCACCCCTCAACACTGCCCCCTGCCCCCCAGTGCCAGACCCCCCCAGAACTGCCCCCATGCACCCCTCAACACTGCCCCCTGCCCTCCAGCGCCACACCCCCCCAGAACTGCCCCCATGCACCCCTCAACACTGCCCCCCTGCCCCCCAGGGCCAGACACCCCCAGAACTGCCCCCTCCCCCAATACTGCTTGTCTCCCAGCACCAGCCCCCCAGCACTGCCAACATGCCCCCAATACCGCCCCTGCCCCCCAGTGCCAGCCCCCCCACCCCCAACAACCCCAGCACAGGCCCCCGCTCACCCCACTCTCTCATGGCCCTCAGGGAACAGGCCCCCCCACCCAGCACCCTTCCTTCCCATCACATGCCTGCACCCAGCACCCCCCACTCACCACCGGGGTGCGCTCCTCCTCCTCCTCGTCCTTCTCAGCTGGGTCCAGAACCACCACTTCCCTGGCCAGCCCCCGGCCCTCCATCCGCAGGGGCACCCCTGCTGGCACCTGCAAGGAAGATGGGTGAGCATTGGGGGCACCCCAAATCCTGCCCAGGGCAGCTCCCAGGGAAACATGGGCTGGGAGCCAGGACTGGGTTTTCTCTCCGGCTCTGGGAGGGGAGTGGGGGCTAGTGGCTAGAGCGGGGGAGTCCTGGCTCCTCTCTCTGGGTCTGGGAGGGGAGTGGGGGCTAGTGGTCAGAGCAGGGGGGGGCTGGGAGCCCAGACTCCTGGGTTCTATCCTCAGCACTGGGAGGGAAGAGGGCTCTCGGGAGCTGGGGTGGCTCTTACCGGTGCAAGGTCCCATCCAGGCTCCTGCTTCACCAGGGGCGGGGCGGAGATGAGCAGGGTGGGGGCCGGCTCCTGCTGGGGGAAGAGAGGACTGAGCCCGCAGATTCAGCGGGGGGCGCCGGGGGGATGCAGGCCCAGGTTCCAGCCCTCACCCCAGCACGGGGCAGGCCACCAGGACCCCTGGGTCACCCCAAGGGGAGGGACTGGCCCCGAGCTGGGCGCCACTTGAAGGGGACACCCAGGCCCCCGGGGGGAATGGGGGGACGGCCCGGCTGCCCCCTCTCACCTCCAGGCGGCCAGGGGGTGGGGGTGTGGCCGGCTCCTCCTTCACGGCTGCAGCAGGAGGGGGAAGCTCGGGGGGGCGTCGCGGAGCAGGACAAAGTCCCTGCCCGGCCGGTCCTTCAGCAGCACCAGCTGCCCGGGCGCCTCAGTGACCCCTTTCTCCGCCAGGAACCGCAGCTCCCCGCCCGGCGGGCGCTCCTTCTCCTGCGGGGCAGAGCACAGCGTCAGGGGGCAGCACAGAGCCCCCCACGGACAGCCACCCCCCACGCCACTGCAGAGCCAGGGAGAGAACCCAGGAGTCCTGACTCCCAGCCTCCCCCGCTCTAACACTAGATGCCACTCCCCTCCCAGAGCCAGGGAGAGGAAGCCAGGAGTCCTGACTCCCAGCCCCCGCACTACCCCCCTGCTCTAACCACCAGACCCCCCCACTCCTCTCCAAGAGCCTGGGAGAGAACCTAGGAGTCCTAGGTTCCCAGCCCCGCCTCCGCTCTAACCACTAGACCCCACGCCTCTCCCAGAGTGAGCCGAATGCAGGCAGCCTATGGGGAGAAGCGAAATTCCCCGCCTAGCAGTGCAGCCAACGTCCCGGTTCGCCCTGATGCACACGCTGTCACCACCCCAAGTCACTGATGGGGACAAGCACACAGAGGGGGAGGGTCTTGCCCAAAAGTCACAGGGCAAGCCAGGGAGAGAACCCAGGAGTCCCAGCTCCCAGCCCCTCTGCTCTAACCACTAGACCCCACTCCACTCCCAGAGCCGGGCAGAGAACCCAGGAGTCCTGGTTCCCAGCCCACCCACCCCTCCCAAACCCACTGGATCCCACTCCCTTTCCCAAGTCAGGGAGAGAACCCAGGAGTCCTGGGTTCCCCTCCCGCAAGGCTGAGCGGTAACCGGGCCGGAAAGACGAGCGGGAAAGGCGGAGCGCAGGAAGAAAGAGAGAAGCGCGAGTCTCTTTGCCCCAGAGGGAGCGCCGCGTGGGGGGCTCCCCACAGCCGGGGCGGGCAGGGCAGGGCAGGGGGGCGGGCCGCCAGGGGGGCGGGGCAGGGGGAGGTAGTTACCTGCGGCAGGGCACTGCCCCGAACCCAGCGCTGCTGGCCGCTCCCCTTGACCCGCCGCCCCACCTGCTTGATCCGGGCCGGCTGGCGGCTGCGGCCGATCCTGCGCCTCCAGGCCTTCCGGGGGGCCAGCGCCCCCGCCCCCTCCTCCGCCTGCCCCGCCCGGCTCCACACCGCCGGCAGCAGCCGCTTCTGGGGAAGGGAAAGAGAGGGGAGAGACAGAGCCGGAGCCGGGCAGGCGGCGAGCGGGAGAGAGAGAGAGAGAGAGAAAGAAAAAGAGAGAGAGAGAGAGAGAGAGAGACAGGGAGAGCGAGAGTCGGCCCGGTCCTGCCCATTGCCACGGCCTCTGGGCCCCTGCACTCCTGCCCCTCCCCCGGAGCCCGCTGCCTCCTCCCCAGCCAGCGACAAAGGCCACGCACCCCCAGCCTGCACACACCGCTCCCCCGGCTGGGAGGGCCCCTCCCCCCTGCCCTGGAAAGCGGGGTGCAGGGGGGGGGAGTTCGGCTGCACAGGGAGGGTGCAGAAGGTGCGGCGGGACGCAGACACCTGGTCATGATGTTGGCATCAAGGGTCCAGATTTACAAAAAGGCAGAGAAAAAGAACCCAGGAGTCCTGGCTCCCAGCCCTCCTGCTCTAACCACTAGACCCCCGCTCCCCTCCCAGAGCTGGGGAGAGAACCCAGGCGTCCGGTTTCACAAGCCCCTTCTGGACAGTGGCTCTGACTCCGACTCCGTCCCAGGCCCAGACGAACGGCCCTGACAATGGCAGGTGAAGAACCCACCGGCCGCTAAGACCCGCACCCAACTCCCATTGACATCCCAGGGAGCTCGGCGCCTAAGCCCCCGGCAACTCTGGGCCCCAAGCACCCTCCCGGGAGGCAAACGAATCCACCAGGGACAAAGCCACGCTCTGCCGGCCCAGAACCCGCTCCCCGCGGGTGGGGGCGGCTGCCGAACTCCGCGCCACAAGACGAGAGGGCTGGAGGCGGGCAGCACGAAGTGCCGGGGACCTCAGGGCCGGGAGGGCAGACGCTGCCCTGATGTGGGGCACAGAGCCTGGGCGAGGGGAGGGGCGTGCCCCACATCAACGGGCTCTGGCTCCGCTCCCCTCCCCAGGGCCTGCTCCAACGCCCACAGCCGGACAGGACGGGAGCCCCAGCCCAGAGCCCACAAGAGCCACGCCAGCCGGGGCGAGCCCCCTCCGGTCCCTTCCAGCTCAGCGCTCGCCCCGCGGCCCTGCCCCCCCGGAGCAGCCAGACCCCGCAAGCCGGGCGGGCGGGGCACCCACCATTGCGAAGAGCAGGCACTGTCTCCAGCGGCACTTCTGGCGCTTGAGGTTCTCCCCGCCAAACTTGGGCTTGTCCCGGCAGAAGTCGCAGCGGCCGCAGTCGGCTTTCAGCAGACAGGCCTCGCACTCGCCGCACTTGCGGTTCCGCCGGCTCTTGGAGCAGAGCTGCCGGGCGGGGAGAGAGGCGCCGGGTCAGAGCGCGGGGGGGCTGGCCGCGCACAGGCCCCCTCCCCGCCCCCGGGACACCGCCGGCCTGCCAAAGGGGGCGCACGGCGTGGGTTGGGGGGCACTGAGGGGGCCCTGGGCATTCAGAGCGAGGGCCGGCCGACCCCAGGCGGGGGGGCCCGGGGGGGCCGGACTCAGAGCGAGGGCCGGCCGACCCCAGGCGGGGGGCCCAGTGCGGCCCCCCGGACTCAGAGCGAGGGCCGGCCGACCCCAGGCGGGGGGCCCGGTGCGGCCCCCCGGACTCAGAGCGAGGGCCGGCCGACCCCAGGCGGGGGGCCCGGTGCGGCCCCCCGGACTCAGAGCGAGGGCCGGCCGACCCCAGGCGGGGGGCCCGGTGCGGCCCCCCCGGACTCAGAGCGAGGGCCGGCCGACCCCAGGCGGGGGGCCCGGTGCGGCCCCCCGGACTCAGAGCGAGGGCCGGCCGACCCCAGGCGGGGGGCCCAGTGCGGCCCCCCGGACTCAGAGCGAGGGCCGGCCGATCCCCAGGCGGGGGGCCTGGTGCGGCCCCCCGGACTCAGAGCGAGGGCCGGCCGATCCCCAGGCGGGGGGCCTGGTGTGGCCCCCCGGACTCAGAGCGAGGGCCGGCCGACCCCAGGCGGGGGGGCCCGGCCCCCCGGACTCAGAGCGAGGGCCGGCCGACCCCAGCCCGGCCCCCCGGACTCAGAGCGAGGGCCGGCCGATCCCCAGGCGGGGGGCCTGGTGCGGCCCCCCGGACTCAGAGCGAGGGCCGGCCGATCCCCAGGCGGGGGGCCCGGTGCGGCCCCCCGGACTCAGACAGCGTGACCTCGTGGGTCTCGCTTCTGCCTTCGGGTATCTAGCGCCTCCTGCCCACGCAAGGCACACGTTAGAGGCGACTCATCTCCCGCTTCCAACTCCGCTCCCCGAATCCAGCCCCGACCCGTCACCGGGGGCTGGGGCGCCGACTCCCCGGCACCCAGGCAGAGCCTCGCGGGGTGGAGACGTGCCGACTCAGCGAGCCAGCCCCCCACTTCTTTTGTTCAGCTCAACAGCTGGTGCTCCAGGCCTCCCTCCCTGTGACCCCTCCCCGATCGACCCCCTTCCTCCTCGAACTGCGGGCACGGGAACAGGCCACAGGACCGCAGCAGGGGCTGCCCCATGGCCGGATCCAGAGGCAAAATCCCTCTCCGCTCCTACCCGAGTTTGGCTCCCGGGACCCAGCGTCGCCAGGAGCTCCCCGTCAGCTGAGCAGAGCCCCAGGACAGCCCCCGCCGGACCCAGGGATCCGCGCCCGCGCAGGGGTTTAAGAAGAGGTCGCACGAGCCCCTGACACGGAGAATCTAGGTCCACTTGGTCCCATCTCAGCGCCAGGGCTGGACCCGCCGACGTCCCTTCCCGCCCTAGTATTCGAGGCGGCCTGGGACATCGGGCCAGACCCGCCCAGCTCTCCCAGGAGGCCCAAGGGAACCGGAGTCGGGGTGGCCCAGGCGGCGAGCGAGGCGGGGGCCCTGGCAGAGCCGGCCAGCAGCGGGGGCTGGCAGGTGGACAAGGGGCGCTGTGCCCGGCGTCAGGGAAACGTAAGCAGATCCAGCCCAGCAGGCCTGCCTCCCCGGGGCAGCGGGGCACCAGGGCAGGGCCGGGTGACAACAGGGCGGCGCTCCGCGGCCCACGGCCAAGCCCCACGGAGAGGGAGGGGCACGGTGGGCATGAGACGCAGGCAAGACACTCCCTGAAACGGAGCAGTGCGCGGGCTGGGTGGGGAGCCCTGGGGGAAGTGTCAGCCACAGAACCACCAGCCAGGCTTTTCCTAGCCAGGGGTGGAACCCAGGAGTCCTGGCTCCCAGCTCTAACCACTACACCCCACTGCCCACCCGGAGACATGGAGAGAACCCACGAGTTGTGACTCCCAGAGCCCCCCGTGCAGTCACCCCGCTAGGTATCTCTACAGCTCTGGCCTGGCCGTGCCACAGCACCCCCTGCTGGACCCCACCCCACGCCACAGAGAGTATCACTCACCACACTGCTCCGGGTCCTGGCACTCGGGTGTTTCGGCGGCCGGCCCGGCTTTCTTCTTCTCCTTCACTTTACCCAGCTGTTTCTGGGGTGGCGGAGAGAGGAGAGGGGTTACCCCCGGCCCCAGAGCCGATGCAGCCCTGCCCCATTCCAATCCCTCCTCCCTAAGCGCCGCCCTGCTGCCCAGCCCCCTGCCCCACAGAGCCCTGCAACACAGGCTGGGTGAACCCGGATTTACAGCTTCAGGGGGCAACTGACACCGGCTTATGGGAATGAGGGGGCTCGGGGCCAGCCAGACTCTACAGTTCTATGCGGTAGGCCCAGCTCTAACCACTAGACTCCACTCCCCTCGGACCTGGGGAGAACCCAGGAATCCTGGCTCCCAGCCCCCTGCTCTAACCCACCAGTCCCCACTCCCCTCCCAGAGCTGGGGAGAGAACCCAGGAGTCCTGGCTCCCAGCCCCCCAGCTCTAATCCCTCAACCGCACTCCCCTCACTGTCTCAGCCCCGGCCTTTGCCCCACCCCAGCCCATGGGGCTCCCACTGTGCCGGGCAGTTCTGAGCTGGTTCCGGCCCCGTCTCTCACTCACCCTGCGCCGGGAGCCCGAAAGGCCACCGGGGTCTCGCTCCAGCGACGGCTTCCATTTCTGGAGGGAGCAAAGGGAAGACAGGGTGAGGGGCCGGGGGAGAGGTGGAAGGGTCACCCGGACGCCGGTGTCCCGTCTGCAGAACACATGCAAGGCCTGGAAGGAGAGGAGGGGAACAGCGGCCAGGATGTCTGGGGCCCTCCTCCTCTGGAGTCTGGTCTGGGGAGGACCACCCAGACACCTGGGTCTCTCCTCTTCTCCCAGAATTCAGGGTGGGGGAGGGTGACCCGGACACCTGGGTCCATCACCCAACCTGAGCTGGGTGGGTACTAGAGGATGGGGCTGGATCGCCGCTCCCTGGCTTGTCACCCATCCGGCTGCACTGGCTTCCAGGAGTCCCCTGTGTCACCACCACGGCCCAGCTCAGGCCCCCTTGGCAGGACAGGAGGGGGCACACAGCTACCCCACGGCGGAGAGGGGCCAGCTGGCAGCTCCAGGGGCCACACAGCTCGCCCAGCCCCTGGCCCTGCCCAGCCCCTATGGGACCCAGATGAGCTCAGGCCCCATAGTGCTAGGACGGGGGACAAGGCTGGACACTGAACATTGGGGTTCCTGTTCCCCCCCTTTCCCTCCCCCGATGGAATGCAGAGTGCCCCCCAGCACGCCAGACACAGCCTTGGTCACCCCTACTGCCAAGGGGAAAGGACCAGCCAGAGACCTCATAGCGAGGAGAGAACCCAGGAGTCCTGGCTCCCTGCCCCCCTTGCTCTAACCACTAGAGCCACTCCCCTCACAGAGCTGGGGAGAGAACCCAGGAGTCCTGGCATGGCAGGGGAGGAGTGCCAAAGTCCCTGCCCAGAGCAGGACCTGTGTCCCCCCTTCCTCCATCTCTAGGGTTAACTCTGCGTGCACCAGGCCCTTCCAAAGCAGACTCTAGGAGTGGGGAACGTTGTGGGGCTGGGAGCCAGGACTCCTGGGTTCTCTGCCCAGCTCTGGGGGGCAGGGGCTGGGAACAAGGACACCAGGGTTCTCTCGGGAGGGGGAGGGGGGGTTGGCACCGCACTCACTGTGGCTGCGGCAGCAGGGGTTAACCTCTTACGGCGCCGAGGTTTAGGGGCCAGGCCATCCTGGCGGAGACAGAGAAGGAAGAGAAGAGACGCTCGCAGGACGCGGCAGCGCGGACAGGCTGGCAGGAGGACAGAGCCAGAGCAGAGCCGCCACGGGCCCCCCGCTCCATGGGGGCCCCGCAGGCCGAGGCAAGTGGAGAACCAGATACCCAATCCCGCCCCGTCCCCTGCTCTAACCACTAGACCCCGCTCCCCTCCCAGAGCCCGGAGAGAACCCAGGAGTCCTGGCTCCCAGCCCTTGCTGCTCTAACCACTAGCCCCCGCTCCCCTCCCAGAGCCGGGAGAGAACCCAGGAGTCCTGGCTCCCAGCCCTTGCTGCTCTAACCATTAGACCCCGCTCCCCTCCCAGAGCCGGGAGAGAACCCAGGGGTCCTGACTCCCAGCCCCGCCCCCAACCCCTGCGGGGGCGGCTCGATCTCCCAGAAGCGCTCCCTGCCGCTCGCACCCACTCACAGCGCTGGGCCCAGCCGCTGGCAGCCTCCTGCGGCGCCTCCCTTGGGCGAGCTGGGGCTTGGCGGGGGGCCCGTCCTGAGGGCAGGGAAGCGACAAGGAAAGAAAGAACGAAGAAGGGACAGGAAGGAGTGAGAGAGAGATGCACAGTCACCCAGACCCCGGCGCTGCCATTACATTCCACCCCTGGCCACAACCAGGAGAGAACCCAGGAGTCCTGGCTCCCAGCCCGCCCTGCTCTAATCACTGGACTGGGGCAGCGAGCTCCCCAGCGGGCAGGGATCCCCATGCAGACAAAGGGGGGTTTGAGCCCCGCACTGCAGCAGCGGCCGACTGCCCCTGCCAGCGTCAGGCGGGGCCAAGGGGCGGTTTCGGGAGGGCCCGTCCTGCCGCCCGCCGGGCAGACAGAGGGTGAGAGGCCGTTAGCTGCCACGGGGCGGGGTGGCGTGGCCAGGCCAGACCCCACAACCAGGCCCCAGCCGCGCCTCCCCCCACCACACATGGCCCACAGGGCACGTTGGGAAATGATGCCTCCACCCCAATGGGAAACAAGCGGACCTGCCCCATCATGCCACCTGCAGGGCATGCTGGGAAACCATGCCTCCCCCATCACAGGTGGCAGGGCATGCTGGGAAACCATGCCCGCCCCCCACCACCGCCCAGGCCGCAGGGGATGCTGGGAAGCTGTGCAGCGGGGTCTCCAAAGAGCAGGGTGGGTACTTACGACGGTCAGTTTCCGGGGGCCGTACCCTGCCTTCTTCGCCACCACCGATTTCTGTTCCACACCAGAAGATCATTAGCCCCAGCTGCGGTACTAGGGGGTGCCATGCTGCGGGCGCTCTCCCCTGGGAGTCGGGGCCGGGCACTGGGGGGCGCCGTGCTGGGGGGAAGGGGGGCTGGGCGGGGGACAATCTCCCCTGGGAGTCGGGGCCGGGCACTGGGGGGATGGGGGGCTGTACTGGGGGCGGGGGGGGGCTGGGCAGGGGACAATCTCCCCTGGGAGTCGGTGCCGGGCGCTGGGGGGATGAGGGGCTGTGCTGGGGGTGGGGGGGCTGGGCAGGGGACGATCTCCCCTGGCAGTCGGGGACGGGCGCTGGGGGGCGCTGTGCTGGGGGAAGGGGGTCTGGGCAGGGGACAACCTCCCCTGGCAGTCGGGGCCGGGCGCTGGGGGGGCGCCGTGCTGGGGGGACGGGGGGCTGGGTGGGGGACGATCTCCCCTGGCAGTCGGGGCCGGGCGCTGGGGGGGCGCCGTGCTGGGGGGGCGCCGTGCTGGGGGGACGGGGGGGACTGGGTGGGGGACGATCTCCCCTGGCAGTCGGGGGCGCCATGCTGGGGGGACGGGGGGCTGGGCGGGGGACGATCTCCCCTGGCAGTCGGGGACGGGCGCTGGGGGGCACCATGCTGGGGGGACGGGGGGCTGGGCAGGGGACGATCTCCCCTGGCAGTCGGGGCCGGGCGCTGGGGGCGCCATGCTGGGGGGACGGGGGGCTGGGCGGGGGACAATCTCCCCTGGCAGTCGGGGCCGGGCGCTGGGGGGCGCCATGCTGGGGGGACGGGGGGCTGGGCGGGGGACGATCTCCCCTGGCAGTCGGGGCTGGGTGCTGGGGGGCGCCATGCTGGGGGGATGGGGGGGCTGGGTGGGGGACGATCTCCCCTGGCAGTCGGGGCCGGGCGCTGGGGGGCACCGTGCTGGGCGGACGGGGGGGTGGGCGGGGGATGATCTCCCCTGGCAGTCGGGGCCGGGCGCTGAGGGGCTGGGTGCTGGGGGGCGCTCTCCCCCTCACCGTGGCACCCCTTGAAAGGGGCAGCAGAGCCTTCCCAAACATGCGGGGGTCAGGGGCCCCACCCTGCCCCTCCTCTTCCCCCAAAGCCCTGGGGAGGGGGAGTCGGGAGCAGCCCCCCAGGCTGGGGCCCCGCCCCACGCGGGGGGAGGGTTCCGCAGCCCCCCCCCCAGCCCAGCTGCCCCCCCACCTTCTTCTTGAGGCAGCGGCGTTTCAGGCATTTCCATTGCCGCTTCAGGCCGGGCTTCAGTAGCTGCCGCAAGTCCTCGGTGGCCTGGCAGCCCTGGCAGGCGCCGCAGCCGAAGCCCTGCGCGGGGAGAGGGGAGAGGGCGGGAGTGAGGGGCGCCGACCGGGGCTGCGGGGCGGGAGTGAGGGGCGCCGGCTGGCCGGGGGAGGGGGGCGGGGGGGCGCCGGCCGGTACCTTCTTGACGATTTTCAGCAGCGGCGCAGGAGGCATTTCCTGCCGATCCGGAGCTGGGGGTCCTCGGCCCGCACGGCGCACACGGTGCAGATGCCGCAGTCCTCGGGGATCTGGCAGGCCTGGCAGGCCCCGCAGCCCACCCGCTGCAAGAGGGGCAGGGCCTTCAGCCGGCGCAGTCCACGGCCCCTCGCCCGCCCCCGCAAGGAGGGGACCAGGGAAACAGCCCCAGCCCCCCGGAGGCCCGACTCCCAGCCCCACCTGCTCTAGCCACTGGACCCCACTCCCCTCCCAGAGCCGGGGAGAGAACCCAGGAGTCCTGGCTCCCAGCCCACCCTGCTCTAACCACTACACCCCCACTCCCCTCCCAGAGCCAGGGAGAGAACCCAGGAGTCCTGGCTCCCAGCTCCCCTTGCTCTAACCACTAGACCCCCACTCCTCTCCCAGAGCCGGGGAGAGAACCCAGGAGTCCTGGCTCCCAGCCCACCCTGCTCTACCCCACCAGACCCCACTCCCTCCCAGAACAGGAGAGAACCCAGGAGTCCTGGCCCTCAACCCACCCCCAACCCCTGCACACAGTGACCCAGAAGTCCCTGGCCCCAGGCCTGGCTCTTACCTTGAAGTACCGCTGCTCCCTGTTGAAGTCTCTCCTCTGGGCTGAAAGAAACAAGCAGCGTTGGCACCAGTGGCTGACGCGCCATACAACAGGTCGCGGCCCCAGGGCAGCTGGGCCCGAGACAGGTTAGTCTCCCGGGATGCAGCCACCTCGGGGGGGGGGGGGGGGGGGGGCAACTGGGCCACAGAGACCACGCCACACGGGGGACAGCTCGCCCGGCGCTGAGATGCAGCTGTCTCTGGGGCGGAGTCTGGACAGGACACCTGGGTTCGCAGCCCGGCTCCTTCTCGGCGGGACTAGGGAGCTGGGCAAAGGAGCAGCAGGACCCCGAGCAGGAGGGGGTCTAGCCATCGGCCCCAGCCGCCAGGTGCTACCCACCCCGCTCACCCACCTCGGCAGTCCGGGCACAGCCAGCGGCAGCGTCTCTGGCTGGGCAGCATCACCCCGGGGAAGCAGTTCTGGCAGCTGGCGCAGCATCTGGAAGGCAGAAGGGGGGCTGCTGAGGGACCCACGCCTGGGACACCCCAGGTTGGTGGGGAGCTCACAGCCACCCACGGGGGGGCAGGGACCCGGCTAGGCTGGGATGGAAGACAGGGGGCCCTGCCAGGCAGCTCATCTGCCGGGGAGAGAGACCGGTGGATGCTGGGACGTCTCCATGGACGAACAGAACCCAGGAGTCCTGGCTCACAGCCCTAGCGCTGCTCCAAGCACTAGGCTCCACTGCCCTCCCAGAGCTAGGGACAGAACCCAGCATCTAGCTGGGCTCTCTGCACCTCCCCATAGCCGGTTTGCATTGTGACCCAAGGGCTCAGGGGACGGGGCACCCCAGGGGGGCTGGGAGAAACTCACGCACTACGCCATCCTGTGCAGACTCCTGCGGTTCCAGTGGGGGCGCCGGACGCTTCCGGGGGCGTCGCTCTGGGAGGGGCTGAGGCCGCTGCTCCGGGGGCGGCTGCTCCGGGGGCTCCGGCTTCACGGGTCGCTGTTTGGGGGGCAGCTGCTCAGGGGGGTTGGGAGTTCTGGCTCCGACAGTGAGAGGCGCCTCTTCTGGGCCTTCTTCACCTGCATGGGGTGCAAGATGAGTGGGGCTGCAGGTGGGGTCCCGGCCCCCGGCAACGTGGCATGCGGAGGTTGGCCAGGCCTTCCCCAACAGGCCCCATGTGATTCCCCCCCTCCCCCGAATTCTTCTCTCTGAGGGAAACGGAGCACGGCCCTGCGATCCCGGACCCAACCATGCATTATGTGCTGGACCCCACTCCCCTCCCGAGCCGGGGAGAGAACCCAGGAATCCTGGCTCCCAGCCCCCTGCTCTAACCACTAGCCCCCGGGAAACGTTTTTCACTAGCAGGAATGGCAGCCACGCCGGCACGGAACCCGAGTAGGCCCCAACGTTCCCAGCAGGCCGTGCAGCACGTCCTCCGGTCCGGCCAGCACTGGGAGCAGCTGGCCCAAGGGCGGATGCTTGCACAATCAGCAGCTTGCGACACGTGAGCCAACCGCATGAGCGCGAAAGGCCTGGTTTACCGTTGCCGCTTTGGAGGGAGTTTTGGTGCAAGAAGCCAACCGCCCGTGGCCGGAGCCGATCCACCGGGACATGCAGTGTGGCACGCAGGGGACCTTAATGACAACTCACTCGCTGGGTGAGACGTAATGAACCCCGGCCGCAGGTGGGAGGGAAAACGGGTCTAAAAGAGGTGTTGCCGGATGCCAGCGGGCACATGGGGACTGGCGGGGTGAGGTACACGCCGCACCCCGCCTCCTGGCTTGGCTTTCCGTGGGCGCCAGGTGCCGGGGACTGCGAAATTAGTGTGTGGGGCGCGTTTGGGCCCACTCAGGCCGATCTGGGTTTCCAATCAGTCCTTCGTGTCCCTTTCCGGGTCTGAGAGTCACCGGCTGCCTGTGAGTCTCACCCAGATGGACCAAGGCGACCTGTGTTTCTGCCGGAGCCCCGGGCACAGCTACAATCACCAACCCTCAGTGCCGGCTAAGCACGAGGGGATGGTAATTCATCACCTCAGGGCGTTCCTAAGGGGCAGGAACGCACAGGCCCTGGGAAGAGGAGAGGGGAGCAACAGGATCATGGATGGGGAGGTCTCGGGCCAATTAGGAACTGCTGGACTTGTTTTGGGCATCGATTTAAAAAGGGGACGCAGCTCCGGGTCAGCCGAGGGGGCACCTGCGTTGGCAAGAAACCCAGCCGAGTTTCGTGGTCAGGCCTGGCACAGCGATTCCGACCCTCCTGTGTGCGCTCCAGTCCCCACCGCCCCGGTACCTTGGGGGGCGGGTCACGGAGCACACCGTTCTTGAAGTCGAAGTTGGTCAGGTCCTGCGACGGCCCCAGGAACCTGGTGAGCTCGATCTTGCTGCGGAATTTCTCGCCGTTGGGGCTGCAGGAGGGGGAGGCAGAGACAGAGCTGGCGTCAGGGAGGGCACCCCAGCCTGGTCTGGGGGGCTGGGAATACCCAGCCCTGCGAAGTGATGCTCCTGCCTGGAGCCAAAGGGAGCCGGGAGAAACAGGCTCGCTCGCGGAATGCCGTTTTTTCAGGCAGTGCAGGGTTAGCTGTGGAACTCACGGCCACAAGGTAATATCCAGGGGGCACTGGCAGGGATGAAATAACTCAGCACCCGAGACGCAATCTCAACTCTGCTTTGGAGCCAATCGCTACAGGGGAGGAGGGAGACGCTGCCCCCTACAGGAAGGGAAGGGCTCAGACAGGAGACTGGGAATTTCACAGCAGAAGAATTCTCTTTTAAGGTGAAAAGGACAGGAGGTTAAAAGGAGTTGGGAAGTGGGGCACGGGGGACTCATGGCTACTGAATCCGACTCCCCCCGTCACAGCGGAAGAGCAGGCCAGGGTGCGGACAGCCGTCTGACAAGCCAGGGGGATAAATGAAGTGCCAGCCAGCCATTTGGAGCCATCTGTTCCTCTCTGACCCCGCAGGAGGGGAGGGTGTGAGGGCGCTACAAAAAACCAGCTCGGAGGATCGCTGCCTGGATAATCTTCCCCTCCAGGGATCTGGGGGGCCAGGGCTCCCCAGGAGACAACCACGAGCGGGGGGCGTTAAGAGGGAAGGACCGGCCGGCGGAAGGAAACAGCGGCCGGCGAGCAGTTACAGCTGCCCCACACACGGCAAAACATGCCCCCTACGCAGCTAATTCGGCCTCCGAGACCGCCTAGATCTCAGCTGGCTGCTCCCACACTCACGACAGTCTGTCGGGAACCTTCTCCTTCCCAGCCTGCACTGCCCCTCGGGCCGACGACGGGCTTTCGTTTCACTAACTCGTTTCCCTCCTGACGCAACCAGACCCCCCACTTGTGTTTCCCCTTGGAGCTGGAAGCGTGACTCAAGAGGCCTAATATTTCTCCATTGCGCCTGATCCGTCCGAGGCTCGCCCATGCCCCCTGCGACCGACCGCTCCACCCAGCCCTGTCGCCTCCGCCATCACTCCTCAGCTGAGCCATGCCGGCTCAGAGCAGAACATCTCGTTCCTAACCCCACCGGCGGCACGGCCTTGCACTTTGGACTAGTCAGTTTATAACCCGGATTGGCCACGCCTCAGCTCCCAGCCCCTGGTTCTCGGCAGAGCCAGGATGATTTCGCCACCGGGCTGGCAGGGAGCGGGGAGCGGTTCCGGCGCGGATTTCCCGGACGCGCCGTGCATGGCCCAAGCCGCAAGGAAGCCAGGCCGGCGAGGGCCCCGGCTGGGCTGCCCTGGAAGGCTCTAGCCAGCTGAGAGCCTCACGGATGCCAGGGGCCGGGAGGCGGAGAGACGCCCTGGACCATGGTCACGGCCAGGCGGCGTGCAGGGACGGGGGAGGGCCCTAAGCCAAGGCTGCAGCCGCTGGGGGGTCTATCCTTCAGCAAAGTCCTGCCCTCCTAGGCTGTTTAGGACTAGACATGCTGTGGGATACAGGGAGCCCCCCCCAAGTTTCTAGACACTACTGTGACCCGGCTAACAATGCAACACAAGAGCAGACCCGGGGGGGTGGGGAGAAGAGACGCACTCCACCGGGGTGGGCAGCGCTACGTTGCCTTTCGGCCCAGCCAGGGTGGCTACGCCGAGGCTCTGGTGGCTGGAGGGAGAACCGCACAACCAACGAGATGCCTTGAGGGCGGGCGGGGGAGGGGACAGAGGGGGGACGGTTTCATTTCCTAACATGCGGGTTTTAACTGAAAAAGGACACATGTCAGCAACGGACTCGGGGGCTGGGAGGGAGACGCACACCCTGATCCACACGCAGACAACTCAGGGGGGAGACTGAGGAGAGAACCCAGGAGTCCTGACTCCCAGCCCACCCTGCTCTGAGTCACCACACCCCACTCCTGTCCCAGGGCAAGGGAGAGAACCCAGGTGTCCTGGCTCCCAGCCCCCCTGCTCTGAGCCACCATACCCCACTCTCCTCCCGGAGCTAGGAATAGAACCCAGGTGTCTTGGCTCCCAGCCCCCCCTGCTCTAACCCACTCGACACCCACTCCCCTCCCAGAACCAGGGAGAGAACCCAGGAGTCCTGGCCCACAGCAAAAGCTGCTCTTTATAACCCAGCTGGCTTTGGAGAAGGTAAATAGACTCCATCCAGCGGAGCCGGTTTCCTGTGGGGGCGGGCAGAGCAGAGTTATCTCCAGCTGCAGACAGACGCACCCTGTCTTCAGAGGGGGCTGCATGGCTGGAACAGGCAGCTCCTCTCCCACAGGAGCACCAGGGCCGGCAGGGGTCAGGGCCAGCACCCTTGCGTGACGAGGCTGGAGGCCCCTGAATCCCAGATGCCAGGCCAGGGAAGGGGGGGGAGAAGATCCAGGGAGCGAGGGGGCTGCAGGGGGTAGTGCCTGAATCCCAGGGGAGCCCAGAGTTCTGGCTCTGACCAGCTGAGGCCCTCCTGTGCCTCAGTGTCCCCTCCCCATGCCGCATCCACACCGGCTGTCACTGTGGCTCTGCAGAACACGATCCTCGTCCCGACCCTCTGCGGCGGGGGCTGCCCAGCCCCTCCCCCTGCCCCCAAGGGAGGAGGCAGCATCCGTACCCCTGATAGTAGGTGTCCGTCCGTCCACAGGTGGCCCCGGATCGGCGGTAGGCCTCGCGGCGCTTCATCCGGGCCCCAGGGTGGGGCAGTCCACCCAGCCCTCCGACATGGCGCTGAGCTGGGGGAGCGGTGGCAGAGCGGCTACTGCGGGGACAGAGACGGGGGAGTCAGCACAGCTGGATGGGGGTCAGGTTTCCCCACTGGCCTTGTGCCCCCACCCCTCCGCCCAGGGCTCGGGTGGACAACGCTCTGTGTCCAGGAACAGCTTCTACATTTCAGGCCAAGCCTGTTTACCAGTACTAACACCCCGCTCCCAGGGCTTGGGCTAGCTCTGACCACTAGCCCCCACTGCCCTCCCAGAGCCAGGGAGAGAACCCAGGAGTCCTGATTCCCAGCCCCCCATTCTAATCACCAGACCCCACTCCCACAGTTTGAATAGACTCTAGGAGTCCAGCTACTGGGACACTTAATTCACGTGACCCTCCTTGAAGGGTTATCATCCCAGAATAAAGGTTGGGAGTAATGAGGCTCCAGCTTAAGAAATCACATCACCCTGACAACTGGACACACAAACAACAGTACCGACCATCGACAGTGATAACTTGCCCAGCACTGAAATGCAGCCACCTCTGGGGCAGGCACCTGGGGAACAACCGCACATAACGCCACCTGGGGATGACTCTCCCAGCACCAAGATGCAGCCACCTCTTGGGTGGCGCAGCCAGGAACAGCCGCCCATAACACCTCGCCAGGCGCCGAGTTGTGAGCAAAGCGCTAGGGCCATTGGGAGGGCTCCGGCTTCAGGCTCAGGGCGCCCAGACTGAAGGCCTGTCCTTCCACCACCCCCTCCTTCCGGGCACAGGGAGCGGCCGGGAGCCAGCACCCACGGGGAGCATGACTCACGCTGCTCAGGCTTTGATCCTGGATCCTTCCGCAGGCCCGGGCCCAGCATGCCTTGCTCCTCGGCGGAGGGGCGAGCGACGTGGGCGTCTCCAACCAGGCTGGATCCTGCAGCCCCGGGACCCTGCCAGGGCTCTCGGGAAGGGAGGAGGAGATAAGGCCCAATACGGCGGCTCAGCTTTCAGGCCCGCAAGGTCAGTGGGAAGCCCGGCCCCGCGCTCCTGCTCCAACGCCTGGCCGCATTCCAGCGTGAGCAGTTACAGCCCGTCTCTGGCACGCCCAACACTGCCCCCATCAGATAAGGGAGCACTCTCCGAAGTCAGCACTCGGCAGCACGGTGGTTCCCAGCCGCCCCACCACCCCAGAGGTGGCCCGCATCTCAGCACCGGGAGAGCCGGCGTTATGCGACGTTACAGGCAGCTGTTCCCCAGCCGTCCCACGCCACAGAGCTGGCCGCATCTTAGCACTGGGAGAGCAGGCATTATCGGCGTTACGTGTGGCTGTTCCCCAGCTGCCCCCTGCCCCAGAGCTGGCCGCATCTCAGCACCGGGGAGAGCAGGCGTTATGTGCAGCTGTTCCCCCAGCTGCCCCCTGCCCCAGAGCTGGCCGCATTGCAGTGCCGGGAGAGCTGTCGCTATGCGGCATCATGTTTGGCTGTTCTGCAGCTGCCCCTGCCCAGAAACGGTTGCATCTCAGCACAGGTCAAGCCCTACCCAATGCAGCCGCACGTGCGCTGTTCCCAACAGGGCCCGCACTCCAGACCTGGCCCGCCTCTCAGCACCACGCAAGCCACCCACACATGGCGTCACTGCGTGGCTCTTCCCCAGCTGGCCCCTGCCCAGAGGTGGCTGCACCGCATCACCCGGCAGGGCGCGGGGCGCGGTGCGGCTCTTCCCCAGCTGCGGCTCTGTGCCAGGCGAGCCGTGCCTGTGGGGGCTGCTGAACTGCCACCAACCGGGAAGCCAGCCAATTCTGCGTGTCCGTTTAACGCCATTTCAGATGGCGGCAGCCCAGGCCCAGAGACATCCTGCCAGCTCACGCGTTTCAGCCCCCTTGTTTTCCCTTTCCGACAGGGGGGCCTCCCCCCCCCACCCCGCACCACGTGAGACCTAAACAACAGGCAAACTGGCAGCTCCAGCCCCAGCCGCGACAGCCTCTCCCAGCCGAGAGGAGAACGCACAGAGCGTGTCGGGCACAAAAACCAGCCCAACGTCACGAGCCGAGTTACAGCTGAAAACCACCGAGCTCCGGCCGTGGACACCTGCCAGGGGCGGGCTCTTCCGCACAGCGGGGGCCCTTCGGCAGCCCAAGGGGCTCGCGGGAAACGGGCCGGCAGCAAGCGCGCGGGCAGCTCGTGTCGCCGGACGGCATTTCACGGCCGAGGAATCCGAGCGTTAAGGAGTTAGGAGCAAGATTATTTTGCACTCTGGAGGCTTCCCCAGGTCTCCGTGTCCCGCCTCTCCTGCCCCACCCCCCGCTCTGCTCTCTCTCTAGATTGAGTCTTTCCAGCCCCCCCCAAGAACGGGGAACCCCCAATTTCAGTCGGGCCATGCACAGCCCTGACACACAGGCTGTCTGGCCCCCAGCCAGGGACCCGGAGCGCTGCCATAAGCCAGGCGACGATGGGTTTTTTTTAGGGCAACGGGCAAACCCCCGAAACAAGGCCTGATTCATAGCGGCCGGCACCCCAGAGCTGCGATATCGCGGCTCTGAGCTGCCTGGGCAGAGCCAGGAATGTCGGGGTCACCGCCAGCCTTGTGGGGGACCCACCCGGCGACGGGCAAGTATGGGGCACCCCCGATCTCCCCGCGGGAGCGGCAGATGCTAGATTGCGGCAGGAACCCAGCAAGTCGCTGCGACATCACGGTTTGGCACAGAGACACCATACGATGGTCGGGCGCCTGGGTGCTGCATGGCCCCAGTTGTGCCAAGCTAACGGGGGAGAGGCGAAGCGCCCATGTTTTGGGGCCCTTCGGAGCTCAGTTTGGGAGCGATTCAGCTGAAGTCGGGGGAACAGACGCCATCAGGGCACGGGACAACACCTACCGACTGCGTCGGGGAGTTTTCCCTGCCCTAAGACTAGGTAGCCCGGGTTGGCACTTCCTGCCCCCCAGCCCCGGCCTTGCTCCGCTCAGGAGGAAGATAAACACGGCACCAGGTTGGGCAGCAACGCCAAGGCCCGGCTGGGGGAGGGCAGCGGACGCCAGCCCGGAGCCAGGTTCGGGGCCAAGCGCCGCCGAGCCGGTGCCCACACGCCATCCCCGGAGCCGGGTTGAGCCCAGATCCCCCGGCCCCGACCCAGATCACCCGTGCGTGCCCACCCGCCTGCGTCCCTGACGTGGCTTCCCACCAGCCCGAGCCCTCCGGGCATCGGTACCACTCCCACACCTTTCCCCTCCAGCTGTCCCCATCGCCGCCCCACGGGCCCCCCCCCCCCACTCCCTGTTTGCCCACAAAGACCCGGGCCCCGATCCAACATCACGCCTGGAGAGAGATTCATGCCTAGGGGCAGGGACCCCCAGCTGCCCCCCACAAACCTGGCCACAGGGCTCCCTGCCCAGCCCCCCCCACATTCCTCTTCAGCCCCACTTCCGTCCCACTCCTCCCCTTCGCTCCCCCAGGGCCTTTCCCACTTCCCTCTGTCCCCAAACCCCTCCCTTTCCAGTGCACCCCACTCCCACCCCAATGCCTCCCCCAGAAGGCACAGCCTCTACCCCCAATCCTCTGCCACCCCCTCACCCTTCACATCAGCCTCCATTTCCCCAGCCCCCCAACTGCCTGGTGCCCCTACTCCCCTCTCCAAGTCCTCTCCCTCTGCAGCACCCCAAACCCCGGTGACCCTCCCAGCCAACAGCCCCATCACCCCAGAGCTCCCCAATGCCTGCCCCCTTGACACTCCCCTACTCCTCTCCCTCCCAGCACCCCTGCAGCGTCTCTGCAGACACCACCTCCCACTGCCCCCCACTCCCTCAGACCTGCCCCCACCAGCCAGTGGCCCTCACCCAGTGCCCCCCAATTGCTCCGGGTTTCTCACACACCCAGCTCCTCGGCCCCACCCCCCACCACCAGCCAACTCTCTCAACACCTCCCCTATTGGACACCCCACTTACCAGCTCCCCCCGCCCCCTGGTCATCTGGGCTCCACCCCACCTCATCCTAGGGCCTCACGGAGCCAGCCCCCAAAGCCCCTCTGCCCTCCAACCCTTCCCCAGACATCCCACTTTCCCAACCCCCCCTTCCTTGGGCCTGGCCCCCCAGCTAGTCTCCCCACGTCCTCAGGCCTGGGCCCCCTTTCCCAGCACCCCCCGAGACCCTTCCACTGCAATTAACCTCCCACACTGCTCCTGCCCCCCCCAACTCCCCTCCCAGCCCCCCACAGTCTCCTGGTACCCCTCCCCCAGTCACGCCCCTGCCCAGCTCCCCCAACCCCTCCTGCACCCCCCATACCACAGCCCCCCAACTCCCTCCTCCCTGCCACAGGCCTCCAGCCCCCATCCACACTCCCCTGGGGCCCCCCTCACCCCAGACCCCCAACTCCCTCTGTCCCCCGCCCCTGACACCTAGGCCCCCCAACTCCCTGCTCAGGACTCCTCCCCCTGCCCATGCTATAGTCCCCCAATTCCCTCTTCACCCCCATTGCCTACAACCCCCTCCCCCCAGGACACCCCGTCCCAGGGCCCCCCCCTCCCTCCTCACCCCACAGCCCCCAACTCCCTCCTCACCCCCTGAAGCCCCCTCCCCCCGGCCTACCAACTCCTGCAGCCCCCTCCCCCGGGACACCCCGTCCCAAGGCCCCGCCCACAGCCCCCTCTCACAGCCCCCCAACAACCTCCTTACCCCCTACAGTTCCCCCTCCCCAGCCCCCCAACTCCTGCAGCTGCCTCCCCCGGGACACCCCGTCCCAAGGCCCCCCGAGTCCCTCCTCACCCCCTGCAGTCCTCCCCCCCCAGCCCCCTCCGCCAGGACACCCCGTCCCATGGCCCCCCCACTCCCTCTCACCCCACAGCCCCCCCCACAGCCCCCCGACTCCCCTCCTCACCCCCTGCAGTCCTCCCCCCCCAGCCCCCTCCGCCAGGACACCCCGTCCCATGGCCCCCCCACTCCCTCCTCACCCCACAGCCCCCCCCACAGCCCCCCGACTCCCTCCTCACCCCCTACAGTCCTCCCCCCCCAACCCCCAGCCCCCTCCCCCGGGACACCCCGTCCCAAGGCCCCCTGACTCCCCCCCCAGCCCACAGCCCCCCAACAACCTCCTCACCCCCTACAGCCCCCTCTCCCCGGCCCCCCAACTCCTGCAGCCCCCTCCCCCGGGACACCCCCCCGGCCGCGCCCCCCCTCACCGCTGGGCGGCTCCCGGGCCCCCCCCGGGCCGGCGGCTCCATCCCGCGGGCCCCGCTCGTGGCGCAGCAGCAGCGGCCGCAGCCCGGGCGGCGCGCGGGGCTCGAACCGGAACCGGAAACCGGGCGGGGGGGGGGCCGGGAACGGCCAGTCACGTGGCCACGGGGGCGGCACCGTGTGGCGAGGGCGGGGCCTGGAATGGGGGCGGGGGGAGTTGGGGCAGGAAGAGGAGGGAGTCGGGGGGAAGGAGGGAGTCGGGGGTTTGGGGGGGGGAGGAGGGAGTTGGGGGGCGGGGGAAAGGAGGGAACCGGGGGTTTGGGGGGGGAGGAGGGAGTTGGGGGGCGGGGGAAAGGAGAGAACTGGGGGTTTGGGGGGGAGGCAGTTGGGGGGCGGGGGAAAGGAGGGAACCGGGGGTTTGGGGGGGAAGGAGGGAGTTGGGGGGCGGGGGGGAAGGAGGGAACCGGGGCTTTGGGGGGGAAGGAGGGAGTTGGGGGGCGGGGGAAAGGAGGGAACCGGGGGTTTGGGGGGGAGGAGGGAGTTGGGGGGCGGGGGGAAGGAGGGAACCGGGGGTTTGGGGGGGGAGGAGGGAGTTGGGAGGCGGAGGGAAGGAGGGAACCGGGGGTTTGGGGGGGAGGAGGGAGTTGGGGGGCGGGGGAAAGGAGGGAACCGGGGGGTTGGGGGGGAGGAGGGAGTTGGGGGGCGGGGGAAAGGAGGGAACCGGGGGGTTGGGGGGGAGGAGGGAGTTGGGAGGCGGAGGGAAGGAGGGAACCGGGGGTTTGGGGGGGAGGAGGGAGTTGGGGGGCGGGGGAAGGAGGGAACCGGGGGTTTGGGGGGGGAGGAGGGAGTTGGGGGGCGGGGGAAAGGAGGGAACCGGGGGTTTGGGGGGGGAGGAGGGAGTTGGGAGGCGGAGGGAAGGAGGGAACCGGGGGTTGGGGGGGGAGGAGGGAGTTGGGAGGCGGAGGGAAGGAGGGAACCGGGGGTTTGGGGGGGGAGGAGGGAGTTGGGAGGCGGAGGGAAGGAGGGAACCGGGGGTTGGGGGGGAGGAGGGAGTTGGGGGGCGGGGGAAAGGAGGGAACCGGGGGTTTGGGGGGGGAGGAGGGAGTTGGGAGGCGGAGGGAAGGAGGGAACCGGGGGTTTGGGGGGGGAGGAGGGAGTTGGGAGGCGGAGGGAAGGAGGGAACCGGGGGTTGGGGGGGAGGAGGGAGTTGGGGGGCGGGGGAAAGGAGGGAACCGGGGGTTTGGGGGGGGAGGAGGGAGTTGGGAGGCGGAGGGAAAGAGGGAACCGGGGGTTTGGGGGGGGAGGAGGGAGTTGGGGGACGGGGGAAAGGAGGGAACCGGGGGTTTGGGGGGGAGGAGGGAGTTGGGGGGCGGAGGGAAGGAGGGAACCGGGGGTTGGGGGACCCCCAAGGAAGCAGTGTGTGGGGCAGACACACAAGCGGCCCAGGGGCTCCCCGCAGCCCGCCCCAGCCGTATCCCACCTGCTCTATGCTGCCGCCCGCGGGTGGGGGGGGGAAGGGAAGCTGAAGGGGGCGGGCTAATATAGGCTAAGCCACGCCCTGTGGGCGGATCGTATGCAAATGAGAGCCGGGAAGGGGCGCTGGAACACCTTTCATAGGGCGATGAAGAACGGGGGCGGGGCCGTTAGCCCGTGGGACTCCCCGCAGCGGTGGGAGATGGGCGGGTGAGCCATACCTCAGGCAGGGCATTAACCCACGGGACTCCCCGCTGCAGGATCTGATGGGGGGGAGCTCCGACAGGGCAGTAACCCACGGGACTCCCTGCTGCAGGGTCAGATGGGGGGGGAGAAATAGCTCAGCCAGGAAATCCCCTGAAGAACAGCCGCTGTCCCACCGCCCCCCCAGCGAAAAGTAAAAGTAAGCTTCACTTTAAAACTTCTTTATTAATGCCAGCTTCGTCCCGTGCCCCCCACCCCGGCCTCTGCCCCCTGCTGCCCACACTCACCCCTCGCCCCCACTGCCCTAACCTGGCAAGTGTCCGTGTCTCTGCAGGGTAGACCCCACACCCTGCAGCACCTGGAGAAGCACCCATGGGGGGGGGAGGGAGAGGGACAAGCCAAAGCCCCAGCAGGAGGGCTGGAGTGGGGTAGGAGAGCTGGGGGGAGCGGGGTGCCAGAAGCCCCAAGCTAGCGGGGGGGGGGGGGGGAGAGTGGGGGCCTGGGCAGGATCGAATTCCCCCACCCCTGACAGAGCTGTGCTACTTTTTTCCTCCTTTTGGTTTTTGGTTTTTTTTTTTTGTAAAGAAAAAAAAAGTTTTTTTTAAAAAAAATTATTAAAAAAAACCAACGAGCGTCGGGAGAATCCACCGAGTCTGGCGCCGGCCCTGGGAGAGAGAGAAAGAGCAGTTAGGGGGGCCCCGGAACCCAGCCCCCCCGAGCCCGCAAGTGAGCCTGGAGGGGAGCCGGCTCCCCCGAGAGGCAAGGCCCCGGGCCCCCGCGGCTCACCGGGCTCAGCGGTCCGTGGTGGTGCGCAGGTCTGTGGTCAGCGGGTCGTGCTGGATGGTCTGGTGCAGCATCAGCGCCAGCAGCCCGGCCCGGTTGGTCATGGCCATGCGCACATTTCGCTCCTGCTCAAACAGCTCGTCCAGCTTGTACCACTGCCAAGAGCAGGAGGTGCCGTTACACGCAGCCGCCTCTGGGCCAGGGCAGCTGGGGAACAGCTGCACACAACGCCGATGGGGACAGCTCGGCCGGCCCTGAGATGCAGCTAGCTCTGGGGCAGGGCAGCTGGGGAACAGCCACACACAACACCAATGGGGACAGCTCGGCCGGCCCTGAGATGCAGCTAGCTCTGGGGCAGGGCAGCTGGGGAACAGCCACACATAACGCCGATGGGGACAGCTCGGCCGGCCCTGAGATGCAGCTAGCTCTGGGGCAGGGCAGCTGGGGAACAGCCGCACATAACGCCGATGGGGACAGCTCAGCCGGCGACAACAGACAGAGACTGGGTCAGGAAAAGGGGAGCTCCCTACTCAGTTAAAAGTGTGGGAGGGCTGTGGGTGGGGGGAATTTCTTCAGTCAGAAGGAATCAAACGAGTTGGGATCATGCCTAGATTTTAGTGCCTGGGCCTCACTGCCAGGGGAGAGTGCCCCCTGCCCAGCCTCCCAACCCCCAGCGCCTGGCCCTGCCCGGTCCCCCAGCACCCGGCCCTGCCCTCCAGCACCCGGCCCTGACCACCAGGGGAGAGCGCCCCCTGCCCGGCCCCCCGGCCCTGACCACCAGGGGAGCGCGCCCCCTGCCCGGCCCCCCGGCGCCGGCCCTGCTCCGTACCACGCGCACTCTCTCCAGGTCCACCTCGGCCCGGCGCAGTTTCTCCCAGCAGTAGTGCCGGTTGCATTTCCTCTTGGGCACGCGGCAGAAATCGCCGGTGAGCTCAGACACGTCCTTGACCAGAGGGCAGCCGCACACCTCGTCCACCGACACCTGGAGGGGGCACCACAGGGTTCGCACCCACGCTGCCCCTCACGGCCGACCCGCAGCCCCCCGCTAGCCCAGCCCTGCCCCCCGGCCACAGCCAGGGCCCCTCACCTTGGGGTCGCGGGAGTGCTCGGGGCACAGCACCTGCAGTCGCTTGCAGTACGTCTTGCTCTGAGGGTTGTAGACGTCACAGAAGAGGCGGGTGGCCCTGGGGAGGGGAGACATGGTGCCCGGGTGAGAGGTGGCAGCTGCTACCAGCTGCCTGTGGGGCGGGAGGAACGACTCCATACGCCTAGGAAGACCTAGGCAGCACTGCCCCATTGTTCAGAGAGGGAAACTGAGGCACATGCATGTGCATTCAATCCTGCCTGTCAGAGCCAGAGCGAGAACCCAAGTGTCCTGGCTCCCAGCTCCCCCTGCTCTTACCACTAGACCCCACCCTTTTCCAGAGCCACGGAGAAAACCCAGGAGTCCTCTGGAAATTGTCTGAATGTCTTACGTGGGGTTCCACAGGGATCTGGTGGTGTTTTACATCTTTATTAACTACCAGGACGTAGGGAGAGACCGATCCAGTGTAGAGATGGCACAAAGCGAAGGGGGGTTGCCAACCCGGAGGACAGAGCTAAAATTCAGAGGGATCTTGATAAATCGGAGAACGTGGCTATCGCCAACACAATGAATTTCAATGAAGGCCCCGTGGAGGATGGAAAAACCCAACACACAATAACAGACTGGAGGAGAAGGGGAGTCCCTAGCCGCAGACCCACACGCCGGCGGGGACCGCGAGACGGTCGTCGTGTTGTAGGACTAGGATTTTATGTTTGTACTTGGTATAACTTCGAATGAAGAATAAAGAATAATAATGTAACAAAGGGGCGGGCAAACTTTTTGGCCCAAGGGCCCCATGGGGTTTCTGAAATTGTATGGAGGGCCGGGTAGGGGAGGCTGCACCTCCCCAAACAGCCAGGCATAGCCTGGCCCCCAACCCCTATCTGTTAGGGGAAATCAACCTAGTTAGCATATGTGACTCCATTTTGGGTTTCCTGTCGGCCATTAACTAGAAGCGAGCACATCAGTACCAAGGAAGGAAGGATCCTTCAGGGTGGACAGCTGGACGGCTTCAAGATAAGGGAAATGAAGGAGACAGGAACCAGCCGACATGCCTGACGTTTTTCGCATGGGGAAGGTGGCTGCAGGGGATCGGCAATAGAGAAGGAGAAGGCCTGTTTATTGGTTTAGGCCCCCCGAGCCACACAGGTAGGATGTTTTGCCCACAGTATATAATCTTTGTGTAACCTGTAATCGGGGTCCCGTTCTGCTTAACAGAGCAGTACCACGCTCGAGCGTAATAAACCTACAAACTTTGAGACACTCTACAGTCTGTCTTCATTTGGTTGCCTCAGCCTAGAAACGAACTGTACGTGTCCTAACTGGAATAATTCGTAACAATCGGACTGTCCCCGGGGACTCCTGCCCCATCCGCCCCGCTCCCTGTCCCCCCACCGGGACTCCTGCCCCATCCATCCACACCGCTCCCTGTCCCCTGACCACCCCCCCGGGACTCCCACCCCATCCATGCCCCCCTGCTCCCTGTCCCCTGACCACCACCCCCCGGGACCACCACCCCATCCATGCCCCCCTGCTTCCTGACCCCCCACGGGGACTCCTGCCCCATCCATGCTCCCCTGCTCCGTGTCCCCTGACTGCCCCCCAGGACTCCTGCCCCATCCACTCCCCCCTGCTCCCTGACCCCCCATGGGGACTCCTGCCCCATCCATCCACACCCCTCCCACCCGCTCCCTGTCCCCTGACCACCCCCCCAGGACTCCTGCCTCATCCATGCCCCCCTGTTTGCCCCCCGAGGACTCCTGCCCCATCCACTCCCCCCTGCTCCCTGACTGCCCCCGGACCTCCCGCCCCTGACTGCCCCTGTCTCCATTTGACCACGCTGACCCCTATCCACAGCCCCATCCCCTGACCACCACCCCAAACTCTCCTGCCCTCTATCCAACCCCCCTGCTCCCTGCCCCCTCACCGCGCTGCCTGGAGCACCGGTGGCCGGCAGCACTAGAGCCGGCCACGTCACCGCGCAGCACAGAGCACCGGGTCAGGCCGGGCTCTGCAGCCGCACTGCCCGGCAAGAGCTCGCAGCCCCGCTGGCCAGAGCATTGCATCAGCAGCACAGTGAGCTGAGGCTGCCGGGGAGGGGGAACAGCAGGGGAGGGGCTGGGGGCTCGCCCCCCAGGCCAGGAGCTCAGGGGCCGGGCAGGAGGGTCCCGCAGGCCGGATGTGGCCCACGGGCCGTAGTTTGCCCACCTCTGATGTAGCATGTATTAAGGGTATTGATGTATGATATGATGTGACCATATTCTGCCAGCCACCCTGTCTGAAAGCGGGAAGTGTGCCCTTGGTAGAGATGCATCAGCCCGAATCTTGTGTCTGAAGCCGATTTCAAGGCAGTAATAGACCTTTAGGGTCACCACTTCGTTGGAGGTTTAAAATTACCGTTTCGAAATAAGTAAAAGAATGTGACAATTGTTTTCTCCTGCCTTGCCAGTTGATGTTCCTGTTCAAATGCTCTGGGTAAATCAGTCCTGTGTTGTGTGTGAATGAGGAATGTGTGGGTTAAGAGATAAGTCTGAAGGCCATTACCAGACCAGATGTTCTAGGGAGGAACCAAGAACAGACGTAAAGGTGCCAGGAGTCTGCAACATGCCCCTGTTGAGAGGTCAGAGGAAGGCAGATTGACAACTCTAAAGATGCGGCAGGCACCTATCAATGGGGACAAGATAGCTGTGATCAAAACTAGCCTGGGGTAACTCCCCAAGTGACAGATGATGGAACAAGATAAAGGATGAGAAGGACAATTTAAGAAAACAAACGGCGACTGATCACAGCACAAAGGTGCAAAACTCATTGGTCCCAAGGAAGGAAAATCACGATAGAAACAGGGGGCCTGGCCATGAACCTTTGGGTTCGTCCTGCCAAGACTTCCCCGCAGCACTGTGTCG
The DNA here is from genome assembly GCF_965152235.1 of Eretmochelys imbricata. Classification (NCBI taxonomy): domain Eukaryota; kingdom Metazoa; phylum Chordata; order Testudines; family Cheloniidae; genus Eretmochelys; species Eretmochelys imbricata. The sequence goes on along the minus strand of NC_135594.1, from coordinate 16,109,376 downwards.
TGACCGACGGAACCCAGTTCCTCCCTACCCGTGATCAACCTAGCTGGCCACTAGATTGATCCAGACTGGTACTTATGAGATCAACGCATGGGACAAGGAGTGTGTGTGTGAGAGATTAAATGCATATGCTAATTGTTGTGTTTCCAATAAACGCGGCGTATTGCCTTTTCCCCTGAAAAAGATCCCGTGTGCTTCTTATCAGCATAACAGTGTGCCCCTGGAGTGGGACAGGGGGACATTTTCGGCAGCAGCGGGCATGACTGAGCAGGCCTTTTTAGGAACCCCTCTGCTCACCCCGGACGGGGAAGGGGTGCCCCAAACACAAGCAATCCCACCATACCTGACTGGAGAACTGGCTCCAGGGGGATCGCACCCTACGCGGTCGAAAACCAAAAAAATGTTTCTTGCAACTCGGCCTGTCCGTGCCCTGCTAGACGGATCAAAAAGCGAAAGACCCCAAGGCAGAGCAGCAATTGTCACCCGAGGTACAACAGCGACATCACTGCTCTTGGCAAGACACGATGCGCCCATCAGAGTATAACCACCGCCCTCCAGTGGCCTTCTTCTGGAAAGGAAAACCAGCACACAACAGGCCAATACCCGGTGTTGGCTTAGCCCTCAAGAACTTTCTAGTCAACCGCCTGATTGAGCTCCCCGGCACCATCAATGAGCATCTTATGCATCCATTCCCAAAACAGAGAAGATAATCCTCTTAGGGGACTTTAACGCAAGAGTTGGCCGAGATTTTAACGTATGGAGTAGCACCACGGGGAAGGAAGGAGGGAAGGAAGGAAGGACAGACGGACTGAGTCGGCAAGACCACTTCCAATGGGATCCTTCTGCTCAGCCAATGTGCAAAGTGTGACCTTGTGATCACAAGCACAGTCTTCAGACAAAGCAACAAGTACAAAACAACTGGACAACACCCCTGCTCAAAAGAGTGGCACCTCCTCAACTAAGTCATTGGAAAAACACAGGATCGAAGAGATGTCCAAATCACCTGTGTCGTGAGAGGAGCCGATGCTTGCCGGACTGACTCCCGCCTGGGGAGGTCAGTCATGTCCCTCAGGATTGCACCGAAACATAGAAAGCAATCCAAATCACACAGACAGCAGCACAACAGCCAAAGACTTCGATCCTCAGTGCACCGAGAGACCTTCAAACACTCCTCAGTGAAAAACTGGCCATATGCTCACCTGGAAACGACAACACAAGCGTCAAGGAAGACTGGGAAGCCATAAAACGGCCTACCCACAAGGCTTGCGAGGAATCCATCGGCCTCGCTGCCGGCTGCCATCAGGACTGGTTTGACAACAACAACGTTGCGATTACAGCCCTTTTGGGCCAGAAGAGAAAAAGCTTTTTGCGATTGGCAAAACCAACCCCTGTCCAGTCAGAAGCAGGGCTCTCTCCAACAGCTCAAAGGAGCATCCGAGAAATCAAAACCAAATGGCGGGAGGACAAAACAAAAGAAAGCCAAACGTTCGCTGACAGACACCATATGTGGAGGTTTTTTGGTGAGACAAAGACCCTGTACGGACGAAGCTCACGGGGCCTCATGCCGCTGAGCTCTGAAGACGATAGTGCCCTTCTTAAAGGGAACGGATCCATCAAAGAGCGCTGGAAAGAACATGGCCAAAAGCTTCTAAATCGAGAATCGACTGTGACTGACGACACGAGCGACTCCATCCCTCGGCACCCAATCTGGGAAACTCTTGCCAACCCACCGACGCCTGAAGGGATCTGCAAAGCAATTAATCAAATGTAGACCAGTAAAGCACCAGGTCCTGATGGCGAACCAGCTGAAGTACTGAAAGCCGGGGGAGAAACACTGACTAACAAGATTCATTTGCTGCTCCTCAAAATCTGGCGCACGGAAGAAATCCTCACTGACTTACGTAACGCTAACAATGTCACCATTTTCAAAAATAGGGACAGTGCCGACTGTGGCAAGTACCGAGGCACTGCCCTGCTCTCCATCGCTGGGAAGATTCTTGCTAGAATCTCACTGAATCGCCTGTTTCCTCTTGCAGAGGAAGTATTGCCAGCATCCCAGTGTGGCTTCAGACCATCACGAGGCACCACCGACGTGATTTCCGCAGCCAGGCAGATCCAGAAAAAAGACCAAGACCACCAGCAGGAGCTGTATATGGCCTTTATCAATCTGACCAAAGCCTTCAACTCCGTCAACCGTGAGGCTCTGTGGAAAATCATGTCAACGTTTGGCGGCCCAAGCAAATTTATAACCACGGTAAGACTCCTCCACGACCGGATGACTGGCTCCATCTTCCGCAGTGGCTCTGCCTCCGAGCCCTTTGCCGTCCGAACTGGCGTAAAACAAGGCTGTGTACCGGCACCCACCCTTTTCTCCGTTTTCTTAGTAGCTACGAAAACACTAACCCAAGACTGTCTCCCACAGGGCGTTGGCTTCCAATATCGGACTGACGGCCACCTCTCCAACCTCTCTCGTCTCCCTGCCAGAACGAATATCGGCAACAATAACCAGGCTCCGGCACGCAGATGATTGGGCGGTAGTTGCAGACTCGAAGGAGGACCTACAAACAGCCCTTAATTGCTCCTCTTGGCCCTGGTCTACACTAGGACTTTAGGTCGAATTTAGCAGCGTTAAATCGATGTAAACCTGCACCCGTCCACATGATGAAGCCCTTTATATCGACTTAAAGGGCTCTTAAAATCGATTTCCTTACTCCACCCCTGACAAGTGGATTAGCGCTTAAATCGGCCTTGCCAGGTCGAATTCGGGGTACTGTGGACACAATTCGACGGTATTGGCCTCTGGGAGCTATCCCAGAGTGCTCCATTGTGACCGCTCTGGGCAGCACTCTCAACTCAGATGCACCATTGTCTGCCGTTGCTCTGACGCAGGGAGGGGCGACTGACGACACGGCTGACAGGGTTGGCTTACAGGGAGTTAAAATCAACAAAGGGGGTGGCTTTACATCAAGGAGTATTTCAGGCAGGACTTCACGGAGGGTTCCAATAAGAAATGGTGCACCCAAGTTATTGTTCTTATTGGAACAAGCAGGTTGGTCTGGCCTCTGACTGATACATGGCTAGATTTACCTCGCTGCACCTTCTCTGTGAGTGACTGCAGTGTGACCTAGAGGAATGAGTCCCCTAGACGGGGGCGCAGGGGGGGGGTTGCAAATGAGTACAAAACAAATCTGGTCTATTTCTTGTTTTGATACACTCCATCTATCTTTTACATCTTTGGCTGGCAGCAGACGGTGCAGAAGGACTGCATGCCATCCACATCTCATGGCTGCTCGGCAGAAGATGGTACAATAGGACTGCTAGCAATCCGTATCGCTTGCCTGCTCACCGTAAGATGGTTCAATAGGACTGACTGCAGGACTAAAGAGAATGACCTGATCAAGTCACTCCAGATTTAGTCCCTGCACCCATGTCTGCCCAGGCGCTCCTGATCGACCTCACAGAGGCAACCAGGAGCACCTCGGACATGACGATGACGGCTACCAGTCCTACTGTACCGTCTGCTGCCACAAGGCAAGAGGTTGCTGCTGCTGTGTAGCAATGCAGTACGGCGTCTGTCAGCACCCAGGAGACATACAGTGACCGTGAGCTGAGCGGGCTCCATGCTTGCCGTGGTATGGCGTCTGCACGGGTAACCCAGGAAAAAAGGCGCAAAACGATTGTCTGCCCTTGCTTTCACGGAGGGAGGGAGGGAAGGGGGGCCTGACGACATGTACCCAGATCCACCTGCGACAATGTTTTAGCCCCATCAGGCATTGGGATCTCAACCCAGAATTCCAGTGGGCAGCGGAGACTGCGGGAACTGTGGGATAGCTATCCACAGTGCAAAACTCCGGAAGTCGACGCTTGCCTCGGTACCGTGGAAGCGCTCCGCCAAGTTAATGCACTTAATACACTTAGAGAATTTTCTGTGGGGACACACACACTCAAATATATAAAACCGACTTCTATAATTTCGTAGTGTAGACAGACCCTGAAACTTACAAAAGCCTAGAGCTAATGCTGAACATCAACCAAAAAAAAAAAGGTCCCCGCCAGCCAGTCCCCGGTCAATCATCGGACCCAGCAAGGAAGATCTATATCGACAAAGAAGAACTGGAAAACGTAGAAGACTTTGCCTATCTTGGCAGCCGTCTCTCACAGAGGGCAGACATAGAAGTCGAGATCCAGCCCAGAATTCGCCATGCCAGCCTTGCCTTTGGCGACTGTCTCGCCGGATTTTCAACACTCACAACATGAGAACGCACACGACACTTGTAGTTTATAAAGCGGTGGTAATCCCAGCTCTCCTCTACGGCTGTGAGACGTTGGTGACCTACAGGAAAAACCTGAAAAACCTGGAACGCCAGCACCGAGGCTTTCTCTGGAAGATCCTCAACATAAAGTGGGAGGATCGTCGCACTAATCTCAGTGTCCTCACGAAGGCCAACACCCTTAAGATGAACGTCAAGAGATCTGGCACGACACCACACGCCGGGGGAGAGCAGCCCAGGATAGGGGTAACTGGCGAAGACTTGTCAGAGAGGGAGCATCCACTTTTGAGGAAAATCGCCTTGCCCTGGTCGCAGAAAAACGCCAGAAAAGAAAGGACACAAGACTGTCCTGCTGCAATCACGGGCCAGCCCCGTCTTCTAACCCCACCTGCAACGTCTGCCAACGAGCCTGCAGCTCAAGGATCCGACTCCTCAGTCACCAAAGGACCCATGAAAAACAAAGCCTGTGGAAGAGATCATGCTCGACCTCGAGGGGTCGCTCAGGCTATTGCAAAAAAAGCACATGCAATTTTAGGTTGCATTAACAGAGGCATAGCCAGCAAGTCGCAGGAGGGGACAGGACCGCTCGACTCGGCTCTGGCTAGGCCTCAGCTGGAGGACGGTGTCCGGTTTTGGTCACCAACGCATAGAAAGGATGTGGAGACACTGGGTAGGATCCAGAGGCGAGCGTCAAAGATGATCAAAGGGGAGGGACGCCAGCCATGTGAGCCAAGGCGGCAGGAACTGGGTACACTCAATTTGGAAAAGAGATTGAGGGGGGACATGACAGCGCTCTTCGAATACTCGAAAGGCTGCCATAGAAAAGATGGAGACAGGTCGTTCTCTCAGAGGGCAGGACGAGAGGCCGTGGGTTCAAACTACAGCACAGCAGATTGAGATTAAATCTCAGGGAAAACTTCTGGCCAGGAAGAGCAGCAGGACGATGGAACCGAGGCCTCGGGAGGTCGTGGAAGCTCCTTCGAGGAGGGTTTCAGGCGGAGGCCAGAGCCACCTGTCTTGGATGGTTTAAATCCTGCAGCGTGGTCAGGGGTCTGCCTAGGTGCCCCTTGTGGTCCTCTCTAACACTATAGGTTGAGGAGTCTATGAAGGTACATGCAAGTGGGGCAAAGAGGAGGACTGTAGCAATCAAAGACAATGGGTGAAATCCCTCAGGGGAATTACAGTGACGTGGGAACCAAAAGCAGTGGAACGGTGAAGAGAGGGGACAACAGGCAGAGGGAGTCAGTGGGAGAACCATATGTGGGGGGGAACCAGGGGGTCAGGTTGGTGGGGGAAGGTTTAGAAGATGGACAATGTCAGCCCATATGGGCTGGGACTCACCCCTCTATGCGGGTTGGGTACATGGATCCGAACGACGTCTGGCTCTCGTACTGCGGGGAAGGGAGAACACAGGGCTCGTCAGTGCACCGGGAGGGGGAGGGGGACGGGGACAAGACAGGGGAACAGCCACACGTAACGCCGCATGGCTGTCAGATGCGGCCATCTCTGGGGCGGAGCAGAGGGGGGAACAAGGGGAGAGTCTGTGTTTCCCGGGCCCCGCAAGGCAGGGCAGCGTACCTTGGCGTAGCAACGTTCCATGTGGCGCAGAGCCACCTTGGGGTTGATGGGGTGCCCGCAGGAGACGCAGAAGATCTGCAGGTCGGTGTCGTCGCTATCTCCCTCGTTGGTCTGTGGGGAGAGAGCAGGGAGGGCCCTCTTAGCGCTGCCCCATCGGGGGATCCCTGAGCTCGGGACAGCTGGGGAGAGAACCCAGGAGTCCTGGCTCCCAGCCCCCCCACCCCGCTGTAACCCGCCAGACCCCACTCCCCTCCCAGAGCCAGAGCTCAGGCGTCCGGCCCCGCCCACCTCCTCATCCTCCTTGATGGCCTGCTGCTTGGCCTTGCCGATGACGGCCTCCAGCTCGTGGAAGCGACGCTCCATCTCCTGCAGCCGCAGCCGCGCCTGCTGCTGCTCCCGCCGGATCCGCTCCAGCAGCTTCTTGCCGTGCTCCTCCGCCACGCACGGGCTCTGCTGCCACTGCTGGATGCGCTGCGGAAGGATCTCGTAGATCCGGCTGGAGGGGGAGAGACAGACTGACCGACCTGCGGGCAGGGATACTGGTCTGGGGGCCCCATGGGCCTGAGCCAAGGTTGGCGGGATACAGAGCTGAGGGACCCTCCGTGGGTCTGATCTGGGGTAGGGATACGGGTCTGGGGGGCCCCCATGGGTCTAATCCAAGAGGGAGGATATGGGGCTGGGGGGTACCCTGTGGGTCTGATCTGGAGTGGGGATAGTGGGGTTGGGGGGGGCCCTGTGGGTCTGATCTGGGGTGGGGATACTGGGGTGGGGGGGGCCCTGTGGGTCTGATCGGGGTGGGGATACTGGGGTTGGGGGGGGCCCTGTGGGTCTGATCGGGGTGGGGGTGATACTGGGCTGCAGGGCTCCTGTGGGTCTAATCTGGGGCAGGAGGAGATACCGGGCTGGGGGGCCCATGGTTCTGATCTGGGATGGGGGGTGTCTCATTCGGGGGTATATGGGGCTGGGGGGAGGGGTCCCGTGGGTCTGATGCAGGTGATTGGGATGGTACCAATGCCATGGAGCACCCCTGCGGGGGCCCGGGGATTCCCAGGCTTGGAGGTTCCAGGGCTCGGGGCTGCGCCCCCCAGGCAGGGGTGGGTCCGGGGCCCTTACTTGGCAGCCAGCTTCATGCCGCACTCCTCGGAGCAGTACTTGGAGGCGGTGCGGGCTGGCTGGACGCAGCCGGGGCCCAGGCACTGATGCAGCGAGGCCGGGTCCTTGGCGTCCGGCCGCTCGGCGTGCCGCGACCGGTCCCGGTGCTTCTGTTTCTGCTTGTGACGCTTGTACTTCTCCTCCTTCTTCAAGGGGGGAGAGACCGCATCAGCGCCCTGCAGCCCCCACAGGGCCATCGCCCCCTTTCCACCCGCAGCCAGGGGCCCCTCCGTGACCAGCCCCTGTGCTCTAACCCCTAGCCCCCGCTCCCGTCTCAGAACTGGGGAGAGAACACAGGAGTCCTGGCTCCCAGTGCCCCCTGCTCTAACCCCTAGCCCCCACTCCCGTCTCAGAACTGGGCAGAGAACCCAGGAGTCCTGGCTCCCAGTGCCCCCTGCTCTAACCCCTAGCCCCCGCTCCCGTTTCAGAACTGGGCAGAGAACCCAGGAGTCCTGGCTCCCAGTGCCCCCTGCTCTAACCCCTAGCCCCCGCTCCCGTCTCAGAACTGGGGAGAGAACCCAGGAGTCCTGGCTTCCCGGATATACCCCACGACTGGGGAAAGTCTCCGTGGCGGCTGCAACTGGCTCCTACCTTCTTCTCCGATTTCTTCTCCCGCCTCTTGACGTGCTTGACCTTCACGGCGCGTTTGCGGAGCACGGGGTCCAGGAATGGGGCATCCTCCGGGTCGCTGAGCCACGGCTGGGGGTGGGGTGGGGGGAGGGGCAGGAGAGGAGACAAGGATGAGACCAGCACCCTCTGAGTGAGCTAGAGAGACCACAGACCCTAGATACCCCCCTGCTCCTACCAAGCGGGCTACAGGGGCTTTCTGAGCCCCCAGTGACGCTCTACCCAGGCTCCTGTCCAGGGAGCCCCCCACATGTACTCAGAAAAACTGAGCCCAGAGGCTGAACATTCAGGGATGGGACTCCCTGCATGGAGATGCAGCCACCTCTGGGGCGGGGCAGCTGAGGAACGGCCACAGAGTAAAACGATTTGGAGACTGCTCTATCTGGACACATGGCGCCTGGGTTCTCCTGGGGCCCTGCCACGCGTGGGATCCCGCAGGTTGGGTGGGGCCCTCACCAGGTTCTGGTCGTCAAAGGCTCCAGCACAGAACTCTTGGTATAAGTCGGGGTCAATCGGGAGGTCATCATCTGACAGCGGCTCAGGGGTGGCGGACGATTCCAACTGCTCTTTCAGCATCTGCAGGTCTTCGTCCCGCCCCCGCAGCATCTGCCAGGAGGGGGTTAGACACTTGCTGCCTGACACCTCAGACCTACCCCCTCCCCTGTGGCTGCCCCACACACAGACAGGGAAACTGAGGCACAAAGAGGGGAAGAGACCATGATCAAACTGCAAAAGTCCATGATCAAACTGCAAAAGCTGGGAATAGGACCTGACTCCCTTTCCCCACTAGACCCCACTCTCCTCCCAGAGCTGGGGAGAGAACCCAGGAGTCGTGGCTCCCAGGCACCTCCCTGCTCTACCCACTAGCCCCTTCGCCCCTCCCGAACCTAGGAAGAGAACCCAGGAATCCTGCAGGGAAATGGGCACAGAAAGGATGGAGACAACTTACCGAGGCTGGGAAATACTTATATGATTCCTAGAAAGAAAAGAAACACTCTGGTAAGCAGCTCGGATGACATGCAGCCATCTCTGGAGCGGGGCAGCTGGGTAATAGCCTCCAAACGGAGCACACAGGTGTTTAGGACAGGAAGTGAATGCTCCAGTACTCACCCGTGCCCGGACCTGGCACTGCCGCAGACGGCACTTCTGACGGATTTTATTGGGCCCTCCAAATTTCTTCATGTCACGGCAGAAGTCACACTGCCCACAGTCCTCTGTCCGCCGGCACGCCTCGCACTCCCCACACATCCGTGCCGAGCGTTTGATTTGCTGTTGCGGATGAGAGAACTGTAAGAATGACAAGTTTGCACATTGTAGAAAGATGGAAGTCATCCTTAACCAGAAGCGTCCTTAACTGGGGGCAGGAGAAAGAGAGACCATTTTTACTCTCACATCTTTGAAATTATCACTCCATCCACTGCCTTCAAATCTCACTTGCTCTTGCCTCTTGGTGAGATCTATCAAACAAGTCAGGTTTGAGATTTCTACCTTCCTCTCAGTCTCTCTCCTAAAACATCCCCAGCCCCTTTAGAGTCTTCCTTGCAAAGAGACAATTTAGCATGTGCCCCTCAGTCCAAAGCTGAAGTTGGCTGGTAAAGGGAAACACCCCTGTAATCTGGAAACAGATCTTTGTACCCTTTAAGAATTTTAATCAGTTTGGCATCACAACCATCACTTTAAATATTTCTAACTAAGGACTGCAACAACCTACCCTCCACACCCAAAAATCGTGGATACTTTTTAACCAAGTCTAGCTGTTTGCATCCACAAATCCAAAATTTGGAGCTCTGCATTTTATCCGGCATACCCAGAAACAACCGTGGGCGTAAAGGGAGAGTCTAAGCCAAGCCCCCGTTTAAAATGCTCATGCTTCTGTTTAGAGGGAAATATTCCTAGCAAGTTTCATTCAATTTCTTTGCAATGGAATCTGTTGCTTAACGGGCCCGGTTCCCTTCTGTTCCTCATGCCATCTGCTAGATTTCAGCTGCCGCAGCAGAAGAAAATCATGGTGCATTTCATGGATTAATTCCAGTTCCCGCTAGTAACAAAGTCCCCATAGCTGCATCCAATTTTGGGGCCCTAATAAGCCAGAGAAGGGACTAGGTGTTTTGTTTGGTTTTCTAAACGCAACGCATTTCCTGCTGTTGCGGCTCGTCAATCGCAGCATTTTGCTTTCCCAACAACACTGAGATTTTAGCGCAAGAGGGGCGCCCGAACTGACGCCGGCCCACGCGTCAAAGAGCACTCCCAGCGGCAGAGGCTCAGGATTCATCCCAATCGAGAAACACTTCCATGGAAACCAAACCGACCCTGCTCTCCTGCAGGGCTGACTCCGCACCAAGCTTATGGCTTAGAGACGGGGCTAGACTCTTCCCAGCTGGCGCGTCCTTAAAGTGGCACCTATCCCGTGCTCAGCCACCCTCCCACAAAAAAAACCCCTCAGGGCTACCTCCCCTTTCCTCCCCAAAGACCATACTCCAGAAATATGGAGTAAGAATGGAAAAGAAACGGTCAGGTCGCTTTCAAAATCTCCTGGCACAACTCACTGGAGGGGAGTGCTGCCACTCAAAATGGGATGGCTCGCCTGGTGCCAAGATGCAGCCATCTCTAGGGAGGGGCGGCTGGGAAATGGCTGCACATAAGACCACATAGCAACTCAGTCAGAACTATCTGCTTGGGGAATCAGGGGTATCAGACTAGATTCCAGGGTGTTTACCCTCAACTCTGACCACGGGGAAGGGCAGGGATGAGAGGGAGGATCAAGAGCGCACCCCCCATGGGCAGGAACAGGGAAGGGCAGCGACTGGAACTCGCCAGGACCCGGCTGGCTCTTGGAGCCGCTCTTGGAACCCTGCGGCTTAGCTCCCTGGCAACGCAGCCCACTGGCTCATGGGATAGAATCCCGTCCCCCAGAACGTCCTCACCTGGCCACCTACTTTTGACCCACGGCTCTGGTCCAGGGCCAGCTCCTGGGCCTTCTTCCTCAGCTCGTCCTTCTCAGACCGATCCCGCTCGCCCTCCCGCTCCTTCTCTTTGGATTTTTTGTGCCGGTATCGGATCTCCAAGGCCGGGTTCTTATCTGCGGTGGGGAAATGAAAACACATCACAGACAGAAATACCAAGGGGATAGCCCCACACCCCTCCCAGAGCCAGGGAGGGGACCCAGGAGTCTGGGCTCCCTGCCCCGTTCCTCACCTCGGCACTGCAGACAGTACCATTCCCGAATGGCCTTCGCCATCTTCTCTGTGATGTTGATACAATTGCCATGGAACCACTCATTGCAGTTATCACAGCCTCTGAAGGGGTAGGAGAGATGGAAGAGTCAGAGCGCCCCTGACTGAGCCCTCTGCCCTGCACCCCCAGTGTCCGGCCCGCCAGAGGAGAGCCCCCCACACCGAGCCCCATGCCCCTGAGTGCCCAGCACAGACTGCCAGGGGACAGCACCCCCTGCCCAGCCCCCTATAACAGCTGGAATTTCCCAGGGGGAGTCTCCCTTGGCCTGGCTCAGTGAGCAGGATGGCTGGACTGAGTCTCCCCTCGGTTCTCCCACCCCCCTTCCAGCAGCCTGAATCCAGGACAGAGGCAGCCCCTTGCAAGCTCAGTGCTGGAGACCCAGGTGCCCTAGCAGCCCCCCCTCCCCGCCCAGTCTCCGTACATCATGAAGCAGTTGATGTCCGGCTTGCGGCAGATGCAGTACACAGGCGCGTTCTCGCCATTCTCCGACTTGGACTCCTCGCCCACCGCGGCCAGCTCCGGGTCCGAGAACTCGCTGTCCTGGGGGGCGTGGGAGGGGAAGACAAAGGGCATCAGAGAACCAGGAGTCCTGGTTCCCAGCTCCCTCCTGCTCTCAGCCACCAGACCCCTCCCAGGGAACCCAGGAGTCCGGGCTCCCAGCCCCCTCCTGCTCTCAGCCACCAGACCCCTCCCAGGGAACCCAGGAGTCCGGGCTCCCAGCCCCCTCCTGCTCTCAGCCACCAGACCCCTCCCAGGGAACCCAGGAGTCCGGGCTCCCAGCCCCCTCCTGCTCTCAGCCACCAGACCCCTCCCCTCCCGAGAACGCAGGAGTCCGGGCTGCCAGCCCCCCCTGCTCTCAGCCACCAGACCCCTCCCCTCCCGAGAACCCAGGAGTCCGGGCTCCCAGCCCCCCCTGCTCTCAGCCACCAGACCCCTCCCCTCCCGAGAACCCAGGAGTCCGGGCTGCCAGCCCCCCCTGCTCTCAGCCACCAGACCCCTCCCCTCCCGAGAACCCAGGAGTCCGGGCTCCCAGCCCCCCCTGCTCTCAGCCACCAGACCCCTCCCCTCCCGAGAACCCAGGAGTCCGGGGTCCCCCCTTACCATGGTCCCTCCCAGCCCCTTGGTGTGGATGGAATCAAGACAACAAGGGCTCTGGGGCAGGAAGTTCCGACAGCCCCGCCCCCAGGCAGCTACTTCCACTTCCGGGGTCATCCAGCCACCCTGGCCAAAGGCGCCGCCACCACCCCCAGCCAGCTCAGCTGCCCGCTTCCAAGATGGCCTCCCCCAAGCCCCTCTGAGAGTGACGAGCGCCTCAGTCATGAAGGCCACGCCCCTAAGGATCTGCGCTGCCTGAGCGGCAGGATCAAATATGTCTGCTTCAGCGCTACTTAACGCACCATTGAGCGGGAGCGGCCATCTTTGATACTGGCAACTGCAAGACACGTTGACTCAGACAGGTCGTCTAAATAACCAGATAGATACGGTGCATGAGGATGGATAGATAGATAGAGGGGGTGCATGGGGATAGATAGATAGATAGATGGGGTGCATGGGCATAGATAGATAGAGGGGGTGCATGGAGACAGATAGATAGGGGGGTGTATGGGGATAGATAGATAGATAGATAGACAGATGGGGTGCATGGGGATAGATAGATAGGGGGGTGTATGGGAATAGATAGATTAGATAGAGGGGGTGTATGAGGATAGATAGAAGGGGTGCATGGAGACAGATAGAGGAGGTGTATGGGGATAGATAGATAGAGGGGATGCATGGGGATAGATAGATAGATAGATGGGGTGCATGGGGATAGATAGATAGAGGGGGTGCATGGAGACAGATAGATAGGGGGGTGTATGGGAATAGATAGATAGATAGAGGGGATGCATGGGGATAGATAGATAGATAGATAGAGGGGGTGCATGGAGACAGACAGAGGGGGTGCATGGAGACAGATAGATAGATATGGGTGAGTATACGGATAGATAGATAAATAGATATTTAATCTTAGGGGCTAGAGATCTAGAGGTGTAGGTATATGGTTAGATAGCTCAGGAACCCCTTGGTCAAATGACCCAAAATTTGGGTCACTGCCTGGGGAAGGGAAGACAAAGGGCAACCGAGAACCCAGGAGTCCTGGCTCCCAGCCCACCCCCCCGTTCTCCACTGTCAGCTGTCAGACCCTTCCCTGCCCAGAAAACCCAGGCCTAGCCAGGTTCGCAGCACTCGGAATAACCGTGCGGATTCCAGAGCGCTCAGGAGCCTCGGTGGTGTGTGGCCCAGCCCCGCACCCGAAGTGTTGCGGTAGACGTGGCCCCACTACAATGCAGCTGCACACGCTGCCCTTTCCCCACAGCGATCTCTGGGGTCATGCCCTCTCTCCCGCGACTTTCCGTTGGGTGCCATAGGCCCCTTTGGGGCCCCCGGCCTCCACGAAGCCATGAGCATGCAGGGAGAGGTCTCCCCCTGCCGCATATCATAATCGTCCCGCCCTCTAGGGATCAGGAGGGCATGGGAGGGGCCGAGCAATGATCCGACTACTCTGGGGCCCCATCTCTGTAGGAAATCTCTTCCTGACACCCCCAGGCTCAGAGCCCGAAGCCTGGGGGCCAGTAGTGCATGTCCCAGCTGGGAGACGCTTCTGTTCATGGTCATGTGAAATCCACTCATTTCAATTCACCTCTTTGCCTCTCTGATATCCTGCAGCAGGGAGTTCCACAGGCTACTCCTCTCAGGCATGCACGGAGCAACGCAGCCATATCCCATCTGTTATCCACTGCTCCCTCCCCTGAGCTGGGAGCCGAGGCAGCATGGGTCCCAGCGCCACCTCCTGAGCCTCCCACCCCACTCCCGACAGCACAGGCCCCCGCGGGCTGCACTGGGACCCAGGTGTCAGTGCACCACTGACCACATGGAGAGGGCCCCTAGCGCTGTATGAAACCAAGGCAGTCTGACAAGGAAGCTCCCACTCGCTTCGCACCCCTGGGACCCCAGAACGGCAGCAGCCCCCGCCGCGGGACAGAGACTGCCTGGCACAGACGTGACCACCCGCGGCTGCCCAATGGTGCCAGCTGGGACTGATGCAGCCAGGTGGCTTCACCCAGTCTCGACTGAACCCCGGCCAGTGATGGAGAATCCACCGTGCCCCTCGGGAAATCGGTTAATTCCTCCCACCATTAAAACCCGATGCCTTCTTCCCAGGCTGAACTGGTCCAGGTCAACTTCCAGGCAGTATTACAGACGGGGATAAAGTCACCCCTCCCCCTTCTCTGTTCAGCTAAATAGACCGAGCCCTGGCGTCTCTCACTAACCCTTTGATCATTCTCGGGGGGCTTGCCTGACCCCTCCCCGCGGGATCCCCAGCCTCCCTGAATGGTGGGCCGCCGAACGGGACAGGTCGCGCCCGCCCTGCGTCCAATAACCGGGCAGAGGCCAGCAGGGGGAGCAGGGAAGGATATTTTTATTCAGAACAAGGAGCCCGATACATCCCGAGGTGACTTAACTCCAGGCCGATCCTCGGGGCGTCTGTTCTAGGAGCCGTGGCTCTTGCAGCAGGGTGGTGGTTTTTAGGCTGTTTCCATGCTGGCTGGGGCACCCCCGGATTCCTGCTGTGGGGCAGAGTACAGGGCAGGGCTTATGGGGGGAGATGTGGAAGGGTCGGCCTGCCCCCCTAGCCGGGACGGTGGGGCACGGTGGGGTGAGAACGCTCAGACACTGGCACCAGACCTTGGATCCCACCCCGAGTGCAATCGCCCCGCCCCAGGCCTGGCCCCGAGCCTGGCCCCACTGCGCTGCTGGCATTTCGGCTAGCAGCCTGGAAGGAAGGGCCATGGGTCCCAGCCCCAGCGGCCGCTCAGCCCCCTGGCTGTCATCTTGATTGGGATAGCCAAAGGGGTTCGAGCGATTGCTGAGCCTCCCAGGGGACTCGGGCACCAGCAGGAGCCCAGAGCCAGGAAAGCAGCCAGCCAGCCAGGCCTCGCACACCTCCAGCCAGCCAGGCCTCGCACACCTCCAGCCAGGCCTTGCACACCTCCAGCCAACCAGCCAGTCCTCACACATCTCCAGCCAGGCCTTGCACACCTCCAGCCAACCAGCCAGTCCTCACACATCTCCAGCCAGCCAGTCCTCACACACCTCCAGCCAGGCCTTGCACACCTCCAGCCAGGCCTTGCACACCTCCAGCCAACCAGCCAGTCCTCACACATCTCCAGCCAGCCAGTCCTCACACACCTCCAGCCAGGCCTTGCACACCTCCAGCGAACCAGCCAGTCCTCACACATCTCCAGCCAGCCAGTCCTCACACACCTCCAGCCAGGCCTTGCACACCTCCAGCCAGCCAGGCCTTGCACACCTCCAGTCAGGCCTTGCGCACCTCCAGCCAACCAGCCAGTCCTCACACATCTCCAGCCAGCCAGTCCTCGCACACCTCCAGCCAGGCCTTGCACACCTCCAGCCAGGCCTTGCACACCTCCAGCCAACCAGCCAGTCCTCACACATCTCCAGCCAGCCAGTCCTCACACACCTCCAGCCAGGCCTTGCACACCTCCAGCCAGCCAGGCCTTGCACACCTCCAGTCAGGCCTTGCGCACCTCCAGCCAACCAGCCAGTCCTCACACATCTCCAGCCAGCCAGTCCTCGCACACCCCCAGCCAGGCCTCGCACACCTCCAGTCAGCCAGCCAGTCCTCACACATCTCCAGACAGCCAGGCCTTGCCCACCTCCAGCCAGCCAGGCCTTGCACACCTCCAGTCAGGCCTTGCACACCTCCAGCCAGCCAGCCAGTCCTCACACACCTCCAGCCAGCCAGTCCTCGCACACCCCCAGCCAGGCCTCGCACATCTCCAGTCAGCCAGTCCTCACACACCTCCAGCCAGCCAGTCCTTGCACACCCCCAGCCAGGCCTCGCACATCTCCAGTCAGCCAGCCAGTCCTCACACATCTCCAGCCAGCCAGGCCTCGCACACCTCCAGCCAGGCCTTGCACACCTCCAGCCAACCAGCCAGTCCTCACACATCTCCAGCCAGCCAGTCCTCACACACCTCCAGCCAGGCCTTGCACACCTCCAGTCAGGCCTTGCACACCTCCAGCCAGCCAGCCAGTCCTCACACACCTCCAGCCAGCCAGTCCTCGCACACCCCCAGCCAGGCCTCGCACACCTCCAGTCAGCCAGCCAGTCCTCACACATCTCCAGACAGCCAGGCCTTGCCCACCTCCAGCCAGCCAGGCCTTGCACACCTCCAGTCAGGCCTTGCACACCTCCAGCCAGCCAGCCAGTCCTCACACACCTCCAGCCAGCCAGTCCTCGCACACCCCCAGCCAGGCCTCGCACATCTCCAGTCAGCCAGCCAGTCCTCACACATCTCCAGCCAGCCAGGCCTCGCACACCTCCAGCCAGGACTTGCACACCTCCAGCCAACCAGCCAGTCCTCACACATCTCCAGCCAGCCAGTCCTCACACACCTCCAGCCAGGCCTTGCACACCTCCAGCCAGCCAGTCCTCGCACACCCCCAGCCAGGCCTCGCACACCTCCAGTCAGCCAGCCAGTCCTCACACATCTCCAGACAGCCAGGCCTTGCCCACCTCCAGCCAGCCAGGCCTTGCACACCTCCAATCAGGCCTTGCACACCTCCAGCCAGCCAGCCAGTCCTCACACACCTCCAGCCAGCCAGTCCTCGCACACCCCCAGCCAGGCCTCGCACATCTCCAGTCAGCCAGCCAGTCCTCACACATCTCCAGCCAGCCAGGCCTCGCACACCTCCAGCCAGGACTTGCACACCTCCAGCCAACCAGCCAGTCCTCACACATCTCCAGCCAGCCAGTCCTCACACACCTCCAGCCAGGCCTTGCACACCTCCAGTCAGGCCTTGCACACCTCCAGCCAGCCAGCCAGTCCTCACACACCTCCAGCCAGCCAGTCCTCGCACACCCCCAGCCAGGCCTCGCACACCTCCAGTCAGCCAGCCAGCCCTCACACATCTCCAGACAGCCAGGCCTTGCACAGCTCCAGTCAGGCCTTGCACACCTCCAGTCAGCCAGGCAGTCCTCACACATCTCCAGACAGCCAGGCCTTGAACACCTCCAGCCAGTCCTCGCACACCTCCAGCCCGCCAGTCCTTGCACACCTCCAGCCAGTCCTCGCACACCTCCAGCCAGCCAGCCAGTCCTCAAACACCTCCAGTCAGGCCTCGCACACCTCCAGCCAGCCACCCAGTCCTCGCACATCTTCAACCAGACCTTGCACACCAGCAGGAGCCCAGAGCCAGGAAAGCAGCCAGCCAGCCAGACCTCGCACACCTCCAGCCAGGCCTTGCACACCTCCAGCCAACCAGCCAGTCCTCACACATCTCCAGCCAGCCAGTCCTCACACACCTCCAGCCAGGCCTTGCACACCTCCAGCCAGCCAGGCCTCACACACCCCCAGCCAGGCCTCGCACACCTCCAGTCAGCCAGCCAGTCCTCACACATCGCCAGCCAGTCAGTCCTTGTACACCGCCAGTCACGCCTTGAACACCTCCAGCCAGCCAGGCCTCGCACACCTCCAGCCAGTCCTCGCACACCTCCAGCCAGCCAGCCAGTCCTCAAACACCTCCAGTCAGGCCTCACACACCTCCAGCCAGCCACCCAGTCCTCGCACATCTTCAACCAGGCCTTGCACACCTCCAGCCAGCCAGTCAGTCCTCACACACCTCTAGCCAGCCAGGCCTCACACACGTCCAGGTAGCACTCCCTCCCCCGCACACCCCTCCATCCATCCATCCTTCCCGTACACCCCTCTCTCTGCGTATCGGGGGGGTATTCTGTGCATGTGGTAATGTCCTGGTCACGGGGGTCCAGCATCGCAGACTCTGGCGGACAAGCTAGCCAAGCCCTGCCCCTTTGCACAGCACTGCGCCCTACCAGAGATTTCCCTTTGGCGCTACCATCCTCACCTGCTGGGCTTCCAGCTCGGCCGTCAGCCTGAACGAAACCAGAAATAACAGTTATAGTCAAACAACGGGAGCGCCTGCCCAGGCCCGTCACCAGGGCATCCGAGCCCTTCGCAGGGAGGAAGGGATATGGCACAAGGGCTATGGCAGGGTCCTTCCTCCCAGCAGAGAAATGCAGCCACCTCTGGCAGGGCCCGCAGCCGCGGCCCAGCAGAGCAGAGCAATCAGGACAGTGAGGAATCCCATAAGCCACTGGAAACACGGGGAGGGTGGAGAGGGGTGGAGTGCGCTTGACCCAGTTGGGACTGGGCCAGGCAAAGAAGGCCCAAAAAGTGCCAGGGGAGTTTCCTGGACAAACCAGTCAGGGCCTTGGACTGACTGTGATCCACAGCAAAGCAGCAGCTGCAGCGCCAAGCTCACAGAACCTGGGAGGGAACCCAGGAGTCCTGGCTCCCAGCCTCACCCAGCTCTAACCACTAGACCCCACTCCCCTCCCAGAGCCAGGATTGAACTCAGGAGTCCTGGCTCCCAGCCCACCCTGCACTCACCTCTTGAACTTCTGCTGCAGTTCTGAGTGGCGGCACGAAGCTGCCTCCAGATATTCGGTCGCTCTCTTGTTTTCCTGTTGGAACAGCTGCCTGGGGACAACAGAGGGCAGTGAACAGCCCAGACGCCTCGGTGATGGACAGCAACCCTCCCCAGCCAAGGCAGGCTGTGCTGGGAACGACTCTCTCTGCATCCCCTTGCCAAATGCTTCTCCCTGGCGGACCTCTGCCAGCGCTGTCCCAAGGCACTCTCTGCACTAGCCTAGATGGATGGTTTCATGGCAAAACCTAAGCTGCCCTCACTCCTCAAGGTAGGGATAGGACCCAGAAGTCCTTGCTCCCATCTGCCCCCCACTCTAACCACTAGACACCACTCCCCTTCCTGAGCCGGGGATAGGACCCAGGAGTCCTGCTCGCAGTGTATCGATGCAGTACTGCTCCCCCGCTGGCAGGCACAGGGCTGGTGGCACTCAGCACTCACAGGGCACTGCTGGCCTCCTGGCTCTTCAGGAACATCCTTTCCTGGCTGGGAGCTGCCTCTGCCTGGGGCAGGGAGTCCAGCTGCTTCTCGACCTGGGCCAGGTTGTCTTGGATCAGCTTGTCTAGGGCAAATGACAGAAACAGAGTCACAGGGCAGCATAACTCGGGTGCTGGGATCTCAGTGAGAACAGATGGGGCCCAGCTCCTGGACTGAGACATGTCTGCAGAGACCAAGATCGGGGTCCAATCGTGCCGGACGCTGCCCAGACCCCAACCGAGATCAGGGCCCCATCATGCCAGGCACTGCCCAGACCCCGACCGAGATCAGGGCCCCATCGTGCAAGGCGCTGCCCAGACCCCAACCAAGATCAGGGCCCTGTCATGCCAGGCGCTGCCCAGACCCCGACCAAGATCAGGGCCCCGTCATGCCGGGCACTGCCCAGACCCCAACCGAGATCAGGGCCCCGTCGTGCTAGGCGCATGCCCAAAGCCCGACCAAGAGATGGTCCCTGCCCGCAAGTGTCTGCACTCCAAATAAACAAGACAGACCCGAGGGAGGATTATTCTGCCCATTTTACAGCTGGGAACTGAGGCCCAGAGAGATTCATCACCTTCGCTCAGCAAACGTTCCCTGCTCTCAGCCATGCTGCAGATCTCGGCAGCCAGCTTCTCCATGCTCTAGGAGGAGGGGGAGGGAATTCACCACAGAGCATGCTGCCATGGGGAGGAAGAAGCGTCCACAGCCTTCCCTCATGCTAACCTCCCGTAGATGGGTCTTGTCTCAGACTGAAGCCTGGTCTCCGAGGGGAGACGCAGCTTGTACCAGCTAAAGAGCAGTGTCCCTGCCCCCGGAGGCCTTATATCAGGTCCCTCCCTGTAATGCTGCCACAGCACAACACCGTGGACATCCTTGGCTTCTGCTAGCACCGAGTGTCCTCAACCCCTGTCCTGGCTCCTATCCCCTGCCCCCCCCCCCCCACAGATCCCACTCCCCTCCCAGAGCCGGGGCAAGAACTCAGGAGTCCTGGCTCCCAGCCCCCCTCAAAGCCAGGTAGAGAACCCAGGAATCCCGGCTCCCAGTCAGACTCCCTGCTCTAACCCAATCCCTCCCACACGTGCCCATGTCCCCTCCCAGTAGGGTTGTGTCCCACAATCTGTCCCTAGGGGAGCGTTCCCCACCCCACGCACCCAGGAACAGCACAGGGGACCCCAATGGCTCTTACGTGGCACTCCTGGAGGGTCTTGTGCTTCTCCATCAGCTCGTCCAGCTGCTGCTCAAATTCCAGCCTGGAAACAACACAGGGTGAGGGGCTGCCATGGGGCAGAGAGTTTTGCGCACAACAGAAACACTCACACGCACGCACAGCAGGGTTCATCCCCTCCAGCAGGGGCAGCAGGGACACACAAACACACACACACACACACAGAGCAGGGCTGGTCCCTCCAGCAGGGGGCAGCAGAGACACACACACAGAGTGTGTTACATACAGTGCAGTACCTGTGTGTCCCTGCTGCCCCCTGCTGGAGGACATGAGCCCTGCGTGTGTGTGTGTGTGTGTGTGTGTGTGTGTGTGTCTGCTGGACGGGCTGAGCCCTGTGTGTGTGTCACTGCCGTCCCCAGTTGGAGGGGATGAGCCCTGCTCGGTGGGGGTGGGTGTGTCCCCCTGCTGCGGGGGATGAGCCCTGCTCTCTCTGAGTGTGTTTGTGTGTCTGGGTCCCTGCTGCACCCCACAGGAGGAGATGAGCTCTGCTCTGTGTGTGTGTGTGTGAGAGAGAGAGAGACAGAGAGAGACACTAAGGGCTGAATTCACC
This sequence comes from Eretmochelys imbricata, assembly GCF_965152235.1. NCBI lineage: Eukaryota > Metazoa > Chordata > Testudines > Cheloniidae > Eretmochelys > Eretmochelys imbricata. The sequence continues at coordinate 16,088,753 of NC_135594.1, read as the reverse complement.
CGCCCAGAGTGACTCTCCTCCCTCTGGTGAGCAGGCGCTGGCAAGCGAGGGCCTGTGGCAAAGCCGGGACTGACTAGGCCGAGCAGTGTCACCTCTGCACTATGGGCCTGGCAGCTGGTTAATTATTTGTCGTTAGTTTCCTGGACAGAACAGGAACGCGCCCAGGGTGTGGAACCCGAGGCAGAGGCTCGGGCTGCAGGAGGGAGCCCGTTCGGCGGGATGCCACCATTGCACACCTAGGCCAGACGGCTAGTGGACACACTGGGGTGTGCAACCCTGGCCTCTCTCGGAGCACTTTCCCATGGCTCGGCCCGGCTGGCACACAAGGGGCTGCCCCTAGGATGGACGCCCCAGACGCTCTAAGGGGTTTACTTAGAGGATCGGGCTGGCGTAGAGCTCACGGAGAGAAGGGAGCATCTAGACTCGGGGCAGCGGGATATCCCAGAAGGCACTGCCCGCTCCTGCTCATGGCCCGTGGTGACGGAGGAGGAGTGTAGATGCGCCTGTGGGGTGCTGTGGCTGACACATGCCCATCTCCAGGAGTGTGTTGGAGCAGCAGCAACTCCCGCTTACAGAGCTGGGGGTTCAGTCCGCTGCAGGGGGGCGGGAGCCAGTACCTCTGTTTCCTCTGCTTCAGCTTCTCCTCCTGGATCTTCGCCGTCAGCTCCTCGATGCTCTGCTTCCGATCCTGGGACAGCGTCTGCTGCCTGCCCAGGGCGAACAAGAGCGGCGCAGCCTGGTGAACCCGGGCAGCCTGACTCCCAGACGAGGGCACAAGACTCTTCGCCCGCGGGGGATCCCAAGACACTTTCCCCAGGTGAATCTACCCACCCCCCCGCAAGCGGGCAGAGAAGCAGAAGCACCTGGCCCAGTATCAGGCCATGACATGAATAGAACCCAGGCGTCCTGGCTCCCAGCCTCCTCCTCCCCTGCTCTAACTACTAGACCCTACTCCCCTCCCAGAGTTGGGGACAGAACCAAGGAGTCCTTCTCTCTCTCTATGGTTCTCTGTGTCTCTCAGTCTCCATCTATATCCCCATACATACCCCTCCACCTGTCCATTCCTCCCTCCTGCCCCAACCCCTGCCCTATCCCCCTCTCACCTCTGGGCCTCAGCCTCCGTCTCCTGGCAGCGGAGCTGCAGGGTCCGCAGGACCTCTGGAAGGGACACGCATGTTAGTGAGGGGATACGGCTCCCAGAGAGACACCGTGCGCTGATCCCTGCTGGGCCACCCCACTCCCCATGGGGTGCTCGCTCTGGCCTGCCCTTGGGCAGCTCCCACTGACCTGGGGAGGCACCCAGAGCCCCTGGCAGGGGGAGACTGGGAGATCCTGGTATGAGAGGATGGGGAATGGGGGGGGCCCAGAGGCCCTGGGATGGGGGGAGATCGGGGGACCCTAGTGTGATGGGAGGGGGAATGGGGGGCACACAGAGGCCCTGGGATGTGGGGGGAATCGGGGTACCTGGTGTGAGGGAGGGGTCAGAGGGGGCACACAACGCCCCTGGGGGCACACAGCAACCCTGGCAGGGGAGAGAATGAGCAGAGAGGCAGGAAGTCTCTGAAATAGAGGGGACTGGCATGGGGGCCCACAAGGAGTTTGTGGGGCAGACTGTGGTTAAGGCTGGATCCCGGGCTGTATGCAGGTTAACGCCTGTGTGACCCGCTGGTAATGGTAATGCCTGTCTCGTCTCGAGTCCTTCTCATCAGTGGATCTCAAAGTATGGGACCAAAGTGGTCAGTGCCTTTATCCCGGCTGTCCAGCCGTCCTCGTGTCACTCAGCCGAGTTGCTAAAGGCCTGCTCTCACCTTGCTTCTGGCTGCAGATTTTCTCCAGGTTCGACTTCTCCTCGTTCACTGCAAAAGAGTGTGGGGGGGAGAAACAACCAGGCTGGGGGCCCATATCCTCTGGGCTCGGGGTTGTGTCTCACTGGCGCTAGGGGGTAGGTCCAGCCCCCCACAGCATGCAGCTGGGTAGCGAAGGGGCGTTCTGCCAGAGAGCTCAGAAGACGCCGTGGCCCAAATCCGTAAAGGTATTAGGTGCCACGGGGAGTTAGGCACTATTGAGACTCTGGGTCAAAGGACCTGAGGTGCAATGTGAGCCGCGGGGAGCAGTGCTGGGCGGGGGGGTGACTTACGCTCCTCCAGCTCTGCCTGCAGTTGCTCGCTGCGCACCTGCCCATCATGCAGCTCCTGGCTCAGAGCCTGCTTAGCTAGGAGAGACCAAACGGGTTAGGGGTGAAGGTGTGGGGAGAGAGAGAGAGGGATGTCTAAGGGGCTGGAGCAGTGGTGTGTGTAATGAGGTGGGATAGATGGGTAGACAGATAGATGGAGAGGTGTGTATGGGAATGGATGGGGTGGTGTGGGGTTGGAGGAGGGAGGGAGAGGTCAATATGGGGTTGGATAGTGGGGGGGTGTACAGGGATGGATGGAGGGAATGGTCGGCATGGGGATGGATAGTGGGGTGTGTGTATGGAGATGGATGGAGGGTGGGAGGGAGGGAGGGGTCAATACAGGGATGGATAGTGGGGGGTGTATAGGGATGGATGGGGTGGGGTTGGAGGGAAAGAGGGAAGGGTCAGTATGGGGTTGGATAGTGGAGGGGGATGGATGCGGGGCTGTGGGGTTGGAGGGAGGGAGGGAGGGGTCAATATGGGGATGGATAGTGGGGTGTATGTATGGGGATGGATGGAGGGAAGGGTCAGTACAGAGATGGATAGTGGGGGGTGTATGGGGATGGATGGGATGGAGTGGGGTTGGAGGGAGGGAGGGAGGGAAGGGTCAGTATGGGGTTGGATAGTGGGGGGGATGGACGCAGGGCTGTGGGGTTGGAGGGAGGGGTCAATATGGGGATGGATAGTGGGGTGTGTGTATGGGGATGGAGGGTGGGAGGGAGGGAGGGGTCAGTACAGGGATGGATAGTGGGGGGTGTATGGGGATGGATGGGGTGAAATGGGGTTGGAGGGAGGTAGGGAAGAGTCAATATGGGGTTGGATAGTGAGGGATGGGGTGGGGATGGATGCTGGGCTGTGGGGTTGGAGGGAGGGGTCAGTACAGGGATGGATAGTGGGGTGTGTGTATGGGGGGGGGTCAGTACGGGGATGGATAGTGGGGTGTGTGTACAGGGATGGAGGGAGGGGTCAGTATGGGCCTAGAGAGCTATAGGAAGATAGGTGTACATGGGGATGGATGGATTATATAGATCCCTGCATTACCAAGGGCCTGAGTCTGATTTCAGCACCACTGGGTGAAATCCACAGTCCCTGCTCTGAATCCATGGGCTCGTTTACACACTGCTTTCAAAGCCACGGAAGCTAAACCGGAGAACGGCCTCAGCTCCTGGGTCGGCGCGTCCCCCGGCGGGGGCAGCAGCATGGCTCTGGGGGTGAAGTGTGTGTCCCCATGTAAACAGGCTCTCAGTGAGAGCAGGATCTAGCTCCTGTGGGCAGGTAGAGAGGGGCTGACATTGGGGGGCCTAGTAGCAGGCTGGCACGGCAGTAAGGTGTGCTGCGGGAGCGGGCTGCAGCCCAGTGTGCTCCGTAATAGGAGTGGACAACCCCCTGCCTTCCCTGCCCCTCACCTCGCTGCAGTCTGCTGATCCTTCCTACCAGGTCGTCCATTCGGGGCTCCAGGGTCCCTGCTGCAGAGGGAAGGGGAAGGAGAAGGATACGCCCGGTTGTGTTCCTAACACGCATCCTTCACCCTATGCTTTTTTGAGTGTGCCTGGGCGGGAGGGGTAATTTCTCCCTTCACTTAACTGGGAGAGGGGAAACTGAGGCACGGATAAGTGACATAGAGAGTCACTGGTAGAGCCTGGAAAAGGACACAAGAGACCTCTTTCACAGACTACAGTTCTGACAGCTAGACCCCACTCTCCCCGCCGAGCCAGGGAAAGAACCCAGGAGTCCTGGCTCCCAGCCCCACCACTCTAACCCCTAGATCCCACTCCCCCCAAGCCAAGGATAAAGTCCTGGCTCCCAGCCCCACAAGCTCTAACCCCTACATCCCACTTCCCTCCCAGAGCTGGAGAGAAAACCCAGGAGTCCTGGCTCCCAGCACTAACCACCAGACCCAGCTCCCAAATACCATCCTGCAGTTGTTTCACCAGCAATAGCAGCTCCTCTGCCTTGGGTGCAAAGTCGCTGGGAACTGGGAAGAGTTAAAAAAAAACAAAGGAATTGCTTTGTTGTACAAAAGATTCAGCTCAAGCTTGTAACTGGGCTTTCTAGGGGGATTTATCCACCCCACGGCATGCAGGAGAAGGGCGCTGTGGGGTTGCCATGGATTTATCCAGCCCATGGCATGAGGGAGAAGGGCACTGTGCGATTGCCATGGCGAGAGGGAGAAGGCATTGTGGGATTGCCACCCCATGGTGTGAGGGAGCAGGGCACTGTGGGATCGCTGCCTCATGGCATGAGCAAGCAGGGCACTGAGATCGCCCCCGCCCCTTGGCGTGAGCGAGCAGGGCACTGTAGGATTGCCCCCTCCCACCTTGGCGTGAGCAAGCAGGGCACTGTGGGATTGCCCCCTCCCACCTTGGCGTGAGCAAGCAGGGCACTGTGGGATTGGCCCTCCCACCTTGGCGTGAGAGAGAAGGGCACTGTGGGATCACTCCGCTGGTAGTATGAGGGAGTGGGGAGTTGTGGGATCGTCCCCCACTTGGCATGAGCGAGCAGGACATTGTGGGATCACTCCGCTGGTAGCATGAGGGAGCGGGGAGTTGTGGGATCTCCCCCCGCCATGGCGTGAGCAAGCAGGGCATTGTGAGATTGCCCCCGCTTGGCGTGAGCGAGCAGCAGGGCACTGTGGGATCGCTCCGCCTTGGCGTGAGCGAGCAGCAGGGCACTGTGGGATCGCCCCCCTCTTGACGTGAGCGAGCAGCAGGGCACTGTGGGATCGGCCCTCCCACCTTGGCATGAGCGAGCAGCAGGGCACTGTGGGATCGCTCTGCCTTGGCGTGAGCGAGCAGCAGGGCACTGTGGGATCGGCCCCCCCACCTTGGCGTGAGCGAGCAGCAGGGCACTGTGGGATCGGCCCCCCCACCTTGGCGTGAGCGAGCAGCAGGGCACTGTGGGATTGCCCCCCCCTTGGCGTGAGCGAGCAGCAGGGCACTGTGGGATCGCCCCCCTCTTGGCGTGAGCGAGCAGCAGGGCACTGTGGGATCGCCCCCCTCTTGGCGTGAGCGAGCAGCAGGGCACTGTGGGATCGGCCCTCCCACCTTGGCGTGAGCGAGCAGCAGGGCACTGTGGGATTGCCCCCCCCTTGGCGTGAGCGAGCAGCAGGGCACTGTGGGATCACTCTGCTGGTGGCGTGAGGGAGCGGGGAGTTGTGGGATCACCCTTCTGGAAGGGCATCGTGGGATTGGCCGTGATTTGTCCACCCCATGGGGGCCATTCCCCCCTTGCCCCATCTTCCTCTCACCCTGTTTACTCCCCTCCATGGCCCTATGTACCCAGAGAGGTGTGGGGAGGGGGGGCCTTAACACAGGCGCCTATTCACCCCCCCCAGGAGGGAGGGGGAGCCTTGAAACTTCCCAAACCCCCCCCCCCCCGCGCTTTCTTTTCCCGCCCGTTTTCCAACGGTTGCTGCGGCTCCGCCCCTCCCCTCAGCCAGGCTCGTGCGCTGTGTTTACCACCTGCCAGGGCCCCGCCCCCTCCCCTTGGAGAAAGGGGGAGGAGCTAACCCCTCACTGCAGGGTCGGGGTCGGGGGCAGGTCTAGGCACCAGGACTCCTGGGTTCTCTCCCCGGCTCTGGGAGGGGAGTGGGGTCTGGTGGGTTAGAGCAGGGGGGCTGGGAGCCAGGACTCCTGGGTTCTCTCCACAGCTCTGGGAGGGGCGTGGGGTCTGGTGGGTTAGAGCAGGGGGGCTGGGAGCCAGGACTCCTGGGTTCTCTCCCCGGCTCTGGGAGGGGAGTGGGGTCTGGTGGGTTAGAGCAGGGGGGCTAGGAGCCAGGACTCCTGGGTTCTCTCCACAGCTCTGGGAGGGGAGTGGGGTCCAGGGGCTTAGACTGGGGAGCTGGGTACAGCAACCCCAGAGCAGGGGGTCCAGGGCTGCTCTTCCCTTGACCCAGCACCACAGACTAAGCTCATCCTGTCCCTCATTGGTTATCATTTGGGCAGGACTGGGTTTCATCCATTCTCCCCTCTCATCTTTGCGCAGGGGTGGGGGGAACTGCTTGGCAGGACCTCCGCTGCCATAAAAATCACATCCCTCCATTGCCAGCAGCCAGGCTGTACTCACTTTAATACTTAGATTTGAGATTAAAAATACCCACCAGGCAGAGTCAGATGTGCTGAGTACCTGATGGTTGAGTGGAACACAGCAGGAAGAGAAGGTGGATTTGGGATCCCATCCTTCCTTGCTTGCCCCTGCCAAAAAGGAGAATGCTGCAGGGATGGAAAATGCCAACCTCAGAGGGTTAGCGTGACAACACTTGGGGCAAGCTCAGCTGTGACCTGACATCTCCAGCCATAAGAGAGTTAAAATCTAGCCTGGACCTCCCGTCTGCATCCAGCTGACACAAGCTCACTGGGGCCAAGGCAACACAGCTAGTATTTAGAAAGCCCCAATTCCCCCTTCCCTTGGCAAGATCCTCTGTGCTGGCCAGGGAGCAAGCCAGATGTACCCTCATCAAAACAACTTTTTAATAAGACTTTGATTCTCAGTTGAACACGCCAACCAGGAAGAGACCTCATTTGACAGCCACCCAAGATGGTTTTAGGCACAGTGCATCATGCGTGTGAAAACTCTTTCTGCTTCCCCAACCCTGCCAGGTCTCCCTGGAGCAGCTAAATGCAAGTTAAAAGGAGACACAGGCAGGGGATGGCTTTCCAGAGGCATGGGATGATCTTCCTGTGAAAAACAGACCCAGCGGATTCTGGATCAATCCCACTGCAGATCAATAGGTCTAAGGCCATGGGGGAGCAAACAGCCCTTCCTTCTAGCAACCAGGATGGACAAGGAGACTGAAAAGTGACGGGGCAGCCCAGTTACCATAGTGCAGGGCACAGATGTCACCGGCAAAGGAGGGAGGCAGTTCATTGCTTTCAAAGAGCATTTCGACACTTCCTGTGAAAGGATCCGCCTTTCCAAAGGGAACATTAAATTAAGACGGGCAGCAGAGAAGAGTGCATTGGTGCAGGCGTTAACGAACACAACCAGCACAGGGAGGGAGAATACAACACAGCAGGCAACTCCAACACCCAATTGCAATTTATAGCATCGAGAGGAGCATGTGCATGGGACGGGGGGATGAGGGAGTAATCTCCTTCCCGCCCCACATACAGCTATGTTTCCAGACACAGCACCCAGTTAAATATATTGGCAAATACGAGCCGCCAATCTCCGGGTGCCTGTGAGAAATCTAAGTTCATTCCAGGCTCAGGTTTTTAAAGAGCAGGGGATGTTGAAAAATGGATTCAAAGCAGGTTGGGCTCCGATGCCAAGGGGTGCAATTAGCCACAATTCATCCAAAGGAAACAGAAACACCATCACAGCCCATTTCACAGGGGCCTGTGGCCGATCCACACTGGGAGGCGGAGAGCAGAGGCTCCAGGGGAAGGAACCAAAACCAGCTTCCGTCAAGGAGATGGAACAAGCCGCACCCAACCCCAGCTCCACTGTGCAGGTGGAGTCCTTCGGTACAGGCCTATGCGAGCCAGAGTGTAAGCTCGCCATGCCCCTACGTGCCCACATCAGCCTGGAGCACGAGGCTCAAAGTGAAGCAATAACCCCCACTCAGGCTTCCCCAACAGAGAGTTGGAGACACAAGTAGGCCAATAAATAAGTCAGGCAGATAACCACACATCAACACCACCCCGGAAGGAGCCGGCCAAGCCTGAGCCAACTCCTAGAGAGTATGGCTTCTCGGTGTAGGGGTGGGGAGGTCCCTGACCTCCCCTTCTAAGAGGAGAAGGGATTCCCCCCCAAGTTATCCAATCACCAGTGAAATACAGGGGCCTCGAGTGAAGCAGGCCCAGGCTTAGAGACCAGCAAAAAATCCATTCTCAGCACCATCGGGCCGGCTGCCCTTGGCACCCTTCCCAGGGTTAGGCGTGGTAGAGTATTTTGGGGGGTAGCGAATGAACAGCCGGTCCTCCTCCTTCTTGATCCAGCGCAATAGCTTGGTGAGGACATTGATGGCGCCGGCCTTGGTTACCAGGGGGCTGAAGCAGGTGTACAGCTCGAACTTACTGGTGACCTGAGAAGGAGAACATGGAAAAAGGAAAGGTCAACCCATCCTCTCCCCTATACCCAGCACGGTCTTGTCTCTTGTCCTCCCTCTCCAAACCCACTCCCCAGCTTCTTCTCATCACAAGCCCTGAGGGAGGCAGCACAAGCTTTAAACCCATATGCAGCTGTCAGCATGACAGCCAGAAGCAGTTCCAATGGGACACATGTTCACTCTGAAACCTACTGATGGTGGTTAAAACCAAAGCACATCACTGCCTATCACATGAGTGGACACATCACACTAAGGTGCGTATCCCAGTCACATCCCTCAATTGCCTGGGAATTCTGCAACATGTGGGGTCTTGACGCTGGAATTCTGGGAACAAGCAGCCTGAACCATCTCCCCTGCAATCCAGGTGGGACTGGTCAGGCCTTGGTGATCACTTCCCACGCCAGGCATCACTGTGCTTCCTGCTAGGGGAGCAGGAATGAGCCCAGTGCAAGATAGAAAGAACAGAGCAGGAAGTTCCACCCTCCTCACACTAGAATATTACCGAGACAGGAAGTGGTCTCTCCCAAACCCGCAGCCAATGCCAGGTGAAGGCCCAGGCAATCTAGGCTCATGCCTAAGGGCAATTGCTAGAGTCATGCGATCACAGCAGCAGCTCAGCTTTCCATTACAAATGGAGTCAGCATCTCGCCTTCCTAGTTTGGAAGAAAACCTTGAAATCATAAGCCAGGTGTCACAAAGGCAGCGACACTCCCTGAGTCTGCGGAGGGCCTGAGCTGGGGGAAACTGACCCATGTGTGAGTGATGCTCCCTGAGTTTGCAGAGAGCCGGAGCCAACTGCGGTGAGCGAATAATAGGGGGTCCTCCAGCCTCTCTTGGGGAGGAAGAAGGGCCCTGCTGTTCCTCTGGGGAGATGAGGCCCATGACCCCCCTAGATGCCTCATTAAAAGTGCCCTGCCTTACCCAGGCGAGTAGCGTCTCCTTCTCGGCCACATGGTAGATGAGGCGCAGGGGGCGAGAGGTGCTGTGGATGCGGCTGTGCAGGTAATGGTAGAGGTCAAAGAGCCGGTGTTGCTCCTCCTCGCTGCAATACGGCCCCTCCAGCTCTGGGCTGCGGAGGGCGAGAGATGCCAGGGGGGCAGGATTAGACACAGAGACCAGGCACTGCCCCTCCTTGCCGCTACTGCTACCAGTGTCTCAACTCGGCACCCCGCAAAACCAGGAGGGCAGGGAGAACACTGAACTAGAAGGAAACCTAGAAACAGCTGGAGCATGAGCCCATCTAGCATGGCATCTTGGCTAGCTGAGGAACCCCAGAGGAAACTGCTTCCCAGCCCCCAAAGATTAATGCTCGCTCACTGCCGAAATCCAGCTCCCCTCCGGGGTGAGGCCTGCCCTGCCAAAACCCTCCTTTAGTTTGAGATCTTCCAGACGCTCCTGGAGCCTACAGGGCTGTCAGCCCCAGTATCTTGTGGCAGGGAGTCCCACTGGCTAACACGAGGGTCCGGGAGAAGCCCACAGGTGGATTTGACCCTTGTGTGCTTCACGTGACAGGCCTTCGTTCTGGTACTGCAAGGCAGGGAGGACAAGAGATCCTGATCCTATTGCAGTATTTGGTGTATGGCTATCCGGTCACCTCATATCAGGGTAGACGGGCCCATTGTTCTCATCCGGGATGGGGAGGAGGTACCCGGACAGGCAGACCCCCATTCTGATTTGGAACAGGGAGGAGGTACCTGGGAAAGGCAGACCCCCCATTTGGATCCGGGAAGAGGGGGAGGTACCAGGGAAAGACAGACCCCCACTCTGATCCAGGACGGGAAGGAGGAACCAGGATAGACAGACCCCCACTCTGATCCGGGATGGGGGCGGGGAGGTACTAGGGAAAGGCGGATCCCCACTCTGATCCGGGACAGCGGGGGGAGGTACCAGGGAAAGGCAGACCCCCATTCTGATCAGGGACGGGGAGGAGGAACCAGGATAGACAGACCCCCACTCTGATCTGGAACGGGGTGGGAGGTACCAGGGAAAGGCGGATCCCCACTCTGATCCAGGACGGGGGGCAGGTACCAGAGAAAGGCAGACGCCCATTCTGATCAGGGACGGGTGGGGGCGGGGGGGAGGTGCCAGGGAAAGGCAGACCCCCACTCTGATCCAGGACGGGGAGGAGGAACCAGGATAGACAGACCCCCATTCTGATCAGGGACGGGTGGGGGCGGGGGGCGAGGTACCAGGGAAAGGCGGATCCCCACTCTGATCCGGGACAGTGGGGGGGGGGAAGGTGCCAGGGAAAGGCAGACCCCCACTCTGATCCAGGACGGGGAGGAGGTACCAGGAAAGACAGACCCCCACTCTCATCCAGGACAGGGGAGGAGGTACCAGGATAGACAGACCCCCATTCTGATCTGGGATGGGGGAGGAGCTACCCGGGAAAGGCAGACCCCCATTCTGATCCGGGACGGGGAGGAGCTACCCGGGAAAGGCAGACCCCCATTCTGATGTGGGGGAGAAACATTTGCCCATGTGACTGACTAACATGGTGTATCGTCAGCCAATCACTTCTGTTTCAGGCTGTGAACAAGAAGTTCAGAGACCCCGATTCCATGCCACGTCCAGCTGACAGGAAGAACGGTTGTGTGGTGTAAAGCGGTTCATTAAGTGCCCGACACTGACTCTTCCCACCCTGGCACGAGCTCTCAGCTGCAATCCCCCCCAGCCCCCCAGTCTAGTAGTATAGAGCAGAGGGGCTGGGAGCCAGGACTCCTAAGTTCTATCCCCAGCTCTGGGAGAGGAGTGGGGGCTAGGGGGTTGGAGCAGTGGGGGCTGGGAGCCAGGACTCCTGGGTTCTATCCCTGCCGCTCCAGCACATAAAGAACATGCCTCAGTTTCTCCATTTATAACACACGGACAGTGTCACCCGCCTCTTTTTGGGGGTACTGGGAGGTTCATGATGTCAGAGCTCCTCTCCCCTGGCATTGAGCTACCCCCACCATTCCCCCACATGATGGCACTGCTGCGGCCCATGAATTCCCAGCATGCCCTGGGCCATCTCCGCCCCCGTGATCCCCACAAGCAGCCAGTCTCTCACACAAGCCACCTTGTTGGGCAGCACATGACGTGCCCTATTTAAAGCCAGGATTGCATAAGGCTGGTTTAACTCGTCCCGGAGCCGCAGGGGGGAGAGGGAGGACAGCTGTCTGTCCGGGAGGCTGTCCGTCCAGCCGGCACATCCCAGCCGTCCTCCACTGCAGTGACCAAAAAGCGCCCTCGAGGCTGCACCTGCAGGGAGCACCCACCTGGGGCTGAAACACAGCTGCCTCTGGGGTGGAGCACACAGCTGCGGAACGCCTCCCCGCAAACTGAGGACAGCTCTACTGACACCTGCCTTGCTGCCTTCAGCACGGCGCCCCCTAGTGCCCGGCACTGGCTGCCAGGGGAGAGCGCCCCCTGCTGATCCCCCTGCTCCCCAGTGCCCCTACCACCAGGACCTTGCAGGAACTAAGCAGGGCTTAGTCCAAATTCAAGGCCACCGACACGACCCAGCCTCCCACACACCAACCCCGCCGGCCAAAGCCAGAGCCAAGCCTTGCTGCGCCCCGGTACCTGGTGAACTGGGGCAGCTGGCGGTAGTTCTCCGGGATATCCAGCGGCTTGTAGAGGAAGTGCCGCAGGTCGGGCACCCCGACCTGCCCCACGCCATAGGAGGGGCTCTGCAGGCCGCCCGAGAGCACCTGCAGCGAGCCCTGAGTCCGCATGGCCTCCTCCACCCGCTTCTTGCAGTCCGAGACGGCGTAGAAGGACTCCTTGTCGGTGGAGAGCAGCACCAGGCAGACAGTGCACTCCGTGTCCAGGTAGGAGATGTAGGCGTAGAAGTACCCGTCGGGGTTGAAGCGGGGCAGGCAGATGGGTGTCCAGATCTCCCCGGCCTGGAAGGCCGAGCTGGCCCCAATCAGGTTGAGCAGCAGGTGGAGGTCGGTGGGCTCCAGCCGGCACTCCTCAATCACCGCCCGCTCCTGCACCGCTGTGACCAGCCGGCTCCGGGCCACCAGGATGGAGAAGACCAGGTTGGGGGTGATGGCCTTCTGCAGCAGGGTGCCCAGGGCGTCCCGCAGGGAGGCGGGCAGCAGCAGGCAGCGCACGGCCCCCAGCAGGAAGCCAGGGTCCAACTCCACCAGGTTGAGCAGGCGGTCGAGGATCTTCTCGGAGCCCGCCAGCAAGCGCCGCAGGTCATAGTTCTTCTTGCGCTCGAAGATGCGGGTGATGCTCACCTGGGTCAGCATGCTGAGGATCTGGTAATAGACGTAGAGCAGCTCCTGGCGCAGCTGCTGCTCCGACTGCAGCGTCCGCGACACCGACACCAGTACCAGCGGGCCCTGCTGCACGAACACCAGCTTCCGGTCGTCTGGGGCGGAGGGGCAGACATGGAGACAGTGAGCTTGCCCGGCCCCCGGGGACCCCTGAGTGCCATTGCCCGACCCCCTGAACCGGCCAGATTGGAGCCGGCGCCCCCTAGAGGGGACAGTCCCCAGGTCCCATTCCCCACCGCCCTAAGCCAGCCAGTTCCCCATCCTGGGGCTGGATGGGAGCCAGCGCCCCCTAGAGGGGAAAGGCCCCATGTCCCATTCCACGGCCCATGAGTTTTCCTCTCCATCTGTCACGCCTCACGTATTTATGCACTCTCAGTGCAACGTATCAACCGCTGAGGGCTAATCTCATTACGGCTCCCCTGGGACCTATTCATGCACCTGCGGCCACAGGTCTGCCAGCGTCCCAGCCTCCTCCTCCCTCTAAATACCCCCAAAGCAAGCATACAGCCTCACACCAGACTTGCACAGCACCGACAGGCAGCCACCTCTGGGGTGGAGCACAGCAGCTGGATAATTCGGAGACTAGCTTCCTCCCGTCCAACTGGAACTGCGGTGAGGGGAAATCAGGCAGGTGGAATGGAATCCCCCGCGCCCCAACAGCCAGGACACTGGGGGTCCCGCCTCAACTGGGGAGCAAGTGTTACGGGATTTTTAAGGAATTCAATTATTTGGGTCAGCAGCGACTGCCAGGGGAGAGCGCCCCTTGCCGAGACCCCCACCCCACAGGACGGCGCCCCTCAGCCCCCGGCCCTGACTGCCAGGGGAGAGCGCCCCCTGCCCTGAAGCCCAGCCCCCACGTACCCGAGTAGATGGAGCGGATGGCGTTGTCGCCACTCTGGATGAAGGACACCAGCGCCATCATGACGCCCATGGTGGAGGACAAGGCCTCCTCGTTGCCGTAGCGAGAGTAGATGGGCTTGCCGGCCTCGCTCAGCACGAAGATGTGCTTCCGGCGGGCCCGCCAGCTGGCGGCCGTCACGTCCTCGTCGCGGTGCGTGGGTGGGGCCAGCGGGCCCCCCGGCTCGCAGGCCACCACCCCCAGAGGCCGCCCAAACTCGCTCGAGTCCTCCAAGGTGTTGTCAGTGGAGGCCGAGTCTGACAGCTCCTTGTCGCTCGGCTCCTCCTGGGTGTCCCCCTGGCCATCAGCCGCTCTCAAGGGCCCATTGCTCTGTGGGGCAGGCAGCTCCTCCTGCTCCTCCGGGCCAGCGCTGGGCTCGTCCCCCTCTGGGGGGCAAAGGAGAGAGTCACCGAGACGGGAGAGAACCCAGGAGTCCTGGCTCCCAGCCCCCCGCTCAAACCACTAGACCCCACTCCCCTCCTGGAGCCAGCGAGAGAATCCCGGAGTCCTTGCCCCCTGACATCTCCCTTGCCCCCTATGTGACCAATTTAGGGGTACTCTTTCTCTGCCAGGCTCCAGCGTCTTCCCGATGCCCCTTTCCAGAATGGGGCAGGCAGAGCAATCAGGAGGGCGTCCCCACTGTAAGGCAGGGGTCCCCAGTGGCCACGGCCCCACTAACGCCCCTGGCAACAGGATGGGGGGCAACCCCACACCTTCCTGTCCCCAGTACGGGGGGCACGCCCCAGGCGGGCACTCACCTGTATCTGTGGGGCGCAGCCCGGCCTGCTCCTGGGGCAGTGCCATCCCTTCCCGTGTCGGTGAGCCGGGCTCGCCCGTTGCCATCTTCGCATGCCAAGCTGCACCTGCAACGGCAAAGCCACAGGAAGTCGAGATCCATGGCTGGAAAGAGAACCCAGGAATCCCGGCTCCTCCGCTCTAACCACTCGACCGCACTCCCCTCCCAGAACTGGGGAGAAAACCCAGGAGCCCCGGCTCCCAGCCCCCTGCCTTACCCCACTCCACCCCCTATGGAGGTGAGAACACCAGATGGACCCAAGTCACTGTTCAGGCCTGGAGCCACGGCCAGTCCGGGCCGCTCCCAGCAGGGCAGGGCCGAGCCGGTCAGACCAGCATTAGTTACTAATCGCTGTCACATGCCCCAGCAGCGATGCCAGGCAGGAGCCGGCAGGAAATAGCCCCATTCACTAATCGCCTTCCCACGGGGAGCTTAATGGCTCCAAGCTTAGCACTGCAGGGCCCACAGCACCCCCCTTATAACACCAAACCCCGCTTCGCCCAGGGCAGAGCCCAGATCCCCCCCACTTCCTCTCCAACACCACAGCACTCCCGGGCACTGCCCCCCAGCTGCACTACCCCAGAGGTGGCTGCATCTCAGCGCCGCAGGAGCCCTCCCCGTGTGTTGTTATGTGTGGCTGTCCCCCTGCTGTCCCGCCCCAGAGGTGGCTGCATCTCAGCATCAGAGCCCTCCCCCTGCGGATGCTGGGGATCTATCACAACCAAAAGCAGGCCAGGCATAGAGGGATGTTGAGATGCCTCCCCTCTGGGGAGGGCAGCTCAGTAACAGCAACACGGAACGCCACGCAGGGCTGCCTCCCCCGGCCAGGTCCCGGCTCATCTGTGGGGGGTGGTTCCCTCTTTGCTTCCCTTTAGGGTCTCCCCTCCTCCCCATGAGTCTGCAGGAGGGGGGCACTCCTCCTTCCCAGGGGCTTCCCTCTCCCCATGTAGCTACGGGGGAGGTCTCCCCTCCTCCCTATGTGACCCTGGGGGGCGTCTCCCCTTGTCCCCCACTGGGGGTCTCCCCTCCTCCCCATGGGGCTCGGGGAGGGGTCTCCCCCCCCCGACATGTGACCCTGGTGGAGTCTCCCCTCCTCCCCCATGGGGTCCGGGGGGGGTCTCCCCTCCTAGCCCACGTGGCAGTAGGGGGGTCTCCCCCCCGTGGTCTCGGACCCCCCTCCCCTCACCATGCGCGCGCCCGAGGGTCTCCCCTGCGCTCCTCCGGCAGCCTCGATCCCGGCGCCGCGCAGCACGGAACCGAAAGGGCGGGGCTGGCGGCGCCTCCCTCCAATCACAGGGCGCAAAGCGTGGGGGGCGTGGCCTGGCGTGCAAGGTAGCTGCCAATCAGAGAACGAGGCGGTACAGACGTAAGTGCGGGCCAGACTGTCACAAGACTTAGCCAATCAGAGAGCGCAGAGCTAGCCGAGGGGGCGGGTTTAGAGACTCATCCTGCCAATCCCGAGATGCCAGCCCCAGATTTCCACCAATCAGAGAGCGGGGAGGGTTTCGATGGCCAACGGGGCAGGGATTGGGGGTGACAGCTGGTGATTGAGCCGTGACGTCACCGTGCCACACATGATGCTGGGCCGTGATGTCATCTTATTGCACTGTGACATCACTACGCTCCATTGTGTTGCGAGATCCATCAGCGCTGGGCTGTGCCATTGTGTCATCATGCTGAGATATGATGACATCACTGTACTGAGTGATTACCTCATGCTACACTATGACATCATCATATTGCATCATGCCGTGCTACGACATCCCGGTGCCACGTCATCACCCAGGCGCGTTGCACCATCCTCGTCCTTTTGGGGGAGCGCGGGGCAGCCCCGTGACGTCATCCTACTGCCTCCTCCCATCATCCCCCTGCCTGATGACATCACAGCAAAGTGTGCTGACATCACAATCCTACTTAGCAATGTGGGAGCACTCCAGCAGGACAGGGGCTGGGAGCCAGGACTCCAGGTTCTCTCCCCAGCTCTGGGAGGGGAGCAGGGTCTAGTGGTTAGAGCGGGGGGGCTGGGAGCCAGGACTCCTGGGTTCTCTCCCTGGCTCTAGTCCTCTTCCTCAGAGCAGGGGTTCTCACAACAAATTTTTTAGTGGTCTCAGAATGTGGCTACCAAATCTTGCTGGTGGCCACTTTGACAAGTTTTTCCTAGAATACTTAATTAACTTTAGAGAAAACAAATAACTATGCACAGACCCATGTCCGAATCCTTGTAATTTATTTATGTGGGGCTTTTTTTTTCATACTCAATAATAAAAATTATGGACAATTGTCTCTATTCTTTACTGGACCTAAACAGAACTGAAACACAAATAAGGTGCTTTGCACATTCTTGCCTTTGTTGTTGTTGTTGTTGTAAAAAGACTTGTTAGCTAGTAAGTCAGCTGCTGTGATCAGTGACACGTGTATGTTAATATCACTTTTTTCACAGCCTCCCAGCTAGCTACTGAGTCTGCTGTGAAAAGTGACATTAACCAACACACAAATATCATTTTTCACAGCAGACTTGCTCAGCCCCAGCAAGCCTGGGGACAAACCATGCTCTGGATGGGGAGGTGGGTAGGGAGGCAGCGGGGGCTGGAGCGATGGGGGGCAGGGGCCAGGGGAGGCAGTGAGCCCAGGGCCAGCACCCCGCCACTGCACGGGTGGGGCCAGAGCCCCAAGGCCGGATCCCATGGCCCGAGCCCAAAGCCCAGCGGGTGCAGGATGGAGCCTGGCACCACGCAGCTGAAGCCTGGGGCCAGAGAAGGTAGCGGGGGCCTAGGGTCGATGAGGGAGGTGGGGGTGGTCAGCTGGAGGCCCAGGGCCAGAGGAGGCACAGGGGGCGGTAAGGCCAGAACCCGTTGCTGAATGGCCGAAGCCCAGGGCTGAACCCCAACCCATCACCCCCGCGAGGGTGGTGAACTCACTGGCTGCCCCCTGCTCCTTTTGTGTTTGTCTCTCCAAAGGGTGGCAGGGCCCAGACCCTGCTGGCGGCCCCAGAGGAGTGGCCCCTGCTTTGCCCCCCATCACTCCCCATGAGAAAAGCCCCTGGTGGCTGCATTTGAGAAACACTGAGGCCTGGCTCCCAGCGCCCCAGCTCTAATCACTCGACCCCACTCCCCTCCCAGAGCTGGGGATGGAACCCAGGAGTCCTGGCTCCCCGCACCTCCCCCACCCTCTCTACTACATTAGTCTCCCGTTGCTGTTGTTCCGATCACATTCTGCTCTTTCCAGTTCCTCCCCACAGGTTCCAGGCAAAGTCAGGGTCCTGTGACTTCCCCATGGGGCAGATGTCTCACCCGTGCCGCTCGGCCCTTCCCCCAGGCCCCAGCCATGCTATCCCCAGGAGTAGGCCAGGGAGGGAGACAGGCAACCTGGGTCAGTTCCTCCTCCCCAAAGCAGGCCTCTCAGTCTCCCTACGGCCCCGGGTAGCCCTGCTCTGTGTCATACATCTGGCATGAAAACCAAGGCCTTGATCTCTCTGCAGACCCTGTTCCACAGAGCTGAGCATGGATCTCCAGTGTCCTGGCCAAATCCAGATGGAGATCCAGATTTAGGGCTCCCTAAATCCCTGTGTCATTGAGATACAGAGAACGCCTTCCCTTCCTGCCCTCCAGTCCTTTGCGGTGGTGTTATGTGTGGCTGTTCCCCACCTGCCCCACCCCAGAGGTGGCTGCATCTCAGTGCCAGGTGAGCCATCCCCATGTACGGAAATGCCTGATATTAATGCCCTGGTCACAGCAGAATTGCACCTGGCATATGTGAGGAGGTTAGTCTCCGTTGCAGGTCATTTCCTGACCACCGGGAGGTGCACACAGCTGACAGGGTCGGGAGGGGAGAGGATCCCAGAAAGGGCAGGGGAAGCGGCTGGTCCCCAAGAAGGGCTGGATACTGGCACGCTGAGCCCCGCTCCCCCCGGCTGCGGGGCAGGCAGGGCCAGGCCTTGGGCACTTGGCAGAGACACCCTGACACCCATCCCCAGGAAGCCAGAGGGCTCAGAGAAGGGGAAGGAAACAACCCAGCACAAAACTGCCCACAAACGTATAGCAAAAACTGCACAGGAAGGGCTCGCCCGGCGCTGAGATGCAGCCACCTCTGGGGAAAGGCACACAGGGGAACAGCCACACATAACACCCCACGGAGATGGCTCGCCTGGCACTGAGATGCAGCCACCTCTGGGGAAGGGCACACGGGGGAACAGCCGCACATAAAGCCCCACGGAGATGGCTCGCCTGGCACTGAGATGCAGCCACCTCTGGGGAAAGGCACACGGGGGAACAGCCACACACATAACACCCCACGGAGATGGCTCGCCTGGCACTGAGATGCAGCCACCTCTGGGGAAGGGCACACGGGGGAACAGCCGCACATAACGCCCCACGGAGATGGCTCGCCTGGCACTGAGATGCAGCCACCTCTGGCGCTGTTCCCAGCGGCCCAGCCCCAAAGGTTGGGGAGATTCCTGGCTGGGGCTGGGCGGGATCCCCCAGGTGAGGCTGCGCCCGGACGCCTGGGTTCTCTCCCCTCGCTGGCGGCCAGCCAGGCTCAGGTCTGGGCTCGCCCAGCCGGCCCGTTGGGGGGCGGGGACCTCAACTTCCTCTTCAGTCTGCTCGGTCCTGCGCCCTCGCTCCGGCCACGGGGCAGCCGCTCCGCAGCATGAGCAGCTGGGCCGAGACGCTGCGGGCGTTCCTGGGCGCCGAGCCCGGGCCGGGCCGCCTGGGCCAGGAGTTCCAGGTGAGGCCGGGCCGCGGGGGGAGCCGAGCCACCGCGCCACCCCAGCTCCCCGGGGAATCCCTCCCCCAGCAGGGAGAGAACCCAGGAGTCCTGGTTCCTGCCCCCGCCCCCGCTCTAACCCCTAGAGCCCACTCCCCTCCCAGAGCCGGGGAGAGAACCCAGGAGTCCCGGCTCCCCGCTCTAACCCACTAACTCCGACTCCCCTCCCAGAGCCGGGGAGAGAACCCAGGAGTCCTGGCTCCCAGCCCCCTGCTCTAACCCACTAACCGCCACTTCTCTCCCAGAGTTAGGGAGAGAACCCAGGAGTCCTGGCTCCCCCAACCACTGGACCCTACTCCCCTCCCAGAGCTGGGGAGAGAACCCAGGAGTCCTGGCGCCCAGGCCCCTCTGCTCTAAGGCACTGGACTCCACAGTGCCCTCCCGGAGCTGCGCATAGAACCCAGGCGTCCTGACACCCTCCGCTCATCTCCAGCTCCAGCGCAAATTTCTGTTTGTAATCATTGATCTGGGGTCTGGGTTTAACTTTCGATTGCTGCCGCCCTAGACAGAGTTAACTCGTCACCTGCCGGCCAGCAAGAGTCAGAGAGCTGCAGGGAGCCCGGACGCCTGGGTCCTCTCCCGGCTCTGGGAGGGGAGTGGGGGCTAGTGGGTTAGAGCAGGGGCGGCTGGGAGCCAGGACTCCTGGGTTCTTTCCCCGGCTCTGGGAGGGATGTTGGGGCTAATGGTTTAGAGCAGGGGGGGCTGGGAGCCAGGACTCCTGGGTTCTTTCCCCCTCTCTGGGAAGGGAGCAGGGTCTAGTGGTTAGAGCTGGACGCCCTGGGCTGATGCTATGAGATGCTATTGGAAGTCTGAGGTTCTGGGTTCCTTGGTGGGCGGCTGGCTGCGTCCCCCATCACTGCCGGTCGTAGCCCCCGGCCCTGCTGCCTGGGGCATTGCAAGTTTTCATGCCGGGGACAAGGCAGAGCCGAGAAATGGCAAAATCCAGCCAACAGCTGCCTTGGCTTTACCCACAGGATTCCTGCACCACCAGCATCCCTGTGGGCCCTGGACCTGGGTACAGCACTTAGCAGAGCCTCCTGGCAGCCAGGGCCAGGCGCTGGGGGGCACCGTGCTGCGGGGCAGGGGGCACTATCCCCTGGCAGCTAGGGCCAGGCACTGTGCTGTGGGGAGCAGGGGGCTTGACGGGGGTACTCTCCCCTGGCGGCCAGGGCCAGGCGCTGGGGGACACCGTGCTGTGGGGAGCAGGGGGCTTGATGGGGATGCTCTCCCCTGGCAGCCAGGGCCAGGCGCTGGGGGGCACCATGCTGCGGGGCAGGGGGCACTATCCCCTGGCAGCTAGGGCCAGGCACTGTGCTGTGGGGAGCAGGGGGCTTGATGGGGCCAGGCGCTGGGGGGTGCCATGCAGCAGGGGGCTGGGCAGGGGGCGCTCTCCCCTGGCAGTCAGTGCTGGCCTGAACTCGTTAGTGGGTGCGATTAATTTGGAGGTGCCTGTCCGAGGAAACAGACAACCTGAGCCCTGTAGGGTCATTACGTTTCCCCTCCATCTTTCCTCCCCGCATGAAGTGGGGTGACCCAGCAAATTCCCAGCCGGTGGATGCGCTCCAGGTACGTTCCCCAGTGCTTCTTCCTGCAAACGTTTGTCAGGGCCTGGCCGTTCCTGGCTGCCTTGCCCCAGAAGTGGATGCATCTCAGCCCTAGGCAAGGAACCACTGCATATAGATGGTCAAGAGCTTGGGAATCCAGTGGAAATCAGCCATTGGGTCTGAGCTATTGATTCGGTCTGAAGGAAATTCCCAGAGTAGAGAATATTCTCTGGCTTGTGTTACTAGCAATAAGGGCATTAAACTGAAGTGAAATTGAGAGGGAAACCCAAACACGGCATCCACTTTCCCCTTTTTGTTTCACTTCCCCCAGCCCTAGCCCTGGTTCTAACCACCGGACCACCTCTCCTCCCAGAGCCGGGGAGAGAACCCAGGAGTCCTGGCTCCCAGCCCCAGCCCCCATTCTAACCACCAGACCCCCTCTCCTCCCAGAGCCAGGAGAGAACCCAGGAGTCCTGGCTCCCAGCCCCAGCCCCCATTCTAACCACCAGACCCCCTCTCCTCCCAGAGCCAGGAGAGAACCCAGGAGTCCTGGCTCCCAGCCCCAGCCCCCGTTCTAACCACCAGACCCCCTCTCCTCCCAGAGCCAGGGAGAGAACCCAGGAGTCCTGGCTCCCAGCCCCAGCCCCCGTTCTAACCACCAGACCCCCTCTCCTCCCAGAGCCAGGAGAGAACCCAGGAGTCCTGGCTCCCAGCCCCAGCCCCCGTTCTAACCACCAGACCCCCCTCTCCTCCCAGAGCCGGGGAGAGAACCCAGGAGTCCGGGCTCCCAGCCTCAGCCCCCGTTCTAACCACCAGACCCCCTCTCCTCCCAGAGCCGGGGAGAGAACCCAGGAGTCCTGGCTCCCAGCCCCAGCCCCCGTTCTAACCACCAGACCCCCCTCTCCTCCCAGAGCCGGGGAGAGAAGCCAGACGGGAAGGGAAGTGGGAGATTCAGTAAGGATGGCCCCTTCTGGTAACTCTCGGTGGCTGTTCCCAGCTGCCCCACCCCAGAGTTGGCTGCATCTCAGCGCCGGGCGAGCCCTTCCAGTCACACTCTCAGCTAGTCCTTCGCATAACTGCAGCCTGGGAGCAGAAGAGGCCGGGAAATTGTCAGAAATTCATCTCCATTGAGTCCTGGTGCCAGTTCAAATAGCCCCTGTGTTGAGCAGGCACCAAATGCAAATTTCCCCTTATCACCGGGGCTTGAGCATGTGAAATAACCCCTTCTATGCCGGCAGCTGCCTCAGGCCGTCACAAACCACACGGCTTGCACGCCGCGCTGAGATGCAGCCACCTCTGGGGTGGGGCAGCTGGGGAACAACTGCACATCACACCACACTGGGGTGGCTCGCTCAGTGCTGAGATGCAGCCACCTCTGGGGCAGGCCACCCAGGGAGCCGCCAGGCATAGCACCGGGTAGGGATAGCTTGCCCGGCACTGAGATGCAGCTATTTCTGGGGAGTGGCAAAGTTCAAAGGTTGTCACAGTTTAAGAGTATAAAACAGCAGAAAGTTCTTTGTATAGCCTAGAACTAAGAAGCAGGACTCCTGGGTTCCATCCTCAGCTCTGGGAGCGGTGTGGGGTGTAGCAGATTAGATCAGGGTGGGGCTGGGAGCCAGGACTCCTGGGTTCTCTGTGCCACCTTGGCCAGGTTCTGCCTCAGCTCGGTGCCTCAGTTTCCCCTGTGGCTGTCCAGAGTCGTGCTGGGAGTGAGTCGGGTGGGGAGGGTTAATTCTGTGTAGCTTCGCACTGGCCCATCCTCCCCTCCAACATGGAAATGAATTTTCCAGAAGGGACTTTGTTCCCTTGTCTCTCGCCTGGCTCCGGCGGCTGATTTGTTATATAAATGTAGCCCAGAACAAATCCCAGCTACCTCCGGGTTGGGGCCAGGCAGAGGGGGAAGGGAAAGCGAGGGGAACCGGCACCCCTTAGTGGGGAAACGCCCCGTGCCCCATTCCCTGCCCCCTGAGCCAGCCACTCCCTTTATTAAATCCCCATCTCATATTCCAGACTTAGTTACAGCTGACTGGGTCTAGAGATCGGCCTGGCTCGCCCGGTGCGCTGATGCAGCCACCTCTGGGGAGGGGCAGCTGGGGAACAGCTGCGCATAACGCCGCACAGGACTGCTGGCCGGCTCTGCTCCCTTGCCCAGCACAGGGGCTGCTCACCAGCCCCGTCCAGCAGAGCTGAAGTGAAAAGCAGAAGCTGCGCCATGGGATTAGGCAGCCCCGGGAACTGAAAACACGGATGGATCCTGAAAGTGAAGGCAACGATGCGAGGAAATGGGCCTCTCTAGGGGGCGCCGTGCTGTGGGGCGTGAGGTGGGAGGCTCTGCAGGGGGCGCTCTCCCCTGGCATTCAGGGCTGGGCGTTGGGGGGCGCTGTGTCTGCAGAGCGGGGGGCTGGGCAGGGGGCTCTCCCCCCCCGACGGGCAGGGCTGGGCCCTGGGGGGGTGCCTTTTGAAGTCTCGGTCCTGGCTGCTGACGGTGAGTTTCCTGGCCGGGGAAGATCTGCCGTTCCCGTAGCAAAGAAGAGAGCTGGGGTGTGCTGGTCAAACTCCCTCCCTGATCCCCCCTCTCTCTGCACCCCACATGACGAACATTTCCCCCGCGCACCCTTCATCCAGGGCTCTGGCCCTCCCATCGTCCCCCGCTGGGTACAAATCGGGGGATCCACCCCGCAGGGAAGCCGCCAACATCCCGGTTTTCTCCCTTTGGCCTGCAGCCGGCGGGGCACAATGCGGGGGGGGGGAACCTCTGTTGGCCGGAGAGTTCGGAAGCTGCCGGAGCGTCTCCCCTCCGGATCCCGCCCCTCGGGGTCTCTCTTTTCCCTCGGTCCTTTTGGAAATTAAAATACCAAACCTGGGGAATGAATTACCAAAAACTTTGTGATTTAGCCCAATCCGTCATTGGCTACCTGGGCCGCTCAGCTCCTGCTCTTTCTCCTTCCCCCACCCCACCAAAGCTCTCGGGGTGGGGGGGGGAACCCGCGGAAATGAACGTCAAAAACTTCCTCATAATGAAAGAAACTTTTATCCGCTGCGAAGCTGCAGAACCTGCCCGTCTCCTGCCACCATCTTCGCTCCACACCTGCTTCTCTGCAGCCGCGGGAGACAAAACGGCCCCAGCACGGAGCGCCGGGCCGGAGCTGGAGCCGTGGCACGCAGCCCGGCCGCTGGCGAGCTCCTGGCTGAGAACTGCCAGCTCCTGGCATCCAATGTAACCCCCCTCCGCCCCCCGCAATACCCCGCCGGTGAAATACTGACCCAGCCATTCCTCTGCCCTGGGGCTGCAGGTAGCTGGGGCCCCCTAGAGCCCAACCCCCTGAGCCAGTCAGTCCCTCTATTCCTGACACCCAGCCCCCCCTGCTCTAACCACCAGACCCCACTCTCCTCCCAGAACCGGGGAGAGAACCCAGGAGTCCGGCTCCCAGCCCCCCCTGCTCTCACCCACCAGACTCCCCTCCCCTCCCAGAGCCGAAGAGAGAACCCAGGAGTCCTGGCTCCCACCCCTGCCCCCGTTCTAACCCACCAGACCCCACTCCCCTCCCAGCGCCAGGGAGAGAACCCAGGAGTCCGGGCTTTCATTCTGGAAGCAACTCCTGCACGGATTAACTCTCCTTGGAGGGTTGTTCCGTGGCAGGGGCGGGTTTTTGTCTCCTGCCCGTTCCAGGGTGGGCGTGGGTGTGTTCACAGTGGGGCCCAGAGCCGGCAGAACCGGCCTGTTCCCAAAATAAACCTGACTCAAGTGCTCAGGAATGATCATCCCTGTGCGAGCCGTCTCTGTGCCGCGTTACGTGCAGCCGTTTCCCCCGCTGCCCCGCCCCGCCCCAGAGGTGGCTGCATCTCAGTGCCGGGCGAGTCAGCCCCCCCATGGCTCTTACCTTTGGAGTTTGGGGGTGCTGGGAAGTCTGAGTTTGGGAAAGGGGCTGAGGTCACAGGGAACGGGGTGCTGTATACTTGAGTATTAGGGAGTCAGGGCATTAGCTGTGGGGCTCACAGAGCTATCGGCTGCTGGGGTGCTCTCTCAGTGTCCCTGCTTAACCCCGTCTTCTCCACAGCCTCCTAATCCCCCTCCTGTCCCCTCTCTCCACCCAGGACATCAAGGCCCGAGCCAGCGCCTTCCGGCAGCAACAGGGGTTCTCCGCAGAGGTCGGGGCCAGGAAAGAGAACATCAAGAAGAATCGGTACAAAGACATCCTGCCATGTGAGTGTGGGAGGGGGTTGCTGGCACTGGAGTGTGCAACGTTATGTGCGGCTGTTTCCCCCAGCTGCCCCACCACAGAGCTGGCTGCATCTCAGCTCCAGGGGAGCTGTCCCCTGTGATGTTATATGCAGCTGTTCCCCCAACTGCCCCGCCCCAGAGCTCGCTGCATCTCTGCGCCAGGTGAGCCGTTCCTGGGCAGCGTTATGTGTGGCTGTTTCCCCCAGCTGCCCCACCCCAGAGCTGGCTGCATCTCAGGGTTGGGTTTAGTAGATTCCCAGATTCCCAGGCCAGAAGCGACCACTGTGAGTGTCTCGTCTCACCCCCTGTATCCCACAGGCCAGAGAACGGCCCCAAAATAATTCCCGCAGCAGAACCTTTAGAAGAGCACCCCAGCTTGATGTAAAAACAGCCAGCGGCGGAGACTCCACCGCGCCCCTTGGGAAACGGGCCCCGGGGTTAATTCCGCTCACTGGCCACAATGGGCCCCTTACGCCCAGGCTGAATTTGTCGATCCCTCTCTCTCTCCCCGGCAGATGATCAGACCCGGGTCGTTGTGAATCTCTGCACGGACGAAGGGCAGACGGACTATATCAACGCCAGTTTCATCCAGGTAACCCCCGCCCTCCGCAGCAGGGGGTACTCGCCCCTCGCACCAGTGCTGGCCCCGCCGACCCAGTGCAGCACTAGGGGGCGCTGGGCTGCAGGGGGCGCCGGGCTGCAGGGGGTGGATGGGGGGACTCAGCAGGGGGCGCCGGGCTGCAGGGGGTGGATGGGGGGACTCAGCAGGGGGCGCCGGGCTGCAGGGGGTGGATGGGGGGACTCAGCAGGGGGCGCTGGGCTGCAGGGGACGGATGGGGGGGCGCCAGGCTGCATTGGGGGGCTCAGCAGGGGCCACTGGGCTGCAGGGGGTGGATGGGGGGGTCTCAGCAGGGGGCACCGGGCTGCAGGGGGTGGATGGGGGGACTCAGCAAGGGGCGCTGGGCTGCAGGGGGTGGATGGGGGGTCTCAGCAGGGGGCGCCGGGCTGCAGGGGACGGATGGGGGGCCTCAGCAGGGGGCGCCAGGCTGGGGGGGGGGTAAGCAAGGCACACGTGCTGCGGGGGAGGGGGTTCAGTGGGAGGCACTGCCCTGCAGGTGGCGGGTGACTTATTTCCCCCCTTTGTCTCCTGCCAGTGGGCGAATAACAAGAGATGCTACATCGCGACCCAGGGGCCGCTGCCTCACACCGTCCTGGATTTCTGGCGCATGATTTGGGAGTACGGGGTGAAGGTGGGTGTAACGCTTCTCGAGGGCCCAGGCCTGGCAGTCACCTGCTCACCCCCGTAGCTGGGTGCCAGCACCCGGACACCCCCGGCCGTTCAGCCACCCAAACATGTCCTCTGAGCTGGGCCCAGA